>NW_010972504.1:1606470-1908651 GCF_000737465.1 Haliaeetus leucocephalus | reverse complement strand
CCCCAGCCCCCCCCCCCCCGCCCCAGCGCCGAGGGGAGCGGGCTGCTGGGGGAAGCGGCACCGCGCCGAAACAAAGCCCTGAAGGCGAAACCGGGGAGGGTGGGGGGAGCGGGGCTGCCTCCCACCTCGAAAGGCTGCGTGTCTTCTCCGCACCGGCACGGCTGGGCCGGCGGAGGAGGAGTTGAAGGCGCCCGCAGCTGTCCCGCGTTTCTTGGGCTCCAGCCTCCCATCGGCTCTGGGAGGGAGGGAGGGAGGGGAATGGAGGCTGCTGGTTTCTGTCCCCCCAGCCCACCCCTCCCACGCAGTTCTGGTGCCGAGAGTGACACTGGAGCTCTCCCTTCCTCAGTTTCCCCAGCCGTGAAACGGAGCCGACAGTTCAGTCTTCTGCCAAGGCCGTGTCACCTCCAGCAGAGCAAAGGCTGCGTGTGTGCACCCAAAGCCACCCGCCTCCGCGCCTCCTGGCCTGCCAAAACCACGGTGGCCACGGCCGGCTGGGACAGGGAACCCACCGGCTACTGGGAACCAGGGGATCCCTCCTTGGGATCCAGTGGCTCACCACAGAGCCACCACCTGGCCTCTCCCGCGGGCCTAGCACAAGCGTTTGAACAAACACCTGGAAGCTGTAGGGCACCCAAAGCGAGGAACACCTTCAACCACCCCTGAGCCACCCTGGTTATCTGCGTTGGTCTACAAGGGCTTGGGAACGCGGGCAAACAGGGAGGCAAAGCCAGCCCCAGTGCCGCAGCAGGACCGCGTGGCCACGCTGCTCCGAAAACCCAGAAGTACCGCGGTCCAGCTAAGCCTGCCCCAGCAAGGCAGCATGAGAGCAATTTTGAGGAGTGCAACTGGTGGAGGGAATCAATAACATGACGGATGATTGCTGTTTTCCATTTCTTGTCAACAAGAATTTTTTAACAATTTATTTATTACGTATTGGAATATTTGCGAGAGAAAGTTATCGCCATCGTCCTGGGCCTCTTCCACAATACACCTAAGTGACTAAACCAACCCAATCTACTCTGGGAAAGCAGCACACAGGACAGTTTCCCCCAGCCCCGCTCGCCCCCACTGCTGTTAGCATGGCTGCAGAAGCGGCCTCGCTGCATCCTCCCCAGCTCATCTCACGGAGGGACACACCTGATGCAGCACTTGGCACGGGTTAGCAGGACCCTGCAAGAGCAGCTTTGGTGGAAAAAAAGACACGAGTGCTGTCAGTTTTGCTCTCTGCCCCGTGCCCAGGGCTCAGGAGCCTCTTGCACGGGGGTCCAGCAGGGAATGTCTTTGCATCCCACTGTGCAGCTGCGGATCCTGCACTTTTCCCCGCTCCTGGGAGGGCTGTAACCAGAGCCTGCACTGCTCCCTCTCCAGGGAGAAAATGACAGGTTAGCTTGCCTGTGTTTCTCCCCATCCTTACCACATTTACCATCCTTCAGAAAAGGATTTCCTTTCCAATAGTGCCTGTATAACCATCAGTGGAGCACGGGCATACCTCCCTACACATCGCAGTCAAGCGCCCAGCCCCACTCCCACGGAAAGGGTCCCCTCCACTTCACTGGGAGCTCTAGAGCAGGGGATTTTGACATCCTGGAAAGATACATAGGTTGCAGCTGTTTAGCTCAGGAGAGGAAACAGAAGACACTCAGTGGATGGCAGCATTGGTTCCTTAGCAAGCTTTTCTCTTTCGCCATTCTGTCCCTAATACATTTACTGTGTCATACATTCACAGCGAATGGTACTAAATCCTATTACAAATACCATCCACGGTTAAGCGCGCATCCCACTAATGCAATTTCTCCTTTTGCAGAAAGCCATACAGGGCAGGTCAGAGTGTCTCAACCACCATTTCTCTCCTCTTTGCAGGTCTGTCTGCATCCTGTCTTCTGTTTATTATTTATTGATGGTCAATTATGTTCCTGTATGGAGAGTCTGTCTCAAGCTAATTACAGGATTGCTCAGCTGGGGAGCAGCCCCGAGACTCGCAGAGTAGCTCACACACAGGGTGTGTGAGCAAAGGGCTGTTCCAGCATGTGGGGAGCGAAACAAAACAGGTGGAGATTCACCTGGGTTTGCTCAGGTGATGGATGTGCTGCTGGGCTAATGAGTTGTCTGTATGCTTTAAATATTAGCAAGCTCTGTGCTGAAACAACTGCTGGAGTAATCCTTCTGTGGATATTTGCATTCACCTTTTCCTGAAAAGGGTGATAGGCATAAGCCTTGGAATCAAAGTCTGGAGCTGTAACAGAAGAAAGGACCTGCCCCTAATTCAAACACATATGGTCATAAATGTATAGAGGTGCACATACACGTAAGTGTACAATCCTATGTCCGTAAAACTCCACACAACCTCTGCACACGTGCATATTTATGCACACTCACAGTATCGCCACACAGAGACACAAACTAAATTGCCAGGAGTGCAAATATTGGTCCACGCCTGACACTCCCCATCACCATATCCATCTGAGCACCCGGCGCAGGGGGACAGAAAGGGCCCTTGGACCGCGCTGGGATCCAGCAGCGTGGGATCCAGCGGCGTAGGATCCACCCGGGTGCCAGCGGCCACGTCCTCGGCAGCAGGGTCACCGACACAGGCACCCGCGGCTTTGCCAAAGAAACCGTGGGCAGCGCTGGTGCGGGTGCAGAGCCCCTCAGCCCATCTCACAGAGAGCTCCGAGCTGTGCTGTGAAGCGAACCAGGAGCTCAGCAACCGCTGGCCAAGCCGGGAAGATCGGCCATAAAGCCATCTTTAAACTCTTGGCGTGCAAATTCTCGTCCCCGTTTCCTCTGACATAGGGAGCTATGCCGAGCGCTCCTTTTCTGCGGGGCAGGATCCGGACCGCAGATGACAAAGCAGTCTTTAAGCAGCTGGTGAAGCAAGGCATCGGTGAAAGATTGGTCTCTGTTTCTAGCCTGTGTATTCGCAATTTCTCTCTGTCCTCATCTTTGATAAACTCTCTTGCTTCAGAGCACAGGGGTCATGAATCTGTCTGAGCTGTGTGAAGCGATGAGCCTTTGAATCCTTCCAGCACCCAGCTCTTCACATTCTCTAAAAGTCCTGGATAACGTGGCTTTATACATTGCCTCTGGCACTTCTCTGCGTGCCCGCAGACGCATCAGGATCCGACATTGGTATTTGCTCTGCATTTGCCATTCCCAGGGTAATAAAATAGATTCTGCTTTTCCCTAATTTCTAAAGCAGGAAAATATCCTTTTTTTTTTTTCCTTCCCTGGGTCCATTAGGACAAGCCGCTGAGTCAGGAAAGCACAGTCTAGGCCTGTGCTCCCCAGCTAGGGCTGCCTTCGAGCGGCTGCTGAAGCTGTGCGAGGGGAAGAGCACCATCTATAGGCACCAGCTATAGGCACGGGACAGCCGGCTGCTTGCCCGCGGAGCATCAGTCGATCGCGCAGATGCCAGCGGCTGACAGCCCCTAGTTACTCGCATCATATCTATCCATGCAATATTCAGCAGAGCTAATAATTATGCAGCACTAATCACTACAATAGAAGAATCATAGGCAGTTATTTAGAAATGATTGTTTCCACTCAGTTATTACCTATGACAGTGAAAGGAAATATCAAATAGTCAAACCCACATGTATATGGGAAGCTGAGTGAAAGATCAATGGGAATTTAACCAGCACTTTATGCTATTCTTCCTCTTTAGAAGAACCTTGTCAAGTATTTTTTTTTTCTCTCTCTACTGTTCATAATACCTTCTTGGAAAATGAAAAGGATTTTTCTTTTCCTAATGCACCTTATCCTTTCCCCTCCTCAGATTTTCTCATAAATGTGAGCTTCGGTTCCTGTCTCTGTATCCCCTGGTTTGAACTGAGCTGAAATTAACTCAGAAAGGTTTTTTTCTTTCCAAGACAAACTCTGTTTTCATTAAGTGCAAGGGCAGGAGAACAGAAAGTCTCCGAATCCTGAGTTACAGAGTGTCTCGTTACTGTCAAAAACACAATTGCTGACAATGTCTGTGCTGAGGTTGTGTCAGAAATTCAAGGTGCACACAATATGCCATTTTTAATCGTCTTTCTACAGCTAAGAATTGCCTCAGCTGAAATAAAGGGAATCCTACAGGGAAGAGCACAAAAGTGCCCCTGCAGAGATACTAGTAATATCTAGAGATTTTAAAAAAACACAACAGGAAAACATTGGTCGTCTTGGCCCCTACCCAGAAAGTAACGGGGATGACCTTTTCCTAGCCCTTCCTTTGGCTCTGTGGTGTGCCCACCCAAGGTCTACACACTGTGCAGATCCCATCTCTTGTTTAAATAAATATTCTGCTCCACACAGAGCTGGACAGAGGCATCGGGACAGACGCCGGGACTGGCGGGTGCCCAGGAACGGGGAGCAGGGTCCTTTGCCAGAGATGAGCTGTGGGACCGGGCATCCATCCATCACTTTCGGAAACATTACCCGCCCCAGCTGCTGACCCATGATCCAGCTGTGCCGCCTTGGCCCCCCAAGCGGCCCCTCCAGCTGCCGAAGCGACACTGGAGGCTGGGAGCTGCTTTGCTGGAGCCTCGCAGGGCTGGGCTGCACCTCCACCCCGGACCGAGACCGAGCAGGGCGAGCAATTACAGCCCATTGAGTCAATTATTGACCCTCTAACGAAGGAGTCTCCTCACAGCCTTTGACATGAAACAGAGGACCAGCGCTACTCCGGCCTGTCACATCGAGAATTTACAGCTTAATGATTTCCTAAGGGCCAAATCCTGTACTGACATGAGCGCGCCTGCTTCGCCATCGATCAGCGGCATGTTCTGCAGCGAGGAAGGGACGTTTCCCTGCTCGTGGGGTTGCTTCTGAGCGGCACACCAGTACCAACCACAGCTGCTCCATCTCCAACTTGCTCACATTCAGCAGCTGAAGCAGATACAGCAAGAAAGACCGTGAGTTTTCCTGTCGTTGGTTTGTCTACATTATTAATTATTGACTAATGACACAGTTACAAACAAACCCACTGCGCTGGAGGCGGCCTTCGAAGATTTCCCGTCTGTGTTTGTTCTAGTAACAGGGGAAAAAGTCTTTATTGCTCTGAACTCCAGACACACACAAGGCCAAGGCACATCACCAGCGTTATTCCAAGATGTTGGTGATCAATATGGTCCCATCGCCTGCCACCTCCATCCCAGGCTGTTGCTGGCAAGCCCTCAGGGCAGCTTTCAATCTTCCTAGTGCTCACAGCTAGGAGATTTGCAGAAATGCTCAAAAATTGCAGCAGGGCCCATTGCAACACAAACGGCCAGTTTTTAAGAGATGGGTATCCAAAAGGGAAGGCTTTTAACAGCAAGCTGTAACCGTAGTTTACCAAAATCTCTGCTGTAAATATCTGCATCTGGATTTCCTCAGGACTGCTGAAGTTTGTCTGTGGGGCTCACTGAAGGGGTGTCTTGGGGAAGAAGCATCTATACAACTTAGTTACTCGCATTGTGAAGCCTGAAAGGTGGTCGCTGTGATTAACAAGCTGTTTGAGCAATAAATCTCCCCAGCACGCTCATTGCAGCATGTTCATTGGAAATCTTTAGTTCCTTCATCATAAAGAAATGAGTATTTCAGGCTCCCTGTCCTAATGAACATAAAATACGGAGCGTATTGTCAAACATGCTGTGGCTCTGCCTTTTATTCTACAATAATCTTTCTAATTTTTCTGTAGGCCATGGGTATTACTGACAATGCAAAACTGAATTAATTGCAAAACTAAATTATTTTAAACCCTAATTTCATCTCTTTTTTCCCTCTTGTCTGAGGAGATTGAGATTTTTTCCCTGCATAATGGTTGGGAGGGGGGTGGAGCTGGAAATCCTTTGATTTGTGGGTCCGTGAGTGTTAATCTGCTGCTGTGAATTCTGCAAAGCATTTTGTAAGTGACTGAAGAATGCGGAGCCTGAAGTCTGCTTATCGTTTCATACTCTTTTTGGTATTTCTTAGGACTTTTTTCAGGAAAGAGAGAGGAGGGAGATGTTCGTAGTCAAACGCAAACTCAGAAGCATATAGAAACTCCTTTCTCTTCAGGGAGTTCAGCCAAAGGCAGAGAAAGGCAGAACAGGCACAGGTTGATTTTAAATATTCTTATTATCAATCTTGATGCAATCACGAAGAATACAGATGGCCAAAGTAAAAAAAAGAAAAAAAAAAAAAAAGACTTCAAGGGCACCAACCTTTTAATTTACCTCCTAATTAGGCAGGACACCTTTCCATCTAATCTGCTTCCCCACAATCTCCTTCTAGCTCTCTTGGTACACTTGTGCCTACGTGCATGGGGCAGGGCTGTGAGGAAAACACAGTTTCGTACCTCCAGGGAGATGTTCTGCTGGAGACCAGACTGGCCAGGCACTGAGCATGAACCGGGGCTCCCCTCTCCGGCCTTCCCCCGTCGCATCTCCTCTGCAGAGAAGTCTGCCCTGAGTCAGACAAGATGTATCATACGAAGTCATTTATTTCATGTGTGTAAGTGATTATTGCAGAAAGGTCTTCAGCTTAATTGATGTATTGGATCATGTATGATAAGTGTATCCAGGGAGTTTTCACATCACAGGCAGATGTATAGAGAGGGACCTCCTCTGGTTCCTTTCTTTGCCTCAATACCCAGCAAGGGGCCCGGGAATATTGGGGGATTAATGTCACAACAGAGGGAAAAAGTCTGCCATTCAATCTATTTAAACATTTTATTTCACCAGTGCACCAATTAAACATTCCCTGTCTGAAGAGACCACGGATTAAAGCAATAGCGATGCTGAAAAAAAATAATAATCTCTTTGGAGATCTGTCTATGGACAGATCTTTTCTCTCCAATGATCAAGGAAAATATATGAAATTGAAAAAAAAAAAAAAAGACCGCTTAGAAGTAAACTTTAGGGCTATGTGAATAATTTCTCCCTTCCTTGTCTGTGCTCCCTTTCATGAGTTTCTTTTACTTTCACTGGCACCTTCTCCCTTGCAGCCCATTTGCATTGCCTTAATTAAAGGGAGCTGGCAGCGACAGCAGCTCTGCAGACGGCCGCCCACTGCCCTCCGTGGGGTCTGGATGAAGCATTTCAGATGCTGAGCCCAAGCGCTCAGGTCTGGGAGAAGTGGATGAAACCACGCTCCGCTCTGGTGTGGACAGTCCTAGCTCATGCCGGGATCAAACCAATGCCCACAAACCAAGGAGATCCACTTCAGCTTACACCAAGACCGGGAGAAAACACTGGGTTTCCTCCAGTGAGAGCCCCAAGAGCTCTCCCAGGTGGTCTCTGCTGAGCTGCTGCTGTCTTAGCAAGCTGGTCTGGTTTTAAGAAGTTTCCTTCTCACTAAAGAAGGACCAAAAGCACCTTTTTTTCCTCCCAAAAGGCCACTTGAGGTGGTGGCAGTGGCACCTGTATTTTTAAAAGAAGATTTTCATGATTTCCTAAGGGCCAAATCCTGTACTGACATGAGCGCGCCTGCTTTGGCATCGAAGAAGATCCACAGGCCAGTGTACCCCTGCTGACTGGGATCTGTGATGAAGTACTGGGGAATAAAAAAAGAATAAAATGCCTATCCAAACCCCTGTGTTACTCTTACTCCATGACTGACACCAGAAACAATGCCATGTGGTTTGCAAGCTGTGCACCTGCTGGTCATCTATTTAAGCAAAGCAATTCACGATTTCAAAATGATAGGAATGGACTAGATCAAAAAAAAGGAGACCAAGTGTATTATTTTTCCCAACTCCATGGATGTGCCAAGACCTACTTCCAGCTCCTCTCTTTATTTGGATAAGTAGAAGGTTTAAAAGAGAAAGTTTTCCTTGGCAAATATGTATTGGCAGCAGAATTGGACCAGTTAAATACACCCAGCCTAGACAAAAGGAAAAGACTGTTTCTAATTATGAATGCTCGTATTTTTCTGTTCCATGATTTCTGATGTTGCCTGGGCCAGAGGTTTAACTCGGGGAGAGGGGAAAAGGGGCAGAGGGAAATCAAATACACAGATTTGCCAATATCTGATCGACATCTCTGAATTCCTCGGCACCGCCGGTGCCGCAGCATCCTCAGGCTCCACCTCCCATGCCATTTTCAGGGCTTGAATCATTTCAAGTTATTCACAGTGACTCCAAAAACAAGCCTTAGAGCCCATTTCGTTGCCGGATGGGGTAATTCCCAGGCAAGCAGAGCCCTCGCCTTGTGTTTGGCCATCGAGGAGCCGGTCCGGGAGCCCTCGCACCCCTCGCGGGTGGCACCGGCAGGTTTCCCTGAGGGCATGACCCTTCCCTCTCTCATCTCCCAGGATGCAGAGAGGAACAGAACTTCTTTGCAGACCTCCTTAGCCTAGCAGTAGTTCAAACTAAATTTAAATAAGACGACACCTGAGCAGACTATATGTATGTCAAATATCTCAGTTTAAGATTATTTTATTATTTATTTCTTCCGTGGCGTTGGACACCAATTGTGGGAGATACTGGGTATCTATTTAGCAGTTATGGCACTTTCAGTGGACACATAAGAATTTACTTTCTGTGAAAGAGGCTTTAGAAGAATTACCCCAACTTGCTGCAGTGAATGTTTCATGAAAGAATCCCAGCTAGGTCTATATTCTGCATTGATAAGCTCTGGGCTGTATTTCATGACAAGGTATTTCTTAGTGAAAAGCAGAAGAGACTACAACGCCGTCCCTTGCAAACAATAAAGAAACATAAGTCATTAACAAGTCTAAACAAAAATAATAAAACAGAGCCAGAAAAACTGAATGTGCTTAACACTGAAGAACAAAAGAAACGGGAACCATTTGTTACCTAATAAAGGAACTGGAAAAGAAAGTCTTTGACGGTAAGGGAGGACGATTTGCTCTCATGGGCCAGTGAACATCCAAATATATACAAGCTGTTCGCAGCAGACTGATTGCAGCTAGGCCATAATGCTATTGTACATGCTCTAAAAAAAAAAAAGAAAAAAAAAAAGAGAGAGGGGAAAAAACACCACCACAGAGAGGTACTTCAGAAATAGATCATGGTCTATTCATTAAAACAGATTATTTTAGTGAAATCTATTTTTCCCCTCTCTTTATTGCCATGTTTTCTTTTATGTTAATTTTGTGTCTGTTTAAAGTTGAATTCCTTGATCTGCAACATCTTTAGCTTTAATTTTTTTCTCTTCTCCTCTTACCAGTGAAATGAATTCAAATCATTTGCATTTATTGCAGAGAACATTCAGCCTCATCTGTAGCCTTTAGTCTGACTGAATTGCTTTTCTGCTTCACAAGGCACATAGTGTAAGCTGGAGCATGCCCCCTCACCACTCTGCTACAGCCAGAAATAATCTAGTTGGCACTTCCATGTTTCTGTAATATTTATCATATTGATCATATATAAAATAAATAAGCAAAATTATATTATTGGAAGCAATGATCTGATGAACCTATGGACCAAATCAATCACTTGGCAGAGACTTAAAAAAAAGCAGCAGCTTGCTCTCAACCATTTCCAAAGTCAATTTTCCTTACAAATAGGTTTCTCATCAACCTAAGCACCCTAGAGAGACAACGTGTCCTTCCACTAGACCTGCTTTGAAACTAGGTGTATTATATATGGATGCTATGCCAAATCTAACTTCTAAAGAAGTACAGACTTCCATTTCTTTAATTAACTTAAAAATCTTCTTTTAAAAATACTGTATTCGTTTCATGGATTTAGCTTAAAGAGTCCCGAAGTACTCAGAGGGAATCACGACACACAAAAACAGAGCTGGCTTCAGACTAGGCCTATTTTTTTACGTAAATTTGTAAAAACTATGGATATAAATACAAAGAATTCGCACAGCTTGCATTACATTGTCATCTCTTGTGCTACAGGAATAATATTCTTCCTGCAATCCTATATGGCAAAGGGATAACTGCTGGAGCCAGGGGAAGGAAATTGGAGACCCCGATTCAGACAATATGAAAACTGACCTCAGCAAATACATCATTAAAACACTGAGCTTGTTCCAAGCGGTTCTCTGCAGCTCGAAACCCCCCAGCGCTCCATTTCTCCACCAACTTCCAGCTCCGCAGTCTCTTCCTTGGAGAAACCGGCTCTGGAGCAGAGAAGATGAAAATCACGAGGAGAGATTTAAAGGGACGGCAGGGGAACCCCGACGTGGCGGTGGATCCCCAAAGAGAAAACACACAAAAGCGTGCGCCTGTATTTAACCACAGGCATTCTGTTATCTCCAGCAGATGCTACACGGCCTTGGTAAATAGAGATGGACCTGAGCACACGCCTGAGTGCGTTGCAATTCGGGTCAAAAAGGAGAGGTGGAGGCACACGAGGTGGGTGACGATCGCTCCGGAGCATTCCCACTAGCCGGGACTCAGCGGACGGCCGATGCCATCGAGTGGGCAGCACACAGGCTGAGGCTGATCCTTTCCCAATTCTTCTAGCAGCTTTATCAGAAGCAGCAGATGCTGCTGCAGTCAGATGGAAACAACACAAGGAACTTTCCACATGGCGTCTAGTCAAAGAGAAAAAAGAGGATCTGCTAGAGGCTGGCTGGGGATACAGGGGAATCTCACTGTGGGAAGCAGACGCAGCTATTTTCGGGTCAAGCTTTCCCCGCTGCAGTGCCACGTACACCATGGCCCCAAAGCACTTTGGGCGTAGTACGAGGTCCTGGTTGTACCTCCCCAGCCGAGAACTGTTGTATCATTTTGTTGACAGAGAAGTAAAAGATTGAGGCAGGGAAATGACAGCAGGAGGAGACGCAGACAGGAGAAAATCTGAAAGTCTTGGCAATAATCTCATTGCATATTCTGTACTTGTAATCTGTCTAATGCCATGGGAATGCACATTTCCTACAACTTCCAAGTTGACATGTTTAGAATTAGCATTCACAATACCTCAAGTGGCAATATCTTGGTCTTAATCCTTCTTTCCTATCTGTCCCTTTAAACCTGGAGCATCAGCCAGTGAACCATGCCAGACCCTTTACAGTGTCACCGAGATCCAAACCTCTCCCCTGGTGTCAAACTCCCACTAATGATCTCGGTTCTCTTCTCATACAGTCCACAGTGAAGGAGAAGAATTCCATGAGAAATCAGCATGATTGGGGAAAGAATCAAACCTACTGATTCCAGTATCAGATGTACACAATAGCTGTAATTAAACACCATGTAGGCTGCATACTGGTTGTCTGCCCTTGGGTTTATTCCATGAATAAACTGCAGACAGACAGACTGCTCCCCCAGTTGTGACTGCAGTCTTGTGGAGTATGGATAAATTAATCAAGCTTACCTCTCTTTGCAAGAAAGCCAATCAAGCTAGGTTTTCGAAGTATAACTGCTATAAGCCCTGCATAAAAAGGGAAAAAATACAGCTGGGACATACACATAGGCTTTTTAACAGCTGTTTGTAAATATGTCTAATAATTCATCCTGTCAACATGCTCACTTTTCCATTACAAGGAAATATTCATAAATGGTATTCCCAGTGCTGATGGATCCATTTCCTTAATGAAATACACATAGTTTACTTTACAAAGTTTAATTGCTCGAAGAATGGGTATCAGGTTTCTTTATTCGACCTGTGGTACTGAAATCCTTCCAGCTCACATGTACAACAAGTAAAGAAGTTAATGGAGCTTTTGCAGCAGTGGCTTAGTAGCTAAGCCACCTTTAAGCAATAATCCCAGCAAATATAGATGGAGATGCTGGAATCTCCTGCCTTCTAGGAGTATAGATGTTAAGTAATAGAAAATTCAGTCCTACTAATTGACTGAGCAGGGGATTTCTACAGGGAATGCCTATAGCATTGAAATCAAGTCATTGATTATATTTCTTAGATACGTCTGCCTGCAGCAGGACCACGCAGCAAGAAACACTGAGCTGGAAAAGGAACAAACTGGATGAGAACTCATCAGGACCACGCAGGGATTGGATAACAGCATTCTAAGGAGTTACGTGGGCTAAATCGTCATATCAGTAACATACACACCAAATTTCTGATCTTTGTCAACTTCCACCTTTTATTCATTAAATGTGTGATAAACCGAAGGCTGAAATTACTGGAGTGTCTCTGTAGCCTTGACTCTGAGTTACCAGAGGAGAACCCTGCGTTTTCCCACCAGCAAGTTGCCTGAATCTCATCAGGGATCTCAGACCATGTAAAACCATCCCCAAATGGGGCAAAGCACAGTCCGGTGCTTTAGGCAGGTCCTGTGCAGGCACCATGCACAGGACCTGCACACTGCAAAGCTCATTTCTGTTAGCAATTCCAGCTAACATGGTCCTGAGTGTGTGCATCTTCCCGAAGATGGAAATGGTGAGCTATGTGCACACACTACTAATGATCTAATCTTACCCCAAACAAGTGGAGAGACATTTAAATCAAAGCCTGAAATAAATTGCTCAGCCAATAGTGGTGGTGTGATTTTTAGAGACATTCAAAAATGTTACTGAAAGCTAAACAAACTCATTTAAACACGATCTCTCTCCTGTATGCTAATATGGAAAATGGAAAGTAGCCTACGAAATATTGTATGCTCTCAACAGCAGGCAGGAAGGTTAGCTAGATGCCAATACTTAAACATGATCAATCATTTCTAAGAGTAGTCCGAGCGTGTAAGCCAATTTCCCTGCATGCCACAGCAGCTCTACATTACTGAAGTTTTTCCAGTTACATAAAACTAAGCTAAAGACTTACTACTGACATAGTCTGTGAGGTGTATGAGGGGAGCATGGGTATAACAGATTCCTCATCAAAATGAAATATTATGCATTAAATCAAACCCCAACCACAACATTTCCTGGTCCTGTTCATGACTTGTTAGCTGGACTCCTGGTTAGTTTTTAGATCACGTAGAGATGTTGCTCCATGAAGTTCCAACTACAGTCAGAAGAAAGCATGGTGGGGTTTTTTTTCTGAATTTTTGTAAAGTACTGTTGTTTCATGATATTTCACATTGGAAATTACTATTGTCAGAATACGTCCAAAACCATGCTGGGATCTTGCAGGACAAAGAACGATATAGAAATAGAAGTTGGCTCCTTCCCGCAGACTGCACGTCCCCCGTTTCCACCTTGGGGTAGGCGTGGGAAGGGGTGAAAGCCGAAAGGCACATCCATGTTCCTCTCGTCCTCTGCGTCAGGCAGGGTCCGTCTCCTGCTCCAGGATCAGGGCAGTCTGTGTTGTGGTTCCCCTCCCGCCGCAAGACCCGGAGAGCCTTGCCGTACAGTGACAACCATGAAGCGCCTAAGTAGCCATAGATTAGTTACAGTATTTAATCAATTTGTGTAACGTTCACAGAGCTGTGAAAAGCCTCCATGAAGCTCTCGGGCACGCGAGCAGTTTTAACATACTTCTCAGCTAAACACAAGGGTTAGTGACAGAGGCTGCCCGACGAGCAAGCTCGCTGGACGCAACGGTGGAGAAACGTTTCTTCTGGCCCTGGCTGCTGGGGGAGAAGGAAGGTGTCCCACAGCACATCAGTTTGTCACGTAGGTAAGTTTAGCACAGGGATGCCTATACTGTAAGTACAGGGGATGTTCCTGTTCTAGCGAATAAATACCGGTGTGCTGGAACTGCGGTCCTGGGGCACGTTCCCCTCACACGGTCGAGCGGCAGCTCCCTCCGAGCCCCACGCAGACCCTGCCGAGGAGCGACCGTGCCCCCGATGAGGTCTGGCCACATCGTCCCCCTGCTCACCACCGCCTGCGTCGTGCAGGTCCGGTCCTTACGCCAGAGGAGGAAGGTGATGGAGGAGCATCCCCAAGGGGCAGCCCCACAGCACAGCCTGGGGACTCGCTGCTAAAGGGCTCGGCAGCAGGCGGGGAAGGGCTCGAAGCCTCCGCAGGAAAAAAGGCCAGAGGACCGTGTATTAACCAGCTCAGCAGTTGTATTGGAGAATAGAGGTCTGTTTGTTTTTACTTCTGTCTGACTCCAGCAAAGCAGAAGCTGATCATATGTGAAAGAGCCAGGATTTGAACAAGATCTCAGACAATAAAAAGGGCAAGGCAGAGGACCCTGCAGGAGGAAGACTGATGCGGTTTTATTCCCAGATGCCCAAACGGAAGCATTCTTTGCTGCTTCAGATGTTAAGGTCAGAAGAGGACAGATAACTGAATCCCCTTTTAAACCTCATAAGGTGAGTGACCCCCATGTAGTCCCTCTCTGAAGGGGACAGACTATTTTTCTACAGGCCCTCACAGAAGTACACAGCAGAAGCAAGGGTTCATCCTTTTGAAAAAACAAGCTGCAAAGGCTGGCTCTGCTCGGGTTTCCAAAAAAGGGGTATGGGATTTTCCCAGGACTTGGCTTCCAGCCCACCACAGCAAAGCTGGCTGCGAAGCAGGGTGCCGCTCACAACACTCCGGTCCCACAGCCCAGACGCTCCGGCTACAGCCTGAAATAAAGGATCCAGCTCACATATTTTGGAGAGAAAAAAAAAAAAAAAAAAAAAGTGCTGTTTAACACAACCAGCACAGGAGGCAACCTTGGCTGAAAGAACCGAGCAATCCTCCACCACCGACTGCAGCGACAGATGCTGGTTGCTCTGCCTTCTTGCAACGGTTTGTACAAACCGGCGCGGGAGCTCCTGCCTGCCAGGGCCCCCACACAGGCAACCCGGGAGGCAGCTGGAGATGAAGGAGCCGGCTGTGGGATTGATGGAGTGGCCATCTACGAGAGCCACCCGCAGCCAGCTGAGCGTGGGCACGGGGCAGTGCGGAGCCGGCCGGGCTGCTCTGCTTTGGTGTCGGGCTGCTGAGCTGCCTGGGGACTGCCCAGCGTGGTTCCACTCGCCTCTTGGCATGAGAGGGCTTTGCACAGCTCTCCAGGCTCTCTCACAAGTGCTCAGGGCTATGCTAGGGCTTTTCTTTAATAAGAAAAACAACCTGCTTCCCTCTCCGCCTGCTCTTACCCTTTTGTCCCATTCCTCTCTGCTAAAGTGACACCAATCTGCAGAAATAAAGCACATCTGGTGATTTACAGAGCAGTAGGGAAAAACCCCACAAGTCCTCTCCAGTTTGGGCTCCCAGATCATCATGCAATGCAGCCACAAAGATAAACACATGCTAATGCTTGACTGGGTAAGAGCATCTGACAAGATGGGTTTTTAAGCCAAAAACTGTATCTGTTCACATAAATCCTGTTGGCTCTGCGTGATCCTCAGACAGGCTCCCCATACCAAGCAGGGCAGCAGGAGGTCACCCAGCCCCACAGCATCCAGGTCCCCAGAACCAGGCTCCACAAGCCCAAGGACTCTATCTGCCACTGGAGCAGAGAGTCATAATTCACTTACACGTAAAAACAGGCTTTCAGGCTCCGATCCGATCTTCAGGCTCATTCTGATGCAAAAGACAAAGGGCTGGAATAACAGAGACTGATCACTTTTTGCCTTCATTAGGTGGGCACCTAAAGCTTCGTTAGGTTTACACAGGGAGTTAGTAAAGCCTTCCAAGTGTCTGAATACTTTTGTCGATCTGTCCCCAAATATCAGACTCCGCTGTAGGCAAATGCTGCAATTTCCCAAGGAACCTTTTCATCAATTTTTTATATGGCTCACTTTCTTCAAAGGCAGACTGGGGCTTGATGTGAGAAGGGAAACTAATATTTCACTTTCATTTTGTTGCATTTCAATACTGAAGTTTGGCACCTGGCTGAATGCTGCCCCAGTTTGCCAGGGCAGACATCAGGAGTCAGTGGGTAACGGAGATCACAGTCATTAGTACAGAAGAGGACAGAATTTAGTTAACTATATTAAAGGCTATTCAATTTTTTTCCTTTTTATTTTAAAATCAAGCTTGCTGTTTGATCCTTCCCATACCATCAAGTCTTTGTCCCAGTTGAACAAGGCAGGTGGTTAATTAAGAGCTGTTTTGTTTTACCAAATAACGCTCTTCAGGGAAGAAAGAATGAACTGAGCACTGAAATGTTTAAAATGGCGGTCCCCAACATTTACAAAATTTATCCTAATTTTTTCGGGACTTTAGCAGGGCTGACAGATGACTAGTCTCCACCAGGAAAGTGTTGCTCTATGGTAAAACAAGGATAATGCTCGTAGTAGGTTTTATCGTTTTGGCTCTGGTTCCATACAAATCATTGTTCAGTCTGAGCAAAGCTTGCTTTGGTGGCATCATAGCATATCAAAAGACAGACGCGGCGAGCACGCTACCCAAACAGAGGATTATTACAGTGGTGACTGGCAATGCAGCTTGGCAAGCTGCAGGCACACGGTCCTGCTCAGCGCCTGCACATCAGCTGCGCCATGGGTCTTGGTTACAGCATACCTGTGCCTTTGCAAATGCCTCTGGCATCCGATAGCACGTGCACGTTGGCCTCACAGCAAAACCAACGACGAGATCCTCACCGGCTGCGGGCAATCCGCTGACTGCTAGGAGTATTTATGCCAAGTGAGGATCTGTCCCTGCGGGAGCAAACCCGGGAGCAGCCAAACACCCTCGGTCCAGGGATGCTTGGGCTCAGGCTGCAGCGTGCACTGCTGCTGCTGGCAGGGAAAAGGTGGATTTGATGCGAGGGATTAAAAAGTTTACAGGGTGCTTCTATGAGTCTTGCAGCTCTGTTACAGGTTTTCCACTTTCCGTCTTGGAAAGCTGGGTGTCTCCATCAAGACAGTGTTTAATCAAAACAAAACCTCACCAGAAAAGTTCAATCCCAAGAGGATACAGAAGCTAATTACAGTTTTGGTCAATCTGCAACTTTTTTCCCCTAATATAATTTTATTAATTTCATGCAGACTTTCAGCTGTGGGTAGTATGTCAGTCTGGGAGGATATCTTCTAGCAGATAAGCTATTTCATCATTAAAAAAATTGACTTTGTTTCTGGCTTGTGTCACAGTTTAGATTAATGTCCTATCTCTTCAGTTCAGGAACCTCAATTTAAGCCCTTTCCGGTTCAACTTGATCAAGAAAGAATCCAGTCTGGTCCTGGTACAGAAATTAGTCTATGTTGTTAAAAATTAATTTTACCTGATGGCTCCTCAAAGCCAAATGAAACACAGCCAGGAGTTGTGCTGAGCCCTCCTCCCTATCTCTACCTTCTTCTGCTCTCACATTTCTTTTCTCATCTTCATCACTTCTCATTTCTGTTCATTTATTTTAAAATGTTTTCATTTTAATTAAATCCATAAACAGGTACAAATAAACAAGAAGAAAGATTAGATTCTGTTATCTACCAAGTATAGTCCATATGAGATATTTTAGATAAATGAACAGAGCACAGCATATCTACAGAGCTCATCGTACTGTAATTAATTCAGCAACGGGGTTACACCCCATGTGGGTTTTCGCATTGGGCTTTTCTTCATGGCACAAATTTGTTACCTCCTTCTGCCTTCACAAAGAGCCTCATTGACTTCAACTCTGAGCAAAATAAATCTTACTTGACCCAAGCATGGTTTTCACCTTTGTGCAGAATTTCTCTCTCCTGCCTTTCTGATCAGCATCACCACCGGCTTCAGGCATGCAGCTGGGAATCCACATTCTCTTTTTTTTATTGCTGCCTCCATCCCTGACATCTGACTTACGATGGGCCGAGAGTGACTTCTCCATTCTCATCCTCAGCTTGTTCCCTTGCAAAATGAATCCTAATTAATAAATGTCGGTATGTCAGCTTGAGTTCCTCAGACAGAAGGCAGTAAAGATCTACAAGGTGTCATTAATTCAGAATTAGTTTCAGAGACATCATTTCTTTAACTTTATAACTGTCTATCCCTTCACCAATTCATCTCTACACAATTTTACATCATGATCATTTACCAAAATATCCTAGAGGCTGTTATATTTTAAGCCTTTTCCATTTTTCTTTGTGGTTGCTCTGATTTAGGATGTGGACTCTTGGGAAAGACTGATTTGCCAGGCAGTGAATGGACTCGCTGTCAGGCAAGAGGTTATCTTCCTTAACCCTTCAGGGGCCACAGCAAGATACAGTCCTGGGCAACCAGACAGCATACAGTGATTGTTGTTTTTATCAAAATCTTCAACTATAATTCATCTTCAGATGCTTTCCCTCCTTATCACCCCCCTTACGCATCCCTCTGAGAACACCACAATACGTGTATTTGATTGGGGAACTGGAGAAGTGCTCACATTCAAGGTGAATAACTTTAAAGAACGGAGGATGAGAAAACCAAAGCACACAAAGTTCTTGCACTTATCTCCCAGACTTGCCTAAACCAAAGCAATAGGATGGGAAATCATCACGCTACTGCAAACAGAATCACACCAAAAGTTACTAATGTTAGGTAGGTAAAATAGTGGCAGTAGGGGCCCGTTGTAGCTATTCCCTGTTATAGGAGATTACAGCGACTGTCTCAGAGCCTACATTGCTACTGTTTCCCCTGCTTTTGAACATGACCTTCTGTTTTGTTTTTAATAAAAGTGGTTCAGGAAAATAAAAAAAAAAATCATAGAAATGTACATACGCTCATGTATTAAAAAATGCTGATTTGTTGATTGCAAATTGGTCGATCTTTTTGCAGAAAGCCACCCAACTCTCCAACATTCTCTCTCTGCCCCCAGCTAATTGGAAATGCCTTTTGTTGAGTTAATGCCGAGATTCAGAATCCTTTTTCTTTTTTTAAGTGACACCCTCTCCCTCTAGTTCCTAGACAAACTGTTTATTGGAATTGGCAAATTTCTGCAAAACATTTAAATTAAGTCCCCTTACCCCCCAAACCACTGACCCCTCTGCAAGGTACTGCTGAAGCCAGCTCTGGGGGTAGGGGGGGTGTTTTCAAAACTCTGAACAAGCAAAGAAGTCTGCAAGCAGGACCGGAGGAGAAGCCAGGGGATCTGGAGAAGACGGGAAGTGGTTTGGAAGGGAAAAATTACAACACAAACCCCTTCACAGAGCACCCCAACACACACACACGAAATCAGGAGTTCCCAAAGCTGCCCCGCACTCTGTGATCGGTCCCAGCCGCACCGACGGGGACACATCAGCCTTCCCACGGGTTCCCCCGTCGCAGCCATCCTTCCCACCCCGGTCATCGAGCGGATCCCGGGGCCGTCCCGCAGCCGCTCCTGCTCCGAGCGGGTCTGCAGCCACGTGAGGGACACGAGCGGGACCCAGGGCACGGCGGCTTTGCCAGGAGCCGATCTCAGAGGAGAGCTCAGCAAAACCCAGCAGTCTCGGGATGTCTCGGTTAATTTTTGTTTTTTTCTTTTTGCATGTTTATTTCCCTTTGGCGAAGCAGTTTGAGGCAGCTGCAGGCCGTGGAACACCTCACCCGCAGCCGTGCTCCATCCTGCCACGGGGAGGACGACCTTCGGGGAACCGCGCGGCACAAGCCTCTGAGCGGTTCTGTTTAATGAGAGAAAAATTGACGCTCTCATGTCTCTTCAGTTGAGAGCTCTCCTCAGGGGGTTTCATCTCCGCTTCTCCAGGAAGAAAATCAGAAGAGTGGGAGGGGTGGTGGGGATACACGCACTCCTGCTGCTATTCAGACCTTACAAAAATCCGTACAAGAGGAAATGCCCAAAGCACTTGTCCTCACTGTGTGGCAGGGACAGCAACACCTCCTCTGCCCTACCCCTCATTTTTGTCTTTTTTTCCTATTCTTTTTCTGTCTCACATTCCCCTCTACCCTTTTTCCCTACCACTATCTCCCTTCCTCCTGCAGTCACAAACACAATTTTTTTCTCCTTGCCAATTTTGGAGATTAAGTTTCCCAGCCAACTCCCAGGGAGAGAGGGAAATGGGAAACGCACCCAACAGGGATGTGACAATGTTAATAGGAAGACAAGTCACTCACGCAGTCTGCCGCCAGCGCTCTGCCACACTGCCCTTTCGTGCTTGACCCTATCTCATCTTCGGAATTTAAAACAACTTAAGACCATGTAGCATAAATGTATGCCTAATCTCATTACACTAATAATTCATAGGTCTTGATCTGCAGGAGTTTTGCAGATAAATGGGGAGAGTTTTATAAAAGTGCCCATCATCTTTAAGAAGTCGCATTTGGAACGTGTCTGCTGGATCACCCTTCCAGCAATGATGGCTCTTAACCCATGCCACAGGGTTTCATCCTTTCAAATGTCACACTTGACAAACCCCCTTGAACTAAAGCAGCAATCAGGCAGCACCTGGGTTTGCCTGTTGGCAAGAGCTGCACACAGCTGTGCAGGGTGAGACCCAGGGCTTCCTTGGGATGCTCGGAGGAGTTTCACTCACACTTTGTAGTACATTTTATTCCCAAGTTCTCTGTTCTCTAACTTTGTTTTAGGAAACGGATTATTACCACATCAAAAATTACCTACATAGGGAAAACAGTGATCTTTATTGTACGTTTCTCATGATTTCTGCGCTGAAAGCCAGGCAAAAATTCTCCAGCATGCAGTGAAACACTAGGCTTGGGATGAGGCACTTGGGACTCCTGGCTTGGCACCTGGCTAATTGCTGCTGGTCAGAGGTTTTTCTGTTACTGCAATTATACAAAAACACCTTAAGCCATTCAGGAAATGTGAGCATATAAATTTAAAAGGTTGAAACAAAACTGAAGGACACTCAGCATGTACAATACCTAGAGAGACTTTTTTTGAAAGCTAAAGTGTCTGCTGGGGCTTTTCCTCTATTGCAGTCCCCTGCTCAGACCCATTTATACTAGTGGGGGTGCATTTGCTTTGGTTGCACACCAAACACCTTTGAGACGTAAGCGCTCTGTTTAGTTGAGCAATTTGAAACTTTCCTTGCTGCTCATGTGTGTTTGTGCTGCAATTACCACCCAGTCAGGGAGGACAGTTACGGGGGGCTGTAACATGCTCCGGGTTTGCTCCTGCAGACCAGCCTGACCCAGGAGGGCTGCTGCATGGTTTCCTCGACACATTAGTCGGTTATTTGTTGGCTTTACAAAAGCGGGAGCTAAATCCTACTCTAACATTAGGACACACATGTAGGACAACTGGTGTCACGTAACTGCTGCACAGATAAGGTTAAATCTCAGCGATTAGCCTGGCCTCAGCTGAGACCAGTCACCAATTGCAGAGTTACAGGATCCACGGTAATTTATGTTGACTGGAGATCCGGGAGTTTTGTCTGACTCAGAACCAGATAAATATTGAACAAACAGCTCAGGAATTGTCCCAGTAGGTGGGAATTATATTACAAGCAAGCTCATAAAAATGTAGATATTAGCAATGGGAAAGCTGCTAGATTTTTTCCATTTTAGCCTTCCAGTCCTAGCCCTGGACAGTTTTCAAACGCCTTCGGCTAGCACGATGCGTACGTCTGTACATGTACGTCCACCTCCCACACAAGCCATACAAATCCCAACTTGTGGGGACACACAAATACAAAAGCAGTCAATCTACCCAAAGAAACAATTAAAAACTAATGTTATTAGCCTACATTAAAACCGGGTGAGGCTCAGAAATGAAGGAGAAATTGCTTTGCATTAGTTTCTCTGCATGTCATCCTGTTCCTAGCAGGGTTTTAATAATAAGCATACTTATTTGAATAGTTTGCTGATCACACTCATCAATCCTAAAATGCAGACTCCTGCCAGAAGAATTTATAACCCTTTTAATACAATCTGACATTGGAACACATTCATTCACATGAGGAGAAACAGGTGGCAGTGCCCTGGGCAGAGGTCCTGGCTGCCACCACCACCGCAGCCCCCGGGACACCCGGTCCTCTTCCAACGGGAGAGACAACAGGAGCCAGAGATGCTCAGGAGGAACCACGATGGTTACCTTCCAGGGGGCACCAACAGAGAACTGGAATAAATTGTTTGTAAAAAACCAAACCCAGATTTCTCTTGTTGTTGGTTTTGAGAGTTTGCCTGTTTTCTTGGTGAAGACTTCAGAGGCAGCAGAACATTTTCAGGCTCTTTTTTTTACACACAAAATACTTCTGGGAAATAGATAAAAAAAATATCTTTGCTCTTAAACTTTAGTTCCTTCTTAAATGATGCCAGTATAGCACAAAAATATAGGAGAATGGCTGCAGATTTAAAAAGAAAAAAAGTGGTTGTGTATAGACCTGGAAGCAGTCCCTGGCTCCATTGGTAGCACAAGCATTATATCACCCCATTGCATATAGCCAGAGTTACTTGTCCCCGCTGGCTTCTTTTCCCCTCTTAATCCTTTTCTGCAGCTTTACTTTCTTTTTATTATTTCCGGGGGCTTAAGTCAAGTTTTCAGTCAGGCTTCAAAGGATCTTTTACTTTTCATGCCTGTAATTTCTGGACACCAACAAATGCCTGAATAAAGTTACTGGGACTCTGGAGGAGCCATTTGGAGGGGTCATTAGACATTCACAGCTGCAACTGATCCCACTCATGTTTCCAGATAGTTGCAAGGAAAAAACATGTTAATCCCCAGATGATTTGTATGTGCTGAGGTTCTGTACCAAATTGAGATACTCACTCCTAAAGATATTGCTGTTGGAGAAGGATCTCACCTTAAACCTGATGAAGTCAGTAAGATCATTTTAATGAGCTTTCTGCTGCAGCGTCTATGCCGTGGGAACATCTGCTCATGGCTCAGAAAGGTGCCTGGCTGGGCCAGATGCTATCAAATAACCCTGGGTTTAAATCACTGAAGAAGGCCCCGCACTGCAGCAAATGCTTATTGTTAAATCCGTGAGGTCCAGCGGCTCATGCAGGAGCGGGCACAACCGGCAGCCCCTTTCTCAGCAGCTGGCTGAGGTTAAACAGCAGCAATGCCAACAAGCAGCGATACAGAGCAAGGCACTCGTGTCAATAAACATACTTAGTTATTCCTCAGGTGTTGCTGATTTTTTTAATTATTAATGAAGATGCTCCATACAATGCCAGTAGGTACTCAAGAGCCTATATTGCAGCATGGCTGGAAGCCAGGTCTCTCAAGGACAGTACTGCCTCCCTTTGTGTTTCTGCTCAAGAGTGGGAACAGACTATTGTTCTCCCTCTGATAACTTATGAGCTCAGTGAAATTTGTTTTTCATGTGTAATAAAGTTGCCGGTGGTGTGCAATTTGCATTTAAGTTGGTTATATGCACGCTGACTGGGACTTTTAAGTGTTGTTCACAGAGCTAAAATGACACAACAGTTATCTGTCATTTCAACCCCTTCTGAAAAGAATCCATGAGAGAATAATTTTAAATATAGTATCACCAACAGATCTTCTGTCTCATATTAGGTCCCCTTGATAGGGTTTAGAGCAACACAGAAATTGTTAATAACAGGCAATCCCTATTTTGGGACTTGTGGAGAAGCACAAAAAGGGACTGCAGCAGTGGGAGAATGAGGGAGTTGCTGCCTTTTTTGTGCTGCTGGATAATCTGCGACCAAACTGAACCAAACCTGCAACACAACCTGTGCCTGAGAGAGCGCGGCCACCCAAGAGCATCTCGGCCAAGGTCTGTTTGCAGAATCAGGAAGCGTAACACCACGTGGAGCCCCACAACAAACAGAAGAAAAGGGACCGACAGGTCCGAGAGCACCATTTTGCTCAGAATAATTATGTGCTCATATCAAAGAAAAAACACTGTGGTCCAAGCCTGGAGAATAAGGTCAAGACACCAACGACTGTTTGAGCTAGTGTTCCTGGGAGAAACCACAACCCCTGCTGCTGCTGGAGAACATCACCCTGTCCTTCAGCTCCAACCACAACCAGCTGCCCTCATCTGAAAACAAATGAAACGGGGGAGGGATGCTCCCGTCAAACCAGGCCAACAACCGAGAGGTTTCCTTTAACGAGAACCGGACCCCAACCCGCACACGGTGCTGCTCGCTGGAGCTCTCTGCCCAGCCCTGCCTCCCCAAGCCCTGCCCTCTGAAACCATCTCCATTTCATTTGCAAGCTGATTTCATGATGGAGCAGAAACGCCAATCAATTGTACAGCCATCAGCACGAGAGCATCCCCAATCTGCATTAGCCAGCTGGGCAGCTTTCCAGAGCATCATCTACAACACATGAATTATTACCCAAACATTACTGCTGTCAGCACATTCCTCTCTATACAACTTCCTATTATTATTTTTTTGGCGGACAACCCTGGAATTTTAAACAGCTCAATCTTGCTAAAGTAATGCAACTGCCTACTGCCTCCAGGATGAACTTTTCATAAAAATCAACAATAATCCTTCTACTGAGAATAGCAACAAAACCCCCCAAACAATCCTTTTATTTTTTCTTTGTTTGTTTTGGTTTTGGTGTCTTTAGCTGCTCTGACTTACATTCTAATTTGCAATAACAGCCTTTTATTTGTCTTGCAGAGGAAAAAGAGACTTAAGGGATCCTTAAGCTTCAGTGACAGAGTATGAAGCAGCTTATAAATCAGGCCACAGACGGCAGGGTCAGCGGCGCTGCCGCTTGCATCTCAGCTCATTAAGAAAAATGCGCATTGAGTACCATTTGCTTTGAAACTGCTAGTGCTGCAGAGAACGCCAAGAGTCCAAGAAGCACTAGAAATAGTCTTAAAAACCCTGAAAATAGGGTTGGTAAATTAGTTACTTAGTCATTACTACTCCTTTCCATGACAACTGCAAAAAAACTAATGATTGGAGTGAAAAACTGAACAGTGCAACGATGCAAGTACCGTACAGCGGCTCGGCAAGCCTTTCCTTTTGCCGTCTTTGGACAGATGTAAACACGTGCAGCGTCCCAGCCTTGGACTTGAAAGTTAAGTTCGGCATTTCAGTTGATATATAACATATATAAACAAAACAGAGCTTGAGAGCTTTTCAATACTACACCCACATCTCCCAGGCATTCCCAATCCCCTCTGAAGGATCATTCCTTACTTCCCATGTCTTGTTTATTTGAAAGGAAGAATTACAAAAGAATCCTGAAAGTTGTATTTACATAGAGATGAAGGTAGAGATCTTGCCATAATTACATGAATCAAAGCTTTCATTTAGTTTCAATAAGCAAATTACCTTGATAACTCTTCTGGTTACGAAAACAGATATATGATTTCTTCCAGATCCTGAGCAGCATGTGTGCTATTACATAATTAATAGATTGCACATTTTTTTTAATCAATCATGGTTGAATTTACAGTGCAAACTTTTAGCATAACAAAAAATGTGACCAATTATCCAAAAATATTTATTCAAGATTAAAAAACATGTAGCATATGAATATTTTAATAAATATTAAATATGTATGCTTCCTTTCCAAAGCTTCCATAACTGGGCTTTTAATTAATTTGTCATCAAAAAAATACAGAGCCAGGTAGACTTTAATTGTAATTATCAAATTATATCTTTAAGCTTCAGGTATTCACTTGTTTCTTGTGCCAGCATGGGGCAGGATGAGCTCCAGCAATGCCAGGGAGGCTGCACCAGCACAAACAGATTCTGCTGCAGGCCCAGAACGGACAAAAACACCTTCCCAGCCTCTTTCACAGCAGTTTGTGAATTGTGATACACTGGATTAATTAGTCTTTGCATTTCCCTACAGCATGGAAACGCCAGCTGAAAGCAGGAGGCCCTGTTTACCGGGAGATGCACACGCTTGGGAAGAGGTGGAACGGCCGCAGCAAACGCTGGGGAGGGCACGGGTCGGAGCAGCAGCCCAAGGCTGGGACACATTCCCCCCCAGCTCTTCCATCTCCCCCATACAGGGAATGCTCCAGTGCCTCCTTCCCCCCCGCATAACCTTCTCCCACCTCACAGAAAAGGTGAGCTCAAGGGACCGACGCAGGATCTGGGATGCATTCCCAAAATAATTTTTGAAGGAGCAAGGAGCTCGCACTGGCTATGCTATCTAGGTCTCCAGCCTATAATGCTGCTGCCAGCAGTGACTTTGCAGCACGGCCCCGGCTCTCAGCCCACTCCAGAGCACCCAGGGCTGGGACCCTCCAGGAGCCCGATGCAGAAAGGAAGACAAACTCTGGTTTGGCAGCCCTCCCCAGCACAGCCAGCCGTCCCCAGGTCGGGTCAGAGCCACCCTGCACATCCACAACATCGCACATCGTGGAGATGTCTCTCTACCGTTACAGTCACAGATTGCGTTTGCTGGGACAGCGATGCCCCGATTTGGGCAGATGACAAGAAGCCCAGGCTGTCTACGTCTGCTTGATTGCACGGCGAGCTGGCACAGACGAACCCTTCCTGATGCCGAGCTCCAACACCGCGCCGGCTGCCCAGGTTAAGTAGGGCACGTCCACCCTGCCTCCTGCGGGATGCCGGTCTCCACGCCAGCCCGCTCCCCGCATCTCCCCAGCTCGGACATCAGGCTTCGCGTGGATGCGCTTCCCTTTTTGTAGCCCCCCCAACAGCTCCCAGCAGGCACAGCTCAGCACCAAAGGAAGGTCAGCCAGAGCCCAGCTCCGTGCCCAGGGATCCAAGGAGACAACGCCATGGCTTGGCAACGCCGTGTGTCGATACAGCCTTTCGCCGCTTGCTACAAGCCTGCCTAAGCTTCTCCAGCGAGCTGCTGCAAGGAAAACAGAAGTCACCTTTCCTCAAATCACAACCGAGGACCACACTCCGCTCACTCTGTACTTATTTGACCCGCTGGCAGCCGCAGAGTTGAAGGAGAAAGAGATGGAGTCAAGAACTGAAATGCTGAAGCCCATTATTTTCAGGAAATTGTGCTACTGGAAGCCCTTGTAGCTTTTGCAATCACCTCCCTGTGCCACCAGGCGAACTCAATTCAGCAGCAGAAGGTGGTCACAGCCACGCGAGCAGACCCTGTGCTTTTTCAGGGGGATGCTGACTAAGACAGCAGCAGTTGGCCATCCTAAAAGAGGGGGAGACTGGGGTTTTTTAGTAAATTATTAGGAGACCTGCAGTCGGGTTTTCAGCATCTTCTATTAACTTTAGCTGGTGTTCATGTGACATTTTGGACAAGGATAGCATTCCTCATTTCCTTGCATTTTAAAATTCCTGTTATCTGTTATGGAAATGATGTCATGTAGCATCCGAGTGCCAGTGATGGACCTCCAGAAAATCCCAGACTCCAGATAAATAGGTTGGCCCCAGTAAGAGACTTTGAGTCAACCCACAGGGCTAACTACCCCATAACTAAGATCTTTTGGCCAAATGAGCACTGAGATAAAACCCTAATTGTACTGCCTGGCACATAGCTTGGCCATCTGGCAATACCACTGCCCTCGGAGGTGAGAAACAGATGCAGAGAGCCCAGATCCAGCTATGTGACCTCCCAGGAGCTCCACTGGTTTCCTCCCGTGGGATTGCAGCTAAACATTACATCAGCCTTCCAAAAACTGGAGAAAACAGGACTTTGCATTCTTGGCTAATTGCAAAGCAATCTAAGTCTATGTCCATCTCCACTGATTTGCCTGCATGGAAGCATTCCTCTTAAACCAATATTCCTTGCCCTATGGAGGGGGTAGGATATCCAATTCTGTATGTATAGATGCTATACATACGGACCAGGAGGCAGCACCACAGGGTGGGGACCACCACGCACTGCATGGTCCAGCCTCTGCACCAGGCGGGTTGCCCTCACCTCTCCAGCCCTGCTCCATGCTCACAGCCAGGCTGCGAGGAGGCAGCACAGAAATAACTCTAATGAGGTCAAAGCTGAAGTCCTCTGAGTTACACTGAAGGGCTGGGAATGGTTGAAGGAATCGCTGTTCATAGTGCTGCTCTTTTCCCCATGCTCCTGCTTGCCCAGCAGCAGATAACCCTCAGTTAATTGTTCCTGGCTTAATTACCTCTTCCCAGAATAAAAGAAAGTTCACTTTACACACCAACTATTGGAAGCTTCAGGGAGGGAAATGTTCTTGCCTTATGTACTGTGTACACCCTGCTGCCACTCCACGGAGGACCTGCATTTAGGGGGTGCTGGCTGAGGTTCCCAGCATGTTTCGTGAGGGCTGTCAGAGCAAGCCCTTCCTCCCCAGAGCACCGAACGTGCCCATACACCCGGGGTGCTGCAAGCCAGCCCTCCGGGATCAAGCCCATCAGTGCCCTCCCTCACCCCTGCTGATGGCTGCAGTCCCTGGCTGCCTTGGCTGCTGTCAGCACGCTCGGTACAGGCAGTCAAAACAGTTTGAACGCCTCTTCTTGAATGTGGCCGACACTGATTTTATGATATACTTAACACCCCATCCAATAGCTATTAGTTTTACTGTCAGGCACAAAATGTATGCGATCCATCTTTCTTCCCAGGCGCACCACGTGTCCCCTCTCAAATGACATTACTCTACAGCAGTCTTTATTTGTTACCGTGGGGTTTTTAAGCACTAGCATTAAAGCTCTTATCTTTTTGGTTTGTTATTAACGGCACATTTTATTTCATCGGGATCGGCCCGTGGTTCCTCTTCAGACACTGCAGCAAAGGGCTTCGATTTCCCCTTTGGCAAGCAAGGCTCTGCAGCACGGAGCTCCTGCCACCGCACTGCCCTGCGAGAACGAGCCTTCTCGCTGTCTGCTTAGAGGGAACCATGCAGGGAACAGCCAAACCCTCCAAGATCCTATGCACAGGCTGGAACAACCTTATTGCTTTTGTCACTGTCAATTCTCTTTCTTTGTGCGTCACTGCGATGGAGGGGCACATCACCATCCATGCTTTTCCCTGCAGCAGGCGTTGGGCTGCATGAATCCTGCAAACCGCTTGCTCCTGGGCTGTCTGGAGGGGAGGTAACAAACTGCTCCAGTGCAGGCGAGAGCTGTGGCCTTCCATCATCCTGCATGGTGCTATTAGTAAAAACCACCTGTAGTGACAGCAAGGATGCCCCAATTTCAGGATTAGCCTGCATTGCTTTGTGCCACAATTCCCGGAGGGAAAGAGGCGCCAGGAAAGCAGGGCCTAGCAAACCAGCACGTAAAGCTTTTCCTACCCCAGGCCTAAATGAAGTTGTTTGCAGCGGGAATCACGCTGGTTCTGTTTACATGCAAAAGCATTCAAAGTTGTACAAACGTCCATCAAAGCTCAGTCTCAGACTCCATTAAACACTAGGGCTGTCAGCCAGAACATGACCACTTCAAAAGCCTCCATGAATTATTTCAGAAGCATTAACAGAATAGTTTTTTTGCAAAAGTGTTCAGGCTCACTGAAAACAGTATTAAGAGGCATGAAATCTCACCTGGGCAAAAGTAACAGTTAATGCTCAAGCTACCAGTCTTGCAATCCTATCTTCACTTAGTATTAATCAACCAACAACATTAAGAGAGTTAAGACGATCTGCATCATAGGAGGAAGTGTTTATTATCCTCATTTATTTTGTTGTCCCATCTGAGTTTGTCTCCACTGAAGAGCTGGTCTACCATTGCCTGCATCAGAACACCGAGTAGCAACCAACATGATATGCTATAAACACCAGCATACCTGTATATGCTATTGCACAGTCTCTCATTTGTGGATGCACGCTTCTGTACCACAGACAAACCGCGCTGCTTCAAAATCTTTTTACACGAAGGATGGTAGAGCAAGCTTTGTATGGACAAAGTACTTGGATAGAATATTAAACTAAATAACAGCAATTAATTAGGCTTGTGTAAAGCTATTAACCTTCAAATCCCTATAGAAATAATAAGTAATGCTCAAATCCTCTGGGATGCACACGATATTACCCCATTCCATAGAAGAGGAAGCAGAGATCCAGAGCAGCGAAACGATTTTTGCCCAGGGCAACGCTGTAGCAGGGCGGGGGGAAGCTGTAATCATTTCCAGTTCCACAGACCAGGCTGCTGCTTTTAGACCACACTTGGGTGGGTGGGTACAAGTGATACCTACAAACACACATGTATTGAGCACCCCATTTTTAATTGTTTATTACATCCTGACACACTGTGTTTGCAGACTAGCATGTGCATCATATGAAAGTGAGATTTTCTGGAACAGGTGATCCCCATCATATTTTTCTTCTCTAATCCCCCCTGCAATCCTGTGCAGCTGATCACAACAGTCTTTCTCCCCACCTCCTCCTCAGTGTTAGCATTGCACCCATGTGGAAAAAGAGAGATCTTAATCTTCTCCTAAGCACTCTTCCCGAATGCCTTCCTCAACTTCTATAGGGAACATATAATAAAAAAAGCTGAGCATCAGCTTAAACTCAGAAGTCTCTCCAGGGCATTACATCCACAGCACCAATAAATCTTGTAGGTTTTTTGCATAGTGTCTCTACAATTCAGCCTTCCCTGGGGCACACAGCAAACCTTCTCCAGGTTTTCATCATCTTGTGGCCTAATTATTGCAACAACCGCATCATTTTCAGCTTTGTTCAGAACACCAGTAGGTTTTGCTTGCATCACCCCTTCCCATGCATCATCACTCCACTGGCTCATCCCTCCTAACTGCATCTAACACAGGTTGCCTCAGTTTTCAGAACCCTTCACAGCTTGTCCTCCCTTTCCCACCTTTTGCTCAGTTTGGCCCAGGGCACCAGGCTCTACCGCACACTGATTATGTTAAAAGCTGCCTATAAATACCCACAAAGCCACTTCAGTGCTCTGCTTCAAATCTTGTCTCAAACCTCACTTGCTGCAATGTGTGAAAAAGGCTTGAAAACAGTTAGATTGCCCGTGTCCTGAAAACATTAATTTTAATGTTGGCTCCTAGTGCCATTATTTTCTAGACTAGTTCTGTACTTACCTTCTCACGGATTATAAGCACACTTACAATTAAATTATGCCATTGCCCATTCTCTAGTTTGGATTTTGTGCAGCACTTACAACAGTACTGCAGCCTGTGACTGGGCTCCCCACACACTATTACATTAAATGGGAAATTAATAACAACACTCCCAAAAGCTTACAGTTTCCTGGGGTGGGATTGTCCCTCCAATAACACTAATGAATCCTGGGGTGGGCCCTCCTGCTGCTGTTTACATGGAAATTACAGCTCCCAGCTGCCTCCCTCCCATTACAGGGCAGGAGGAGCACTTTGCTTGGGTACCTTATTTGCCTTTTGTGGGGGCTCAATTCCCACCTGAAACACTGGTTCTTTCGTCAAAAAGTCTGTTCAAACCTACCACAAAAACCCTATAATTAGTTGGCATGATGGCTTCCAGAAGAAAGAAGAGACACAAAACACAGCTCAGGGCATCTTAACAAGGGAAGACTCAGCTCTGAAAATCCTTGCTCTTCAGGGGTGCAAGATATCCTGCTTTACTGTAATGAAAGTCCTCTTGTCCAACGTCCTCCAACAATCTGCCTTTAATGGGGTTACTATTGCAGAGGTAAAGCATTTTATATGGAACCAGGTTTACATTATCCTGCTATTCGGAGATCTAGCTTGCAATGCTGTTCAAATCCTTTAATCCATAAATAGGATTCCAGCCAGAGCTGGGCTGCCTTCCAAAACTGTAATCTCCAGTATATGAATTATTACAAAAAGATTAGGGTGTTTCAAGTAATAACATTTCAAATAAATCAGCTTTCATGGAGGAACAACAAACTAATATCGGAAATAACAATATAAAGACATTTATATAGCCACTTGCTGGAATAACTTCACTAACCGGAGGGATTCTTTTCTCATTTGCATCATTTTTTTGAGAAACATACCTTTGCCTTTGTCCCTTCACTACTGGGCTCTGCTGCAGAGCAAACAAGGTGCTCTGTCTCATATATCAGCCCCTTCGAATCACCAGCTTTCTGTTATTCAGAGACAGAGAGGTATGCTGGTGTTACTGCAGATGATGCCGCTCTCTCCAAGCCTTCAGCTTTACATAATGCTGCTATGGGGATGGTCAGATAATCCTGAGGGCCAGAAACATTCCCCTAACTCCATTTTAATAACGACAAGCTGTGAGTTTAATTATTATTCCTAGCGCATTTGCAAAAGCCCTCCCTTCCACATATACAACATGTACACGCATGCAGGGAGAGCTAAATAACTATCCCTTTCTTGATTATTTTCTGCTTCTTTTGGCAATACCGTTACATGACAAATTTACTGTCCTTTTCCTCCCTGCAAACTGTATTGGCGCAGTACGGAACCATGTCTACAGAGTTCGAAACAGTAAGACGGAGAGAAATTAAGAGGCACAGGGTCTGGGCAGGTGGAGACGAGCAGAGCTAAAAGCACACTGTCGTCCCTTGAGCTCCTGGGGGTCTGGGCAGGGGCAGAGGCTCGGTGGAGGACAGCAAAGCGCAAATCTCCTGTGGTCTGAAGGCAGAGGCTTGGGCTGGGAAAGCGAGGGGACGTGTGCTCAGCGCCACTGCCAGCCGCGATGCTCTGGGTTGCTTAGTGACAGATCTGAAGTCCGAGGTGCCCATGGATTTATGGCATTCCTCCCCGCCTTCCAAGTGCTATGAATAAATGACACATCTCAGTTCCTTATTTATCCATTTGTGAAGCTTAATGGGCAGTTGTAGAGAAGAGTATTGAGCCTTTTATGGTGTAGGGCAGGCTAGTTTCCTGATTTACACTTGCATCAATAGAGAGTGGAATATGGACTCCGCAAATCTTACTTAGCTTTTTAAAGAAAACAAAGAAATCCAAGGAAACACAGCAAAACTGTGCATCCTAAAAAAATAAACTAAACCTGGTGCCAACTAGGAGCCTCTGGTTTGAATTCAGACCGGATAATACTATCAAAATGGCAAGAAAGCTGCTGCCAGATGCAGTCCCGGGCCAGAGAATGGGTTTGTTCCCTGCACAGACCCCGCTGCGCCATCGGTCCCCGAGGCACTGGCTGCAGCATCCACGGACACGGGGCAGAGACACCCCGGTAAGGACCCGCCGCTCAGACCGCACAGACACATCCAAGCACACACTCAGCTTTAACACCCTCATCTGCCTATTGGAGTCAATGGACCTGTTTTAAGAGGTGGAGTTAAATAGCGCACATAAATGTTTTTCAAGATCTGGGACTAGAAGTTACAGGTGGTCCTTACACAGCACATGGACCGTGTTACTGCTGAGCGGCACAGCGGCCAGTGGCCTGTGCAGGGCTGCGGGGATCGCTGCTGCTGAGGTCTGTCCTGGGACAACCAAACATACAGATTAGCAGCTGTGAAAAGTTATCTTGGCAGCCCATTTTCATCAATTGTTCTTATTCTCATAAACTAACCCCCCTGAGACCTTCAAAATCCAATCACATCTGAAGCTCCTGAAATTAGATCTTTAATAAAAGATACCCAGTGTACTATCAGAAACAGCTCTCTTAGACATTTTATCATTAAAAAAAAGGTTGATGGTCCCCATAATTTTTGGCAAGCTTCTTCAGATATTCAGTTGTGATTTACACAAGACATTTTGCTCTCATATGATAAATTACAATAAGGACACAAAGGAAAGTGACTAGCAAGTGAATCAGTACATCTGATTTTCAAAGGTCCTATGACAAGGAAAATTAGAGCCAGAATTAATTTTTTTAAATGTTGTGGATTCAGGGAAAACATTAAATCATGCATGTGATTTTCAAAACAGCACTATTATAAGGTTAGACTGCTAGATTCTTCTAGTGCAGAAGAATTCCCCTCCAAGTGGCAACACCAACACCAAAACTATTATTTTTGCAAGTATCTCAGTTATTCCAGATTGAAATGCTTTCAGTGCAAGCCTAAAAACACCTAACAAAACCCACAATGCCTTTTCTCCTTTTTACTTCCTAATGGACAGTAATGCAAACAATCCATAATCACATGAAATACAACAGCTCTTTTTGCCAGCCTATAATTTTTTCTGCAGTGCGTTAAGGTGGAGAGCAACACCTTGGTTAGAGACTGTCAGCACATCCACTACACAACCAGCATTATTTTTCCCCTGGAATTCATCTTTCAACCGTTTCAAATTGAGCTGAAACTTTGACATGCAGACTGTCAGTTCAGGGAAGAATTATTATTATTCCCAGAAAATTAAATAAATCAGGTCAAACTTTATGACCAGCTTTCCCACCCACTGTGCATAAAACTCCCTGTTCCTTCTCTCCCCCTGTGCAATCACTTCTGAACACCTTCAGTTTTAAATGAAGCACAAATGCTGTTTATTACCAATTGGGGTAGGGTCCTCAAAACAAAGAACTGCAGTGCTCAGGAGCTTGCCAGAAGGCTCAAGGCAGTGCATTTGCAGGGCACAGGCTGTACAGGTCCCTGCACAGGACAGGCTTTATCCAGAGTCTGTACAGTCACTTTTCTGAATGGAAACTGCAACAGGAGCATTTCACAGCAAACAGGGTAATTCAAGCTAAGGAACTCAATTAAAAAAAAAAAACAGACAAACCCCACCGAAACCCCAAAATAAGGAAGCATTAAGCATTTGTTGTTGCAATAGCACCAGCACAAGAAGTAAAGTTATCAGCATAGACTACTTACTAGCACCCCAGCTACCTCAATCCTATTTCCTCCCAGCCCTCCAGCAACAGCCAGAGCAATTAACTCATGTAAGTCACCTCACAGTTTTCCAGGTTAAACAAAAGACCATATGTTTGATTTAATCAACTCTAGACTACACATAGCAATGATTTCTTGCACTTCTGCATCTCATCCAATGAACTCCTGTGCCCATGCAGTGATTCACAGCATAATTTCTTTTTCACATACTATTATTTCTCATACTTTTTTTAGCTGAAGGAGATACGCTGCTACAACCTGCTCTCAAGCAAACCTCCATTTCTTCTTCCAAAAACATAATCTCACCAAAAAACACAGCTCAAATCTCTGCACAGAGCTGCAAGGTGTGACCTGGCCTTCAAAGCAAAGCCCATTGCCAACACCTGGGCACCTGCTGGACCTCCCCAAAGGGTTCCCTGATTCTCTCCAGCTGGGCTCAGCCCTGCTGAGGACACACAGCTGGGGAGCTCTCCTTAACTCTAGTTTGTTAACTCTTTCCTTGCAAAGCTTAGGGTGCTACCTCCTCTGTCGGGTGCTCAGGCTGCTGACGCCACGGCGATGGCATCTGTGAGCATTTCACGGGCAACGTGCAGGGCAACATTCAGAGCCCCCGTCCTGTCCAGAGCACCCTGCCGTCACGCTGGCGCCCAGCCCCTGCTCCCCACTCTGTAGAGAAAATGCCCAGAGTTGTCCTTGGTGAATGTGAATAATGTTGTTTTACTGCATTTTTAATGCCAGCATTTTTAATGCCTATCATTATGTACTGATTGAACTAGATTAAATAAAAGCCACCTTGCTCTGTTTCTCCTTACGACTGCAGCCTGTTTCCACCTGACTTAGACTGCTCAAGGAGTCAATGAGGCTTTTATGCATATATTACATTTGGATATGGCATTCAGCAAAAATAATAACAACATCTGACAAAATTTATTGTATTAAATAGAAGGTTGAGAATTCTTTTAACCTACAGTACGTGCAGGAGCTAGCTGCACAGAAACAACAGAAAATAGCACAGATCGCTGTGAAATAATTTGCTATTCATTTAGCTGTCAGGTGTACTTTTGAACAGAAGTTCTAGCGCAATTCAGCTTTAATAAACAGATGCTTAAAATACACTCTGTACTATGTAACCGTCTTCTTGCATTAAACTTAAAAACTCAATCAATAATCCAGAAAAACTCAACCCAACAACAGGCTGTTTTCCTATTATTGAACCTTTTTGTCCAATAACCTAGACAACTAGATTAACTGTACAGTACGTGCAATGCAATAATTCTCTACTATGAATATTGCATTGCTGGGATCCATTAGCATTTTAGACAGGCTGTAATTAGGCACGATGGAACCATGTGGATTTTGGAGTTTAGGCTCATATCCAAAAATCCCAGGGTGAATTTTTTACTGAGTTCCAGAATTTTGATGTTAAATGACAAAAGGACCTGCACAAAGCCTGTTTCCCCAAAGGTGAGCCCTGCCCCACTCCAAGCACTGGAACAGACTGTTTCGTCCTTGCTGGGAGTTCCACCTCAAAAGCCTCAGCAGATGGTGCGTCCTGGGAGCAGAGCTGGAGGTGAAAGACGTGTCTGTGGGTGAACCTGCAAAATAATTAAGGGACAGGCCACAACCTAAAAATCACCCGTGGAATTGCTGCCAGATAATTAGTAAATCCCTGCCAGGGATCAATGCCCATTCTGGTTCTCAGTCCAAGATGGGCGAGGAAAAGTTTTTTTTCTTTATTCAACTTTTAGACACGCTTCCAGGAAAATTAGGATTTTTTGAAACATTTTCTTTCCAAACACTAAGACTTTGGTTTGAGCGGAGTGCTGAAAGCTGGGAAGGTTTGGAGGAGCAACGGTTGTCTGTTCGGACCACGGAGCCCTTACTCCATCACCAATGCGCCGGCTCCAGCAGTCGGCTGCTGGCTTCAGCGCGACAGCTCTTCCCACTGCAAGTACGATCAGAAACATGCCCACTACTCCTAATACTTTGTAGCTATGTGGTTGTTTTGAAACCTCTTCCAGCTTTTTGCTGCTGGGATTAAGATCTTGATTGCTTTTGAATCTTTTTTCCTCCTCTCCCTCTCCCGCTCTCTCTCTGATCTAATCTCGCGCTAGATGATGGTACTGCAGCTGAGCGCTAACCATGGGCACTTAGATTTATGTAGCCATACCTGCAGAACACATCAAGGTGAGATCAGCTGTTCTGTGAATTTTTCACAGCAAACTTTAGCTTTGCTCGATCTGGCAGGGCTTTTTTCTTCTCCTAACAACTGGGGACGCAGCACAGAGTCGAGAGAGAGAGATAAATGTACTTCATGATGATTTGGTTTTCCACTTTTTTGAAGGGGACAATATTCCAAGGACACAGCTTTCAAAATATTGTCCTGCTTGCCACCAAGGTTTCTGACTGATGTGTTGTATATTATCCAGTGCTGCAAAACCTATGTGAAGCGGATGAGTTAAAGTTATGATTATAGAATTTCTTGTGACCCTAAGTCAGTATTGAAAATGTCTACCTTTGTATTATCTAAACTCTCTTTTTATATTCTTTCACTTTTGTTGCGCACATCAATCAATAAGACACATCATAACTCCACTATCCCCCTCTTGGGCAGATTCTTCCCATTTTCAGTTAACACCAGTGCAAGGCGAAGCGCCAGTGAGAGCGTGATATACGGCTCTGCTCTCAATTCCATCCCCAGGAGCTATTTGACATGGCGTGGCTCGGGTCTGAGGACTGAAAGCACAAGCCCAAACTCCATATTTTAATATTGCACGATAACCTTGTAGAAGGATATGGTGTACTTAAGAAATGCACTCTGAATGCCATTGAGGAAATCAATGTCCAGTCCCCAAAATGAGCTCGAAAGGTCCAAAGAGAAGATAAAGCATATGAACTATTTTCTGTAACAATAAACACAGCTCAGGGAGCCCTCTTGCTTAACATCACTTCTGGCTGGAGTGGTGGAAAAAAAATCACCCGCTAACTTTGATGTCAAGTTTGCAAAAAGCCGTGTTCATGTTTATCCTCTCACTGACTCAATGACAATTGTTAACAGTATTTTCTGTGTGTACGCTTTGTGTATGTATGGGGCCAGGTGTATTTGTAGTGGAAAGATAAATGTATAAACAGTGTGAGCGCAGTCCAGGCCTGCGCGCAGCAGAGGTGTATTGCACGGGAAGGGAACCCGTTCCCAACAGATCCCAGTTCATGCAGGTTTTCAGGAGTGGGAAGCAGAGGCTGATGGATGACGAGTCAGACAGTAATGCGCTCACAGGGTTGGTTTTCCTCTGCCTTACCCTGGTGTAAATCTGGAAGAAACACTCTTGTCTTCAGTGGAATTGATCTCTCTCCAAGATCTCCTCTTCCAAACGTTAATACTGGTAACGTATTGTTTAACGTCCAAAATAATTGAATTCCCTTCTCTGAATATTTCCTCCTGCAGTCACTGTGAATTACTTCCCTTTTTCTCTTAAAAACTCTCCTAAGGAGTCGCTGCGGTACCTCCGCTGCCCCAGCGATGCGGGCAGCGCTGCAGCTGCGGGCAGGGGCAGCGGGCAGGTGGGCGCTTTGCGGTGGTCCAGCCTCCTCCGAAGAACCCCCAGAGACACCCCAAGCCCTTGCTCGGGACTGGAGGTTGTTGCTTGCCGGGCTCTGACACGGCGCTCCAGCAGAGCTGATGTCGAGGATGCCGTCAGCCTTTTAATTTGTTGTTAAACAGAGACGATGTGTCACGCGCTGGCAGACACGGGGCCGCCGTTTGCACCTTCCCGTGGGTGAGCTGTGTTTCCACGAGCCGAAGAGATTCGGTGCGTATCTGATCCAGCTTTGTGGCTTGCATTGGCCCAGCATGGACGTAAAGGCCAGCAATCCCTCTTATTTTAGTGGATGTGTCCGAGCTTTCTGGATGTGCTTGCAAGGTTAAAACTGACTGCAGTGACCTGCTGTCATCCTCCAACCTGCTAACTGAATACTTGCCGGTTTTTTTCAGCTGGTATCTTATGAACATCAGAAGTTCTTTTTGCCACTTTCATGCATTTTTTCAGTAACTTTTTCATTACTTAGTCTTTTTTAATAGAGTTCATTTTCTTTGATCCTCACAAATTTTTCTCCCAGTTCCTCTGATAATTTTTTAAAAGACATCACGGTAACTTTGAAACGCCTTTCCCTGCGTCCACGCTACACAGCATGGCTAAGTGAGATTCCTTCCAAACCTTTAAGAATTGTAAATGTGACCCTGCTAAGAAAATGCAGAAAGTGTCATCTCTTATAACATATAAGACGGTAAAAGACTGTAATTTATAATGCTAAGTACAAAGGGCTGTTTTTCTTTGAGCTAATTAACTGGAAGAAGAGCATAACTAATTAACTGGAGAGACACAGAAGGAAATACGAGGTTGTAGCAAAGCCCCGTGACTTTGGATGCTCCTTTTCATCTTGCGGATGGATTGCTGGGGATCGAGCTCTGCCGCGGGCCGGTGCGTGGCCCTTCCCTCTCCTCTGCTCTTCCCTGCAAACTGCTGGCCTCCTAGTTTGGCTCCTGAAACCCGCAGCCGGGGGTGCTGTCCTCGCCCTCCCAAGGGGACCGGCTTTGAAACCCACGGCATTTTATTGAGTCGGACAAGTACCATCATAAGGGAGAATTTTTCCTCCCAAGACAAGGTTGTAGTTAATTCCTATTCATGTCCAAATAATTCCAGTGATTCCTTGATACCTCCAAAATTCAAGCTGCTGTTATTTTAACAGTTCAGTACAGCACATGGCTAGGCACCAGGCTGTAGACTTCGGGGCATCATCTCTAGTGACAACACTAATTTGTGGAGCTGCTATGAGGGAAACTGAGGAATCTCAAGTGGTCAGTGTCTTCCCCTCCCTCCCTCCCTCCCCTGGAAATCCATTAAAAGACACGTTATGGGGAATAGGCTTCAAAAATAAGTAACTAGTGTGCATGCACCTGATAAGACCTACAAAATTAATCACAATAAATGACACTGTTTAATGGAGAAAATGGTAACTGCTATGGCTGTTACCTAGAAAGGAAGCCATTCAATTAAAAGCTAGAGAGCTATTTAGGAATTTTCTAGGCAGATATAGTTTCTTGCTGGATTCCTCAATCTGGCTAGAGCTGTTAAAAGGGCAGTGGGAAAATCCCTGCAGGAAAAACCTCTTGTCCTAAAGAAAGAATAATTTTCTGTGTTGCTGACAGCATGTATTTGCTTGGCATTATTACAGCGTGCACCGCGGTGCAGATGCAGCCTAGCCTCAGCACTCACGTGTCTTTTAATGCTGGTTTTGGATGATTCGGAATGACGCTGAGCCTCCAAGTAATGTGTTCCCAGTGCACTGCTGGGCCTCCAGCCACTGCCTTTCCTAGGAAAAATTCCAAATCTCATCAAACCCTCTGAACTTCTGGGCTACTGTTTGTTTTCAGCACTGGCTTGGCCAGGCGGCCTGTTAGTTAAATCCCCTCTCCCTCAGAATTGCTCTGTCAGTGTGACATGCTACCATGGCACCACAGTACAACCGAGAGGATTACGCTTTCCAATTTCAAGTTGAGCTCAACTCTAATCGGAATTTCTCACCTATGGTATATAACGAATGACTCTTTCAATAATGTTGTGCTGTCCGGCATACACACTGGATGTCAGGTGCTATAAAAGTAAGAGAAAACAATATGCAGCACAAACATATCTCATTATTTTATGCTAGCTGCTGCAATTATTTTTTCTGTAACACTGGCAAAGAGTTCCATAAATTACACAGTTATCACCCATCTGATCTGCTTCTGAGTCTGCTCTGGACCTGCTTCCAGTACCAAACTGTCAGACAGCAGAGTGCTGAAATTTAATGTTTGCAGACATAGCCTGAGATGCCTGGGAGCAAAGCTGAGGCAGAAAGGTGGCTTGTTTAGAGACTGCTCTTTAGTTCCTCCAAGGATGCAGCTACATTAATATCTTTACCATGACTAGGAATGTGCTTAATTTCATTAAATTCATTAAATTGCATAATTGCATTTGCTACTGAAGTAATCTTTAAGGGAGTCACAGCCCAAGCCATCTCTGGGGCAGCAAGGGCTCAAATCAAATCCCAGGACAGGTATTTTTTGTGATGTCTTTGTGAGATGTCTGAGAGAAAAATCTTGGGGAAGGGATACAATACACAAATCTGGACTGAGAAATGGTTGGAAATTTCTGATTTCCCCATTTCTTGGTGGGAAGGAAAAACAGCCCAGGATCTCCCCGGGGAGGAGAAGAGGGAGATTTTCTCCTCTGCTGAGTGTTATGTCAGTTTGTTGAGAGTGATGCCACTCCTGGCCTCTCCCATCAGCCAGGGTCTTCTCTCGCTGCTAATGAGAGGCCAGGCAGAGTTGGCAGCTGCGCTCTGATCTCATCAGCTGCCCTCCTTCGGCAAGAACGACCTCATTTTCATCTACTCTGACATTTTTCTTTCCATTAGTATCCAGGGCCAGAAACAATTTGTCCAGGTGCTCTGCCTTTTCCTTTTTATTCCCACAGCAAAGTGAATCATAAAAATGACCAAAATTAAAGCAGGGAAAAGACCTTTTAGGCCGTTCCAGTCTTCCCTCAGGGGTAAATGCTGACAGGATTCCCACAGTACGTTTTCCTGTGCTTTAATCAGTTCAATTTTCATACCGCGGGTCACAGAGGATTAGACAAGAGGGAGGTCTAGGGAATCAGCTCATCCTTTGTTTTTATCAGCAAAATTCTGTTCTTTTCTAAACCTGTGGGAAACTTAAAGTATTTTGCTGAATGCTTGATAATTCAGAGTTCATATGCCAGGGAGACAGCAAAGAGGTGTCCTGAATCTGAAACACTTGTTTTAGTTTGATATTATGCCTACTACTAACAAGGACTGATCATTACCCATGTTTCCTGCAAGGTTCAACGTGACTGTCATCGCATGGTCCCTCTGCTATGCTGGCAGCTGTCCCTGTCCCAGAAAAGTCATTAAAATCACTACAAGATGGACTACGGGTAACTTTGCAAAAGATAACTAAAGGATTTAGAACCTAATTGCCTCTGTCTGTCAAAACCATGTAATATCTGTCACTCATGAGCATGGGAACCATCCCCTGGATGTGCTCTGTGTTGACACACTTACCAGTATTGGGTTAAAAATCCCACTGACTTCAGCGGGAGCAGACTTGGGTCCAGGCTGGACTACCTCCCCAGCAGCTCCTCTAGCTCCTGGGGTTTTCAAAGCTACCCAGGATAATCAGCCCTAGAGTCATACGAGTTGTATCAAAACACTCTTTCCAAAGCCCAGCCTAAACTGTGTGTTAAAGAAAATGTATTACTGGAAATGCCTAAATAAGAAAAAGGAAAGCAATATGGACACACCAGTGAAAAAATTGCACCGAAGGGCTGGATCCAAAGTTCATTGAAGATCATGCAACTTCGTCTCCTGATTTGACTGAGCCTTTGTTTGACTCCTAAACTTCAGGACTGTATGTATACTGGTAGTGGGAACTGTGTAGCTGCACAAGCCAGAAGAAGACCAGTTTCCTACCCAAAAATGCTGAAAGAGGGGAAAGTGCAGCGGGGAGAAGCTGTGCTTTGTGCCTGCTCCGTAGCAGTGTGAAGGCAGCAACGTGAGCCGGATCAGCAAGGCATAAAGCAAGGCTGAGTTTGGATTTGACAAGTATCAACACACACTAACAAGGGTTTATGAGTCCAGATGATAAACAATAATGAGAACAGCTGCATCCCAAATGAATCTTTCTCTTCTGAGAGAGAATATAGGAGATTTCAGCTTATTCAAGTAACATTAGCTTGGGGCAGGGTTAGATTGTTCTGCATTTTGACCTGATTTTGTAATTATCACTCCTTCATAGAAAGATGTGTTGTTTAAATATCCTCTAATTTGCTTTCAGAGATCATAAACCCCTCTTTATTATCTGCTGCGATGTATTACAGACAGATAATGACTGACTTTTGCCTTCTTTACTTGGAAAAGTGCATTTAATTTTGTGAAATAATGGAGGCGTTTGTTCATCTTTAATACTATTTTCTGTGCTTCATTCCCTTTTACCTAATAAAACAGCCTCCTTTGGAGGTCCACTCTGTGTGATTACTCCTAATGCAGATACTGTATACAGTTGAGGGCACTGATGTGTTAGATATTCATCAAAAACATTGTACAAAACTGCTGCCAGAGTATCACACAGAAATGCCTAGTCTCAGGTTTAATCTGTTCCATTTAATGCACGCATAGCTATCAAGACTTTTTCCAAATTACTTGTAATTAAGGCGTTTGTCATTACAGAATGAGGGTGTCTTAGGCCAGCACCAAGTCCATATTTAGCAGAATGAGTGATGGCCAGGAGCTCTCTCTTAGGCACCTCTGCTGATTGAAGGGAAAACCTTTCCCCAGCCCAGTAAAAAGAGCTCAAGTACTTAAACCCAGGGATCACTCCAGGTTCTGCACACTTACAACAGAAACCCTCCATCTACTGGTTTGTTATATGCAGTCACAGTTATTCCCATAAAAGAGCACTTCATTGCATCACTCTGAGCAGATTTTAGCTTTAGTATTATGCATGCACAGCACTTTTTCCTGGATATTTGCAAAGCTTTCAAAAATATGGAATAGTTACTGCTTGTGCTTTCTCAAATGTATCAATTATTTTTAATTTCTCAAAACTGCTACAGTAGCATACAAATAGAGTAGAAATGAGAAGGGCTTTTTTCCTCAAGAATAGGGTTTAAGTATCCCCAGACATATTCAAATGGGGGAAGAACTGTAACAGTAGCTTGTTCCCTACATATTTTCATCTGTTTTTAATGCAGTTTCTGTTTCTATATTCTATTATATGGCTCATTATTCATTCTCTCTCTGGCACTTTGAGATGCATTGTGTATTTTATTATTATTTGTATTGCAGTGTGATTGTTTAATCACTCTGCAGACACACAGCAAGAGCCGATTTGCAGCCTTAGCAAGCCCTGGGCAGCAGCGGCTTTGGACTTAGAGCTGCTCTAAAGTGAATGTTCAAGTGCAAACTTTTACTTGCGGTAAAGACAAGCTATTGGGAGGGAGCTTACCCCCCGGGGAGAGAGGATTAAGGTCCCTTAAATTTAACGGGCTACTAACACGCATATATGCGGTTACTGTGGAGCAGCTGAGGTCCGTGCAGTCCATCGTACCTTGCCTTGCCTGTGTGGCTGCAGGCAGAGGTTGTACCCCAGGGCCCAGAACCTGCCCAAAGCCCCGGCTGGGGCAGGAGCCCGGGGGGACACCCCTGCCCCGTGGCCGGTGGCTGGCGGGGCAGAAGGAGAGCGGGAAACCCACGGCCAGCCTCCCTGCAGCGCATTGCCAGCCGGATCACACCACCCACTTCGTCTGCCTCCATTCCTAATTTTTTATTTATTTTGATAGCACCACACTTCAACAAGGCAGGAGATAGTATCAGTCAAAAGACTACCACGTTATTGCCCATTATCTCCATGTTATTCACTGGCTGTCCCTTCCAGTGATTTATTCACTAGTAATGACACACAGCCTGGCTGTCTAAATGGCAAACGAGACAGAATCCCTGCATACGGGACCTAATTCCTCTGCATGTGGGAGACGGGTCTCTACCTGTCTGCGATCTACATTACGGGTAGCAAAGACCCTACAAACACATGCGGGCAGAGGGAAGGGGAAGCCCTCTGGGGTGCTTTTAAGAAAGACAACTCCTTACACGCATATAACAGAAACAATTCCCAACACTTCTGCCTAAGTGACCTAGCAATACAGCTAAGAACAGAGATAATATGCGATGTTCAAACGCAAGGATGGCATTTCCCATAACTGCACAGAAATATGGGACACTTTCCCTCATTTTACTGTATGTAATTGATATGAGGCCAGGAGCTGCTGGCAGATTAAATTTTACAACCCATGACACACCAAGGCCTTGACTCAAAAATTACTTGCACTCGACTCTAATTATTCACGTTCTACCAGTTCAGATGTTAGGGATATATGCCATTTATTCTGAAGGAAAACGATTTGCAAGCCCACAGCAGAACGCAACAGAAAAGCAGGGGCTTAAGCACCGCGGAGCTGCACAGCCAGCAATGCAGGAAGGTGTGAGGGAGCAAGAAAAGAGCAAATGAGCAAGTACTTGACGTGGGGAAAACAACCAGGGCAATACAGTCTGCTAAAGCACGTACCAATGGGTCTGCATCACGCGTTATCACCTCTGCTCTTGGAGGAGAAGCACGGGAAAAGTTTTAGCACACAAAAGCAATTACTGATGGACAGAGAGTAAAATATATTAATAATGAAGAGGCTTCTTGGTGCTTGCAGAGTCTTGCTCAGGAGTGAGCAGAGAGGTTTAAGCAAAGAGCAATCATGCCAGAACACCCATATGTTCAAAGATTTCCCATACAAGCACCCACTGAAATTCTGAACAAACGCAAGCGAAAGCTGACTCAGCAGAATACAGTTTTCTATACAAAATTGTTCGGAACGCAACGAAGCTCCTATACGAACAGTTTTGCCGCTTTTATCCTGAGCACGGGGAAGGCTGCCTCCCCGGGAGTCCTGTCAGACTCCTGTTTTAAACCATGCTACAGGCCATATTGGAAATAATTCACAGCATGGCTCAGCTGGCTGGGTTCCTTGTTGTGTAAAAACACAGGATGGATGAGGCTGGCTTTCTTCTAAATGAAATTAGAAAAAAGAAACTATAATTATGCTAGGAGAACATTCATTTGCTTGTTAAGTGAAATTTGAAGGGGAAACTTTAATGATGTTAGGAACAAAATCAGATTCTCTTGTTAAACTAAATTCCAAGAGAACTCTGTGCATATGCTGGACAGTACATTAAGCATCAAAGACTCATCAGTGATTCACAGAAGACTTTTTTATCAGCAACATGAATTATTTTCATGGGAAAAGATATGAAGATATCTTAGATGAAGACAAGGAGTGAATATTTTTTTTATTTCTGTCCTTGGAAAACAGACGGTGTATAAATAAACCTTAAGCTTAAAGGCCATTTGAAAAAAACCCACAACTTTATTTCTCATTACGTTAACACAGAAAAATAGGTTCTAATCCCTCAAATTCAACTTGGAATTGCAAAGAGGTTGATCTGTTTTCAACTAAGCTAAGGGAAAATGAATATATAGTGCAAGTTTGTTTAGCTGTTTTCTCACTAACTCCTTTGCCCATTTGCCTACAGGACCAAGCACGTGCCTCCTTGGTTGGGTGGAATCTGCTGTCAGTGCCCGGACGCTGGTCAGGCTGCCCTCGGTTGCTGCTAATCACTTCGTGACTTACAGGTACTAATCACCTATTCATATGAGTTCAGCTAAAATCAACACCAGTAGACTAATAATATTATTGATACTAATAATCCTCTTTCTGAGGAAGGATCTTGAAACGTTAATTAGGCATGACGTTAATAAATTAAGCCTGACTTCAGAGCAGCATTAAAGTATTTACTTAACATTATATCACAAATAGGGACACTGAGGCAAGGAGAGCTAATCTACTTTCATTTACACACTCCTAATTCCAGAATAATTCCCTTGCAGTTACTAGTATACTTTGGAAGAGTACACAGCAAGCATACATCAGATTTCGAAACCGTTAACCTGATTTTGAAGGTAAGCGAACACAAGTGAAATGCATTTTCATGGGAATTGGCACATAGGGAAGGCAGAGAGCAGCGTGCGGATGCTGGGATTCAAGTCTTGCCTTTTCCTTTCACCCACCAGCTATTCCGAAGCGATTCTCCCTGCCTCCCAGTACCCTGTTTTCACCTCCCACCCTTGTCTCTCAGTTGCGGATGCTCATGAGCTGCTCTGCTCTCTGTTTGCCCACTCCTCAGCAAAGCAGAGCTTCAATCTCAGAGGTGGATACTAACAATTACTATAATACAAATAATAACTCTAGGATGCTAATGAAGGGTACAATTAAAGGCAGTCAAGCATTTATTCCTGGAAACATACTCGTAAATCCCATCCTCCAGCTCAGATGAGGACCGTCCGAGCCGTACCCCGGGTCCGGCTCTGCAGCAGCCGATGCTCAGGAACGGCGAGGAGGGCTCCTTCTGCCCAGCTGCAGCCAAGCTCAGCAAACTAATACCAAATATCCACATTTAATTCATTAACTGACATTTAGAGGACAGTATAGTAGAAACATGACAAGTGAGCATCAAATACAAAGGTATTTAGCGTTATCATATATCAGAGGTGCCTCATACCATTAATTGTGGATACTGCGGTTGTGCTGCTATCAATCAATCACCAAATGTCCCCCTCTCCCTTTCTCTGTCATCCATCACCGGAGGTTTCCAACTATATATCCATCACCTTGCATTCCTCAGGAATGTCCATCATGCTGCTATCTGAGGACTGAACCATATGGGAGGAGGCGCAGCGTGAACTCCTGAGTGGGCAGATAAACCCTCTAGTATCTCTCCTCCCCTCCTCCTTTTTTTAGAAAGTGCAGGGTAGTCTTTAGAGGGCGATTTCTCTCTAACAGTCTTATTCTTCCCTTCCCCAGCCACCATCCCTCCTCCCACCCATGAGTTATTAGATGACATAACATTCACTTTGGCGAAATATATTATTCAAACTGAGTGGCTTAAAATTGAAATGCTTACATGGTCATGAACCCGGGCTGCAGTTAAAAATAAATCCCTTTATCTGTGCTGCATTCTCAGGCCTGCATTTTCCATGAAAAGTCCTTTAAAATACTCCGGACTCTGAGCCTGAACAAGATCAAATGTGACTTTTTAAAAATAGGATGCTTGGTCCTCTCCGCTTTCCTCCTTGGGTCGACAATGGGAGATAAATTTGCTCCGCAGGAACCTTTTGTGGGCTGTGCTGCTGAGGCAATTTGCAGTTTGCTGTGGAAAAGGCATCTTACGCTACATTTATCACCCCCTGCCGCTGGCTACAATTCAACCCACTTGGAGCCACTGAGCAGAGGTGCCGAGCAGAGCTCCTGCATTATTATTCTACATAATAATGGGTGTTCAGGGAAGCAGGAGACAAATATAGAGTATATTCCAGAAAGGCTCAGCTGGAGAATGGAGGTAAAAGGGCCAGGGGGTGGGCTGCAGGGAGGGAAGGCAGAAGGGAGGAAGGTTAGCAAAAAACCCAAATAAACTTGTTCATCAAACAAGGCCTTTCTCTTGCAGTGTTACAGAAATGCTTCTGCCTCACCTCGCGACGCTGGATGTCATTGTCTTACAGCGGGTGCCGGAGCTGCCCGCGTGGACACGAGCATCCTCGGTCTGGGCGGCGCGGTCTATCTGCAGAGGTATTCCCTGTGTTCTTCCCAGGGAAGCCCGCATCCCCCCTTGGCCAATTCCAACCTCATGCAGGGGAGGAGAGGTGACAGAGCTCAGCCAGATGCGACAGGGATGGGCTTAAAATAAGGATGCGAACAGGAGATAACAGAACGACTGGTCGCATTGGAGGTCAAGGCACTGAGAAGTTACTTAAGTGGCCTACAGGCATACTGTAAGTCACTAAGGAATCCAAAGTTTCTGTGTTTTAACTCTTGAAATTCAGCCTTCTACCACATACATATCGATCTATTTCCTCTACCGTAACACTAAAAGCCATCTAACGTATCCTATAAAGACAGTAGAAAAAGCTACATAACATGTTGTAAGCAGATATAGATGATCAGAGGACAGTTCTGTACTTTAACATAGTTATTTTTTAAGGTTCAAAATCAAAAGCGGGATAGCTTTTCACTATATAGAGCTTACAGGCAGATATGCCTTTATTTTGCCGCACTTGCAGCCCAGAGCTTTGTTGAAAATCTTTGGTGAGTATTTTGGGTAGCAAATGTTGGTGAGGAGACATTCCGAGCACGTCAATTGCAGGAATTTTTCTCATATGCCTAAAAAAATGACATTCCTCTCATGTTTCAGAATTTCACATCTGTGAGGATTTTATTTTTGAATACAAGAATGAAATACAGCCTCCTGTCTGAAGACGCTTCATCTTTGGTCCTTGTCAGTGCCCCTGCCTGACCCCTGTCATTACCATTCCTCTGCACAGGTACCCCCTTTCCCCACTGTTAGCTTTTACAGTTACGGCGATACTAATTTTTCTTTTCCAGAGTAAGTTGGTTAATCAGATCATTGAAAGAAAACTTTCAGCTGGATATTTGTATGCAGCCCCTCGACAGAAATGCAGATTTAAGGAGACAGCCATATGCAAGCATGAAGGGAGCAGATGTTGTACAATCAAGGGTAATTTAAAAGAGAGGGGAAGGTGATAGAAGGACAACATGAATCCAAAGTCAAGAATTTTTTTGCTGTTGATACAAACACAGAAATGATGTTCTACTTTGCATCTTCAAGTCCCATGCTGAAAGCACTGGTTGTCTTCTGGGTCACTGCCACCACATGCCACCTCTCTCTTTTACAGATGTAATTTCAGAGCAGTGCTATTGTTTCTCACACTGAACAGACAATTCATCCTATGCATCTTTCCTTTCATCATCCAGCCTCTTTGGAAGATGGAGAATTCCCTGCTTCGGAGCCATGAAGACTCCTGGCAAATACAATGCAAAGGCATCACATCACCACGTCTAGCAGTGGAAGCAAAGAGGAGTCAACCATGCCGTAATCTACCACCCCATGAATTTAACCCCCATATTTGTTTTCTCCCCCCATATTTGTTTTCTCCTCCCTCTAAAAAATATGAGCACTATCAGTCATGTCCTATGAAAGACAATCTTGCAGAGGAACCTGTGGGGATGCTGGTGTGCTCCACAGTTCACTGCAGGGACCAGCCTCCTGCCAACAGTGGTTTAAGCCATGACCATCCCTGCAGCCATGTGGGGCACAGGAAAAGGCAGAACTCACTGAGAATTGCTGGGCCTTCCTGGCTGTGGCCAAAAAACAAGCAGAGATAGGACTAGCTCCTGTGAAATCCAGAAAGGATGAACTCAGCAGGTCAGGACGAGGTGAGGGGCAGAGCTTTGTGCTGGCTCCAGAACCAAAAAGTCAAGGCTGCAGCTAGGACTTCGTCTCTCCACTGTACTTTTAGGGCTGTCAGCCTGCCACATCCATGGAGATCAAATTTTGCCTTCCTTCCATGAAAAGGGATTGAAAAAGGAAAATAAAAGTAATTTTTTTGTAATTCAATGCAATACTAATCAATTGTGACAGGATCTAGAGAATATTTTCACGGTGCCAATTACTTAAAGGGCAAAGATGCCATAGTACCATTAAAGTAATAGCGCAGACAGCTCTCTAGGACATTGTGGAACAATGTACTAAATGTTGTTCAACTTGTTCAATGAAATAAAGTATTGGATCATTAACCTTACCAATGTCAATGTGTTGTCACTATCAAATTCAACTAAATGAGTGTCCAAGGTAATAGTTAGGAGCACACTTCCCACCGAGGAATGCATTAATACATTACTGGCTGCTAATAAAGAGAAACTGTAATGCAGTGTGAGGAACTTGGAGAAGAGCTATAAATGTGCATCAAAAAAGAGGGTCAGCCTGGATGGGATAGACAGAAGCCTATAGGTATGGGTGGGTGTGCGCAAACAGATTTATGCACTCACACATGCATGTTTACAATCCATGAAATGACTAAATAGAAAATTTATGAAAGCAAACTCCAAAGCTGTAAACATGCATTACGGGAGCAAATGTTTGCAAACTTCCTTTGGAACAGGATTTCATATCTGTATATAAATATCTCCGACAAGTTGCTTGTGAAACTTGTCAGTAAGAGTCACTTTTTTTTAATTTCTCCGTCTGCAGCACTGGTGGGGGGAGCTCTGTTTTGTTGTGTTTCTCCAGAGAAGGAGAATGGCTCCGTCGTTCCTGGGTGCCTGGTTGAGGTGGACGCCGTGGGAGCCAGTACACTGTCATGCAAAGAAATCAATTCAGGTATCGCTGCAGCTCAAAAACCTCTTGCAGTGACATGTGTGAAGAAGAAAAAAACATTCCCGAGCAAAATCAATGCTGTTCCAAAGGAAAATTTTGGCACTAAGAAAAAAAATGATCAAAATACTTGGCCACTGTAACATTTCAGTATGAACCGAATTTTCAGGTAAAGGGAGCGGAAAAGGAAATTTTCCTTCCTGATCATTCATGGGAGCAGGGATAACAGTGTGAGTAGCCAACAGTTACCAGAGCAGATGTCCTTCGATACTTGCAATCCTATTTCAATTTTATAATGAAATGGAAGACAGAAAATACATAGATTTAAGATACGCAGAGATGGAAAAACCACCAGGATACCAGGCACTACTGCCATTATTTCTGGGCCCATTTGTATTTCATAATTAATAACTTAAATGGGGTAATTTAAAATTGTTAATTCTTTTCACAGAGTCTGCACGAGCTCAGGTGATGTCAGACACGCTGTCACCAGGAAGGTTAAATACTCTTGGTAGTTGCTAATTACCTAATCACCATTACTATCTCATATTAATTCTACCCTAAGAACAGATTTCATTATGACTAACCCAAGTTATTAAAGAATGAGCTGTAAAGAAAACCCCTGTTGTTTGCATTCATTTAAAGGAGAGAAAAAAAGCCCCTAATAAGAGCATTTCTCCCTAGCATTAGGCAATCCTGAAAGGCAGCAAGCCCACTCCCCTCCTGGTGGTGTGCAGGCACAGGAGCTCTGCTCCACCATCTGCGCCGCATTCCTGCAGGCGCAGGATCGGGCCCTTTGCCGGCTTCGGTGCCCGGTCCGCTCGAGCAGAGCACACACACAGCTTCTTGTCACTCTGTGCACTCCGAGCATAAACATGGGGGGGCTTTAGCCTTGATCAGGTGTCGCTTCTGTCTTCTAAGCGCATATTTTATCGATTAGTTTGTGAATACCCTTGAAGATAAACCCTTGAATCCCTGGATAGCGTGGAAGTGGGACTGAGTGGATCTTGTTTGCCACGTTATCCTCTTGTTCCCCTCCACACGTGGAGAATTCCCATTGTTCAGGCTGCCTCTTAAGTATCCCCTTGACAACGTCAGAGATGGCTGATAAAATCTGAGGCACTGACTTAGCTCTGTTTTCAACATGGCCAAACCAGACATTGTTCCTGACTTTGGTGGGCCCAGAGCTGCAGAAATGATGGGTTTTGCTGAAAACCCTGTCGATCAGCTCCCTCCTGGGCTAATTCAGCACGTGTCTGCAACACGTGCACGGGAGGGAGACTGTTGCTCTCCAAGACAAAGCTTCTGTTTTACCATCTATACCTACAAGTACTCAAAGAAGGTTTGTGACAGGAAACTTCTTCATGCTTTTCCCGTGCAAGTAAGTCTATGTCTCGTGGCACTTATCTGGGGTGGGAAGCAGTTCCACGCAGTGAGGTCAGGTCTGCGCAGGGAGGTGAATGGCCCCTTCCTCTCACCCCATACTGAGGATGGCCGATGGCAGATGTGTCATGGATACGCGACTCGAGATTTTAATCTATTAGAGAGTTAGCAGGAACACTTCCAGGGCAGGTAGATTTTATCGCTGTTTTTAGTGCTGTGCTATTAATCCTTACATTTGATTCAAACTGTGTATTAGGCGATGGCAGCTACATAGTTGCAACCTTTTGAAATGCTAATTGTCAAACCAAAGTTTAGAAAGACTATTTCAAAGCAAAGTTGCCATTATTTGTAGGCTGTGCTCTAAATGCAAGAGCTCAATTATCTAGAGTGTCAAACTTCTGACACCTTTGCTGATCCATAAAAACAAGGGAGATTAAAGAGTTTTCTGGAGTAGAATCTCATTTTTATGCTCAAGGTTATTTACTGCATTATACACTGTGGCCAATCCCAAAGCCAGCTTAGTGATCAGGTCAAGATATTTATGGTTACCTATAGCACCCTAATGGGGAGATAGCATTCAGCTTGTAGAAACACTTTCATCGTTTTAATGGATTTTTTTCTGAGCCAATAATCTGTTTTTAAGACCTAGAGAAGAGGAGCACTGGTGACTCTTTCAAGCTTTCGACTGTCTTTTTAGAGACAACAAAGGATTTCCTTTATTGTTCCCTTGACTTTCTTTGCTATTAGTGCATGGTAGAGACCATTAGTTTCTTAGAGGGACAGACACTGAATGTTACGTAAAAGATGAAAGATACAGCATGAAAATGCAGTTTTGGTAGGAATTTGCATTTGCAATTCAACGTTCTTCTGGGAAACCGTGTCTGCCATATCTCCTAAGAGCAGAGCAAGATATCCTTGTTCCAGCGTGCAGTAAAGTTCCCTGGTCCTGCACTGGAAACCGATGCTCCCTGCTCGCTGACACTGTGCATGAACAGGGACACAGCTCTGCCCTCCAGCCACAGCTCTCCTCACCTTCCAGTAATTCGTCTGGAAAAGTAATGGCATGACATTTAAAAAAAAAACCAAACTTATCAGAGAATGTGAAGTGGAAAAGGTGTATCATAGACTCACAGAATGTTTTGGGTTGGGCGGGACCTTAAAGATCATCTACTTCCAAGCCACCTGCCATGGGCAGGGACACCTTCCCCTAAACCAGGTTGCTCAAAGCCCCATCCAACCTGGCCTCAAACACTTCCAGGGATGGGGCAGCCACAACTTCTCCAGGCAACCTGTTCCAGTGCCTCACCACCCTCACTGTGAAGAATTTCTTCCTTACATCTAATCTAAATTTACCCTCTTTCAGTTTAAAGCCATTACCCCTCGTCCTATCACTACATGCCCTTGTAAAAAGTCCCTCTCTGGCTTTCCTGTAGACCCCTTTAGGTACTGGCAGGCTGCTCTGACGTCTCCCCGGAGCCTTCTCTTCTCCAGGCTGAACAACCCCAACACCCTCAGCCTGTCTTCACAGGAGAGGTGCATCCTCCTCTGTTAAGTAAAAACTTACTCATAAGTAACCTTACTGCTTTTGGTGCTATCAGCTCTGAGATACTAATGAGAGATTCAGCCCAGTGCTAAGCTGGACTTCAGTGCTGTGCAGGCTCTTTGCAGGGTGCTTCCAGCCTTCCTGCGTACTTCTATGCTTCGGTCAAAACTGCAATACTCTTATTCTACTTCTGACTCTCACCCTAAAATTTCAGCTGAGTAGTAGCCAGCTGAATTATAAGCTTTGGCTCAACTTAATTTTACTTATTTCGAAGAAGAATATAGTATGATGTCCTAATGCAAAAGAATGTGGCAGGCTGTATTCTGGATCATTTGCGAGATGAAACACTACATTTTTGTCACATTTAGGGTATCACGTTACACTCTATAGCATCTAAAGATTCCAAAGCAGTTAAAGGTCATGAGCCACATCAGTGATCACATTGCTCATGCTTCAGTTCATCTAGAATTTGTATATTGTATTTTTGCTGGATGGTGCATGGGACATAATTTTTCAGAATGGGCTGTTTCGTTTTTTGGTGTCCCTCTAATGACGAGAGGGTTCCACTTATCATAGTGACCCCTTCTGAACACATGGCCTTCTGCCATTCCCCTTGCAGAATTTTATCTGGATGGCAGAGCATCTTCTCATTTCACCCTCAGAGAATCACAGATCACTGATAAAACGGAGATTCCTTCAGCATGACATGCCACCCATCTGGGGACTGGCGCAGACTTTGCTGCTATCTGCAAGGGCATGGAGAAGCCAGTGTAGGTGTAACCACTGTTTGACAGTTTATATCTGAGGGAGTCAGGCAACAGACACCGAAGAAGAACCGCAGAATAAAACCAACTTTCAGGGAAATTGCTAAAGGAGGTGAACACCCCAGAAAGCGCATCTGCCGTGTACCAGTGCTACCCAGGCACCATTCACCAGTTCCACTGAACATATCACATATAACGTGTCCTGGTACTCCATCAATGTCGGCAGAAGCTTAATGGGTAACAGCAGAGTAGTTAAGTGTCAGGATTATTAATTAAGGGGTTAATATGCCTGGCTGAACTTTTGTCTCCATTGTTAAGAGGGTTGTAGATGCCAGGATTTGATTATCTGATTAAATGGACATGCTGGGATACAGTTAGAGTACTCTCTCATCAGCTGGGTCACTCCCTGTTACAACAAATGTTACCCCTTTCCCAAAGCAGTAATGTGGGACGCAGCTCTCCAGCCAAACCCAACACAAATCCAGCCCTTTCAGATGAAACAGAAAAGTTCAAATACAAACCCAACATTGTTGGTTCTCTTGGCTGAGTAGCTCTCCAGCTGAATAAAGATTCAGCTACATCTTTATTGGCCTTTATCATCAATAGCTCTTTTCTTAATGGTGTCTTTAAGGTGGTTTTATCCTACTTGAAAAAAGACTGAAGGTATCTTTCTCCATCTCTTTTCAGAATCCCTCCTCTGAAGCTCCTAAACAAGGCCAAATGTCAACATTAGCTTTCAGCTCTAACTAACTCTGTGCTGCAGCCTGTTTCCTTCGCTTCCCCCTTCCTGACATCCTGACATCCACACTGGAGAGCCCGACATAGGAGCTAGCTGTTCCAGAGAGCAAGCGGTGATTTCATCCCGCTGCAAGGAAAACGTGCGTTTCTACATCCCAGCAAGCCTCGCTCAAAGTCACCTCTGCTGCAGTCATGTGCCAAAGCGAGGAGGAAGGAAAGCCAGGTGTAAGGTACGCTTGGAATTTAAAGCTCCTCAGGTTTCAAAAGAAATCATAATAATTTCAGGGGAAGCTTGGGAGCTCCAAGTGTAACAAAAAGCTGCTATTTCCAAGGAAAGCTTAAAGTTTTCACCAAGCTGCACACTGGATTAGCAAATTGTCCCCCTTTCTGTTTTAAAATGCATAAACAGAGCTGATAGGTAACACTGAACAGCTTCAAGATTGCCAAGTAATGCTATAAATCAGTTCCATACAAGTTATGGACTTGAGCCTTTGGCATATATAATTTTATAAAAAAAATACGCTAATGTTCTTCTGGAGCCAAGGCAGCAGAAGGACGTCAAATGGGGATGTACAATAGGGTTTGGAGTGCCAAGTTTAATGCATCTAAAATGAATAACCTCCTTCAAAGATCCAATCAAGGCTCTGAATGCCCCTTTGAAGCCCCATGGAGATGCTCCTTGTTCAGAGTAAGGTGGTCCAAACCAAGCAGGACTTGGCAGTGTCAGGCACGGGAAGGCTGAGACCACTTTGTGGTTTGGAGTCATGCCACATTGGATACCTCTAGCAAGGGGCATTAGTTTCAAATTAAAGTGTAGCCCTTTGCCTGGATTAAACCATCCCAACTCTCCGGGCACGACCCACAGAAAGGAGCTGGAGTCCCTGGTTTTAGCACCTATTGCCTTAACGAGTTCAGGCTGGGATACAGCTGCAGTCTGTAGTTATTTCTATGTTCCAGTACATTTAACACCTCCTAAACATGGATAAATGGAAAACCACATATACTACTGCGTTTTGCAAGTGAAATTTTTTTATGGTTTTTTTTTTTTTAAACTGCAGTAGATAAACCGTGCAGTCCAAAAGAAAACTGATCAGTGCAATACCACTCTCCATATTCACGAGTTCATTTGCCCCGTTTATTACATCCCCTGGCATCTAACCTGCCTAGAAGCTGGGATGAATTGCAGCTGTGCCTCTTGGATGTGATTATTTGAGATGCCATGATAATGTGACCTTTGGCTGGTGAAAGAATATCTAGAAAAAAACCCCAGTTTTGGGGGGAAAATAAACCACATGATCACCATCTGAGATCTTTGTTCCAAACCGTTGCCTCTCTGCTGGTGATCCCGCACGTGAAATACAACCGGACAGCTGAGCGACTGCTTCTGCACACAGCTACAAAACCTAGCATTACTTTTTCCATTTCTAATGGACCCACTAGGCTATTCTACCACTGTTGTTTTAAAGGGATATTTGTTTTCATTTGTAACTTAACAAAGCTTATTGTTTGGGGATGTGCAGTAAATCTTAAGGTGCTATGGGGAAACTCAAGAGTGCAGCTTTCTTTTCCAGCTGTGGGCTCTGCTGGTTATGAAAACCCATGGCAGGACTGCAGGACGTGGCTCTCGACTTCTGGTCCAGCACCAGGGCTGCAGGAGATCACTGGCAAAATTCAGTTAGCAAAACTAAGCAAGACTGGAGGGCTGCCTCAGAAATCCCATGTGCGTCTCTCCACTGGCCTTGTGGAGTTACCTAATTCCTCACCACCTCCTCTGCAAAGTGCACTTCAAGAGCCTTGCACTTAATATAGCATTAGATGAATGCTATAACAACAGCGATAATAAAACAGACCATGGAAAATCAGGGGACAAAGGAACAAAACATTTTGAAATGAAACTAGTGGCAGAAAGGAGCCCAAGGAGCTGTTCTGATGCTTTAAGATCTAATCCATCACCTTTTTTCCTTGCTGGCCTTTTAGATTTTTGTTTGGGTTGTTGGTTTTTTTCTTTTTTTTACAGGGCAATTTCATAAAAATAGATTTGGCGCTTTGACGTTACAGTAAGTGCCCTGGGGAAAAGCAGATAAAAGGCAATAATACAACTAATGGAAATAAACTTTACAGCATTAACTGGTCAGGAGCACAGAAGAAACCACCAACCGGTGGGTACAAGATGTAATCTTTTTACTTTTTTTTTTTTTTTTCCTGGCATACTGCATCAGTGCATAAAACTCAAATGTAAGGACACAGGTTTCCAGGGTACAGATAAGAAAGTCAAAATGACTCATTTCGGAACAGCAATACGATAGCAAAGATGTATGCTGCAACCCTACTGATTTACTTCTCATGCTAAATAAAGTGCCAGATGTTGCTCTAGTTTAGATCAGTATCTGTTACTTTTGCTAGATTATGCCTACTTACAACATGGAAGCGCAAAGGCACCCAGACCTGAAGAACAAAAGCAGCTTGTTCAGTAAGGGGAAAACCAAAAAATTTTACTTTGGATTTATTGGGTCACATTTACAGATTTATATGGGGCATCTTTATCGACTTCAGTGCATTTTCACCTACTACCTCAAGAGAGGATTTTTCTCTCTTTGCTTTCCAGCAGCAGCAATAACCTATTCAGCAGAAGTAGAGCAGAGAGGTTAATCTGAGGAAGCCCAATAGGAAGAGGAAAGAGAAAGCCTGGGGGGTTTGGACACCTGAGGTCACTTCATGAGACAGGAATTTGTGTTCCCTGTCCCTTTTCTCATAACACAGCCGTCCTTTCCTTGCCCGTGTTGTCAAACACACACCAGGAAACAAAATATACATCAATTTTCAATGGTCCAAACACAGTTACTGTTAATTAGTAGGTATGTAGTGCTTTGGCTATCAAAGTGCTCTTCTAATATTAAATGATTAATCTTTGCAGAGCTCTCCTTGTGATGAATTAGGAGGTCGTTATCCTACAGAGGGTCAGAAGCAGATGAAATGGGACACGGAGGAATGCCATTTCCAAGACTGCCACACTTCTGACTTCCATTAGGAAACAGAACCATAAGCCTGTGTTGTAACAGAGAGCGGGGGTCTGTGATGACCTTGTCAGTCTGTCAGTCATCTGTGTGTCTGTCCATCTGCCTATCCTCCTCCCTGTCCTCCCTCCAAGTGGTGGTTACAACATTCAACCGGGAGAGGAATTCAGAGGGTGGGAGGAAAGGAAAAACATCCACTTTGTCAAAGTGATAGATTTGATATAAAACTCTATGACTTAAACATTCAGCTTGCTCTGTTTCAATAGGGCTGTCAGCAGTGGATGGTTAGCTTAACTTACGAAAATCAAGAAAATGCCTTCTTGTTGCTTTATATATCATGATGAACAATAGTCTGACAGGAGAAACAAGTGCTGATTAAGAAAGGATTGCTTTTTGGGGCACACCAGTAATGAAGTATGAAGGAAATCGAAGGCTTGCCGCTCACAGATATTAGTACAAATCCAGATGTCTTGGAATTATTTTTTCAACCACAATAGATAATTTTTGAATGATGTGCCTAACAGGGACGAATCCTGGAACCAAAGGAAGCCATCTATTAAATTAATAAATATATTTTCAATTCCTTCAAAACAGAACATAGTTCAATCAGATCTTCAAAGCCAGAACAGAAATGTTAAATGTCTTTCAGAAGCAGTTTCTGCAGAGGTGATCCTGGCAAAGGTGATCTGACAAAAGCATGTGCTGTAGCTCAGAACCTCTACTACAAACTGAAGAGCAGATTCTAATACTCAGGTTCACTTTTATTCTCACCTACTCAAGCAAGCTGCAAAGATTAAATTCACCCCTGTGTGGAGGTACAAGCATGAGGCTGATGCAGCGCACACGTCCCAGAGAACTTAACAAAGTTCAGCCCAGAGTGCGTGCCTCCCCCACGGATGCTCAGATTCAGGCAGTTGCCTACACCTGCACTTTTCCTCCAAGCTCTATCCTGAAGTTCCTAATCGCTATTTTCTTACAGTCGGGCACAACTGCATTTGACTTTGTCAGACTCCAACAACACTATAAGTCTTTTTTATTGCATTAAATTGCTGACCCCAGGCTGGGGGGTAAGGGGAGCGACCTGGACGCAGCCGTTGAGCCACGGGCAGGGCACCCGTGTCTTCACACGGCGCCACCGCGCGCCCACGCAGCCGAGGGAGATGCTCAGCCTGTGCCTCTGCCTGCTCAATCTGGCAGCTGCTCACGTGGGCAGCCCTCCGGCAGCTCTCAAGGCCAAGAGTGTCGCGGGGTTTTGCCGGGTCAGATCCCAAATGACAAGTGAGGTTCCCGCTGCAACCCACCCACCCACCCAGGGACATCAGTGGGAACCAGAGACACACATGGTTTGTTGGCATGAGGACTAACCTGTACGGGAGGGTGCTTCTCTGGCCTGATGAACCCAACACGTAATTTTCCCTACAAGAAATTTGTTGTTATTCGGCCTCTCTCAGAGCTGTTCCCCCTCCCAGGTAAACGATGCTGCTGGAGTGGAAACTAGCTTAATCAGCACCAAGTTCTTTATAGAGGAGCGATGAAAACTGTTGGGTTTTTTTTCCCCATGAGTGATAGTTTGCAGCAAAGGGACCTGGGGCTGTCTGAGGGACCATCTGACTGCCTCAGGCCTTGAGTTGGGCTGCCAGTGTGAAGGGCAGCCTGTCTGCTGAAGGACACCCTGGGACATGCACATGTGTAAAACACGCACGTGGGGAGAAGAGACCCAGCACAGGGAGCCGTGAGACGGAGGGCTCAGGGGTTTGTCTTGCAAAAGTCCGTCAGTGGTGATCCCTCCTCTCCGGGTGGGACACAGCTCCACACGGCCAGCTCAGACCCTCACCAGCGTTACTGAACTCGGAGAGCCATGGTGTGCCTTGTGTAGCATCATCTAGACCCGAATGGAGCACGTCATAGCCAGTCATCAAAAGTAATTATTCAAGGATGCCTGAGGCTATAACAATGGATTTAAATACAGAACAGCAAGCCGGGTTAGAGTCTGCGTAACTTAGTTTGTCATTTCCTTCAGCTCTTCTCTTTAAAAATGGATTTTTGTGCTCATGAGAGTTCCCAGGCTGCCTGCTCAGGAACCTGACGCTTGGCTACACTCAGATTAAGGTCAGCGGAGGCTCCAGCACAGCCTTCCCTTCCCCAGACCCTTTGGAAAACCACACATGGGCAATCTCACCATGCTGGGATGGATGGGAAATCCCTTCCCATGTTGCTGTTACCAGGACCACATCTAGTGGCATCCCCAGTCCATAGCACAGCATGCACAGAAAGGCAGCATGACACTGCTGGAGCCCAAAGGCAGCCAGGGACCCCGGCTCCACTCGCTGCCAGACCCCATTGCTCTCAAGCTCAGCAGAGCTGGACCCCAGGTCTTTGCTTCTCACCATTTCCCTGCTCTCTCCTTCCCTCCCAAAGGCTGCCTGCGGGACAGAGAGGATGAGAAAGTCTTGGAGGTGCTAAAAACTCTGAAGAGACTAAATGCTTTTCTTCCCTGGTGGATAGCTACCCCCTGATCAGACTATCCTCACACAGAGGGAGGGTAGGCTGGAGAGATCTGTGCTAGAGGATTGCATAAAACTATTTGGAACTGAAAAAAATTTAATAAGAAATCCCTTCCTGATTAACAGAATGATCATGTCATTCTGCAGATAATTCCCTGGCTTTGCAAGAGGATGGCCTGGAAGCCCTTTCCAGGAAAAACAGCACCACCACCACCACAAAATCCTCCCCAGTCATGAAGCTTGTCCCTCCTCCCTCTTCCCCCTCTCCTCTGTAGTCCCCTGACTACAACTTCAGTCATCAGCTAGCGAATTAGTCCTGGATGCAATCTGCAGCAATGCTTATTTAGGCCTGCAGGCAATTCCCTCACCTTTTAAATGTTACTGGGGAGTGCTTAGAATTCTTTTTTTTTTTTTCTAAAAAACAATTTCAGTTAATTTAATTATAGCTAGGATTTAATGTTTAAAAGCCATCAGCTTAATAAGTACCAGGGATCTGTATCATTGTTATCAGCATCTTGAAAACTGCTGAACAATGCCTGTGCCATTTAGAGGATGCAGAGATGCAGTTGAGAGATAGTTCCATGCAGCTCTCTTCCCTCTCAGCCCCAGAGGCACTCCCAGGCTCTCCAGTCCATGTTCCTCCATCTCTCAGGCTGGTTCCTCCATCCCTGGAGATGGCTCTGCCCTGTGGTACACGTACATGCGCACTCACCTGCTCCTATGTGCCTGTTCAATGCTCACACATCACGTCTCTAAAGGTCAGCCAAACCCAGTGACATTTTAAATTATTTTGAGTCAAAGGTGTCTTGAACTACCATGTTTGACTGTGGCTGAACTTAAACTTGCAATTGGGAGCGAAGGGAGCGTGTGCCCAGTGAGTACACTGTGTGTGCCCACAGCAGCTGGCATCACGCCACACGCAAATCCCTCCAAATCCTTTACCTGACTTTAAGACTGTCACTGGTGTGGGATGTACTGTCCTTCACATTTGTGTGGATCACTATTACCTCTCCTACCAGCTATTAGGGGGCATTTGGTTCTCACATCTCCACTTGCCTTGCTGAGCCATTTTTCCATGGGAAAAGTGGGTCTGACTCTTATTTGCACTGAAGTCCTGAAGGCACAACTCCTTACCAGCCAAAGCAGTTTGGAAATGACCTTCCAGACCTTTCGGGGATAAGTTTAAACTCTGACACAACTAGATCGCCTCCCCCCAAAATACACACACAAGTACACACACAAATACTCTTGCTGGCTGGAGGATTTTCCTCCTGCTTTGTCAAGGTGTAAATCACTGCACAAGGTGCAAGGCAGAACTGAGCTTAGGTTTTGAGTCTAGAAAGAGCCCCGGTGCAGAAATGGCTCTGCTGAGAATAACAAATTATCATCTTATCTCCACTGATGCTGCATTTTATTGCTTCTTAATATTTTTTCTGGGCTGTCCATCGCCTTTTATCATCTCTCCTGCTCTTGATCACAGCTTTATGGCCTGCTGTTCCCTCCCCATTTTTTTTTCCCTGTCTTACTGGTCTCTATTTCTCTCTTCCAAACAATGGCTCTTTGCAGCCACCTCATCTAGTCTAGCTGCTGATATTCCTCAAGGTTCAGTTGCTTTCTGCATTGTTATTTGCAATTTATCTGATTCCAAAACCTGACATTATTCTTTGCTGTGATATACAGTTGCCTGGCTATTGCTAACCATGTGCAAGCATATTATTCTGCATTGACAAATTTTATTTATTTATTTAGCTGCCTTTCCAAGTTTAGAGCAGCATTCACTGAATTACGGATTTTGATGTCTGCAAATCATAACCCCATCACGCAGATAAGACAGAATTCATTACTGCAAGCCCTGCCATTACATGGAAGGATTTAGGTCAAACTGCTTTGTCCTTGGACAGCATCCCTGGATATGAAATTCAGCGTATCTTCCTTCATACAAGTTCTCTCTGGATCCCAAAGAACCAGTGACACCACTAACTTTATACTGGAAATCTTTAGACCCACCAGCTTGGTTTATCAGGAGCAAAACTTTGGCCTGCAGGGAACATGAAAGCAGAGGATTACTCTGCAGCCAGGCAGCTGCAGCGCAGGCGGAGGAGGTCACTGCCTGCCACCGCGGCGGGTGAAAGGCAGCGAGGACAAAGGAGCACGCAGCCAGAAAGGGACTTGCACTACCGGCCAAGCCTTTGGGCACCTTCTTTGCACAGTTAACAATGAAGAAAAACCTCAGCAGCAAACCCAGGGATTTCAAGCAAGAATTGATGTGATAACCAAATGGGATAAAGTTCCTTCCTGCCCTCTGCACTGAGGAAACATCCACTCACTCCTTACAAGCTTGCCAAGTGGGGCTTTTTGAAACAGCCTCTACAAATTAGCAGCTAACAAAAGTATTTTCTATCTGTGCTTTTCATCCATATTTTTCTTTAAAATGTCTATTAAGTTAAACAACAAGCATATACACTGGAGATACTATCAGAGCTTTCATCTCCTGATTTGCAGATAGCAAGGCTGCAGCACAGAGGCAGTTTGTGAATACAGGTCACAGATAGAGTCACTGAGGACACCGCGGCACAGCGTTATCAGTGAACAGAGATGCTGTGGCTTCGCTTCCCTGGGCCTTCATTCCCTGCTAGCAAGACCCTGGATTTGTAAAAGGATTAAAAAGAGTAAAAATGGAAACACAAGGATTTGGAGTCGTCCTACCCAACTTCAGGCACTTAACTGAGGCTTCCAAGATAGAAATCCAGCAGCTAATAGCTGTGGAGCAGTCATCAGAGAGACATCTCTGGAAGCCCTTTGGCTGCAGATGAGCTGAATTACCTTCTGGAAGTGTCTCGCTATTTCTCTTGCGGGCAACTCTGCTCCCAGCTCAGCTGCTTCAGCTAAGTGCCTCTGACGAAGCAGGAAAATCCCCCGGCAGGGTGCTCGTGGGTAGACCCATCCCACAGCTTCACATGAGTTCACGTGAATGGTGCAGTCTCGAGGTGACGCATGCTCAGCGAGTGCCCGCTGCTGCTCCCGGGGGTCTGGGATCTTGGGCCACCCGCATAATCGAGGCCCCCCGACTTCCTCACCACAGGACACAGGCAACGATCTTCTCCTGCCATCCGTGCTCCAGCTGCCTCGACCGTGGCTCCGGCCGGGAGCGGCTGTCGTTTGCTCCGTGCCTGCACTCCGTGATGGGACTCCAGCCCTGTGCCCCAGTGCCCTAATCATGTAATGACTTGATGGATAGCAGGGGTGGACTCGGGGGATTTCTTTCTATGCAGAGCTCCTCGATACCGATCAGCAACAATAGGTTTTATATAGACAAAAGAGACAGAGAGGAATATCTGTAAGGGTAACATCTCCTGATAAGTGGCAAAGCAATATCCCTCCCCTTGGCATTCTTCAGACACACAGCTAAGGCAAGTTTGGACAAAACCAGCTCCCATCGATTGACCGTATGATAGGTTTGCTGGATTATTGACAAAGTGCTCTGTAATCATTCTGCTGTAACAAGAAAGGCAACAAGACAGGCCCGAGGAACGGGGAACAGATCAGATGTTTGTCACATATTAAAGACCCAATCACCAGAGTTGCACGCCCGATTAAAAGCAATAAAGGGAAGCAGGCAGGCTCCGTGCTTGCCTGCCACCAGCTTGCGTTTGCGCAAGGGCCACGGCCATTCTCATCGCAAAGATGTGATGGGGTTTTTTGCTCTGCTGCCGGCTCCAGGAGCTCACAGGGAGGAGAAATTTGGTTTCCTTAGGAGCCTTCCCTTGGTGGGCCTAGTTTGACTGAGCACTAGCATCCTGTTAGAGGGAAATCTCGTTCCCACTGTGATGGGACTACCCGTCAGGCAGGCGAAAGCCATCTGCATTTTAGGATGACCAGAAGCTGTATACCAGCACGTCACTGAGCCCTAAGTCTCGGCAGAATTACTAGTTTAGGTTAACTATGACAATACAGCCTCCAGATCAAAACACTTGGAGAGAAGGCAGAGGAAGCTTGCATTTCCCTATAAAATATTGTGTCAATATACCCACGATAACCTGCTCATATGCAGAAACTATGTAAGTCATGGAGAAGACAGCAGAACAGAGATCAGTATTATGCCTCTGAAAACAGCAAACGATTGACATCAGTTCTGCAATACCAGCAAAGAGTGAAGTGTTCGCTCACCACTAAAGGACTGTCATTCTGTGTGTCTGATAGTTCTTCCAAGCATACGGTATTAAGACATGTCCTGGAGAAAGTCCATTAATGTGCAAGATGTGCAATCTTAATTTTACACAGACTAACAAAAAGCCATCAAATGGTAATAACTTCAACTTCCAGCTTGTGTTATATTTGAACTGGTGACCTTGAGGAGAAAGACATTATCGAACCCTTGGGCTACTTAGTCATATATTAATAACAGATTTGTCACTTCATGTCCAGAGCTGTTGTGTGTAGGTACTGTTAAACAGCCAAGGAATTCTGTCCCAGAGAACCCTGCATTGCAGTGATAAAGCAACTCCCTTAATGTAGATGTAAAATGCTTCTTTAGCTAGAATTCAAAGAACGACACAAATTAAGATTATCATCAAGTACTATCGAGCATGAGGCAAAGAAAATAAAGTGTAATGCAGCTGCTTAGTAAAGAAAGTGGCATGAGAATTTGGTGGTAGTGCCGTAGTTTGCTTGGGCTATATCACAGCTTTTACTTGTTATGACCTTCCAAAGAGAAATTTGAAGACTAAAGGCTCTATTTGCAGGAGCAATTTCAAACAGTGAGGTCATGCTCTTTCTGTACACTTTCTGTGCACCGTCCCATTCTGGATTCACTAAGATGGGTCCATGCTAGGCTAGAAGAGTTGTTAGTAGGTTACAGTAAGCATAGCAAGAAATGCAAGAAAAGTGAGTAGGGAACAAATACCACTAATTTATACTAGCTAAAGACCTGGCTTAAAAATTAAGTAGTATGGTTAGCAATTAGAAATCCTCTCTGTCTTTCTATAGTCATTATAGTGAGACGTTTTCCGTTTTTTAAAGACATAAGTTGAGCTAGCTCTGAAACTGCTAGGTAAGACCATTCCACAACCCACATACAACCCACACATGGATTTTTTGGTGAGAGACGCAAAACAACATAAGAGCAAGGAGATATATGAACTTGAGCAACTCCTTATATAATCACTTACAAGACATACTTTTTGCTTTTTTAATGCACAGAACCTGGGAAAGAATTGGAATATCTTTCTGAAAGGACAGTATGTATTTTTCATAGAGCATCCCGCATCCAAGCCTTCAGCGGCAATCCAGTGAGCCACCTTCAGTGTTGGAAGCAGACAAGCTGCTGGGTGAGACCGAGAGGGTCAGGTAGCCCTGACGACTCAGGTTGGGTGCGTATGCTCAGAGCTGGATGGAAATAGGGCACGTAAGGCTTCACGAGGCAAAGGGAATCAGCCTGTGAACAGGGCTGAGTGACACAGGGACAGCCGGGAGGGCTGCAAAACATTGACGACTCCCAAGAACTAGGCAACCATTTTATGTACTCCCGTTTACAGAAGCAAGTGCCTTGTCGCTAATTTGCATTTCTTATGACAGCCGTCTTGCAGAAAATGTACTTAAAGCAAAGCCAAGCCAACAGATACAGTTACTTCCCTTGGTTATGAACAATTTCACTTTACTGCTTCATGTGCATAAATTCAGAGCAGAGCGAGACCTGCACGGGAAGGGGAAGAACAGTCTTTCAAGAGTCTCGGAAGCAAGCTAATTGGTCTCTAACATAAATCATAAAAAGACCTGTAATTATACTGCTCAGAATTAACACAGAGGGCTTCTAAAAAAGTCCATTTTTTAAGTGAATTTATACTATTATAAGACCTGTCGCTTCTGAGTAATAAAAACAGAGATGTTACGTTAAGCTTCGTGTTATCCTGTTTGCTCAGATGGTGCTTATGCCAGCTGTATCCAGCGGAAAAGCAGTTTTCAATTTATTTTTATTGCTCCTCTCTAAAAGCATTCCATTACAGGAATATTACACTGTATGAAGTTTCAAACCACCATCGGCAGTTTATTTGCTTGTTTTGCTGGAATGGAATAAACAGTTATTCGCAGTAACTGTTATTACAACTTCACACGTGCAACATTGCATTTAAGGGTCAATGCCTGTTTGCTCAGTGCACCCCACTTTTTCTCCCCCAAGGGGTTTAACCTCTGTTTCAAGAAATGAAGTGGGTTGAAACTTTACTTTTGGTTTTATCAGGTTGTATAGAAAGGCGCTTTCGGCAAGCTCTTTTACAAAATGAGATTCTTTAGTGAGCTAGGAAAATTGAGAGAAGGTCTAGCATGGAGCTGTATTAGTTGATCAGCAAAATATTCTGACCAAAATGAATTTTTGTTGTGCTTTTTAAAAAACTATTTTCATAAAAGCATTGGAAAAAGTTTCACTTTAGCTGACACTCTGAATTTGCCAAAATCAGGTCAGAGCCGGTGTGGGTTCCCTGTGCAAGACGCACCCTGTCGTCTCTTGGACTAAATTAATCTTGCCTACCATTAGCTGTCGCAATAGTCGGCGTGGAGCAGCACTCCACGATGGGACCCCCCCCGACCGCAGCACCCCACCGGCTCACTCCCTGGGGTGTCACGGAGGAGGGACGCCAGCACCGCCACTGCCACTGCCACCAGCCCTCGGGAGATTTTAAAATAGACGAGCCCTGAGTGAAGCCTCACTGATTGCAGTGGGTTGGATCTTCAGCTTGTGAAGCGCTGAACAAAGTAGTTAGATAATGAGATAATTGTCTTTGTGTTGCTATTGCACAAAGCAGCACCTCTCTGACCTAACTGTGTTTCATGGTCTTCCAGGGTAAGGGAGGTATAGTGCAGCTTGCAAATAAAACCACATATTTTAACTGATTATTTTATAACATCTGAGCCTTAAATAAACCTTCAAACTTGGATAGAAGGTATTACAAAACTTTATTTTTAACCCAATTTACAAGATGTCATTGGAATACCTAACCTGGTCGAGTACGCTATATCCAGCTATTAAACTTGGAGCCAAAGAAAATATATAAAAGAATGCTTTTTTAATGCCCATACTGGGATTCTTTTTCCAAGTTATTACGTGAAGCACAGAATCAGAGCTAGCATACTGTCCTGACCAAACTGGAAAGTTATACTAAGAGTAATTACTACCCAATAAAAAAAATAGAAAAATATACAGCCAGGCCCTCCTTTCCAAGTCTTTAAATTCCTCTATGAACTAATCTTTTCCCTATGGTGTTGGACTCAACAATTTGATATTTTATTGCTTTTAGGGTCAGAAATTCACTCACTATATTATCAACTCAAGGGAAAAAATTGGAAGAAAAGATTTGTGTCTTCTTTGGACAGTAAAGCCAACAAATCTCTTCCACTGCTTGGTTAGAAAATACAATTAAGTGGACTATAGTGGACTCCCTTGAAAGAAAATTGTCTGGATTGAGATGTGAATAGCCTAAGAGCCAAATGTGTAAAAATCAATCCTTCCCAGTCCTTTGGGATATGACTGTTTGGGAAAAAGTTTGCTCTGATTTTCCTGTACTCTGTGTGTGTATATATATGTGTGTATGTGTGTGTGTGCAATTCTTAAAGCAATCAATATAAGTCCCTGAAATGAAAAATTGAAGCTATCAAAGCCTGGAACATCTCATAGAGGAGGAGGGTTTGCACAGTTTTTCTAGGCTGGCTGTCAGATCTAATCCTCAGAATCCTTAGCCTGACAAACAGTGGCTGTGATACAGATTACTTAAGGTGGGTTTAGCTTGCCTCTCTGCCCTGAGCTGCCTTGCCCCACGACCTACGTGCCCTCCGAGGGTGGGAGACCCTCACGGCAAAGCTGACGGACTGGTGCCCCTGCACCAGTACCGCTTGCCGGAGCTCTGCGGGATGCGGGGGGGGCTGCGGGCGCTCAGAGCCACAGCCACTCCCAAGGGCGGTGGGAGCCTGGGAGCACCCCCGGTCTTGGCTGCCAGCCGGTTAGATACCAGGAAGCCAGAGTCATTGAAATTATCTAAAGATGGTGGGGTTGGCAAGGCTCTTTGTAGATGAAGGGTATGAAGTTAGGAAAAAAATGATCTAATGGATTCTGGGCAGCATGTACCAGCGTGGAGTGAGGACAAGGCTCCGCGGGTGAAATCCCAAGCCCAACAGGCATCCTGGGGTCAAGGATGCCAAGACTGCACTCTTGCGTTTCACTTCTCCGTTCTACTTGTGAGCCCCTAGCACAATCAGCATCAGGATCTAGCCTCTAGACATTGCTATAACACAAATAATAAATAAGGATAATGATGATGAATGTCAAGAATCCCGTCCTCAGGCTCTCACCTTCAGAAGTGGCAGACCCAGTAATCTCTCTATTATGAGCTTGGACCTTTCATATTCAGACTGCACTTAAGGCTGTGCTGCTTCAGCCATATCACATTTTATGAATCATCAGTTAAATATATGTAAAAATCAATTACATTATATCAGTGTGCCCTGCATCTTAACTGATGCCATCTTTCATCTTCCTAATGATCCAGAAGATCTGGAAATAATTAAAAATCGCTCTTGAGGGTCCAACCTTGTCTTTCTTTTTTCTTTTATGAAAGAGGAATCTTATCCTCCACTAAGATATGACATTCTGAAGCAGAGCAGCAGTGGTTTAATGATGGGATTATTGCCAGGGGAAACAGAGTCAGCACCTCAGCAGGACAGTCTGCCTCGATTCATCTACTCACTTCATTGAATTTTGAGGACCAGGGGCTTCACTGGGAACAGGCAGGGCATTTCAGAAAATGTGGACCAATGTGCATTAATGGGAATTGTTGGACTGGTTTGAAGGAAGTTATATCATGTAGAAACTGTAATGGAGAATGAATGGGGGGGGACAATCACATTTCAGAGGATTGCTTGTTCCCAGGTTGTTCTCTGGTCTCACAGAAATAAGACAAAAATCATAACAGCGCATCCAGGTCTTGCCCTGGTCTCCCAAGAAGCAATGCAGCAGCTCGCCCAGGCATAGCTATGTAGTGAGGACTGGCACATGAAGTGCTCAGGACACCTGCATAGACAGAGCTGGTGTAGAAACAGGAGAACCCTCTTGGAGACTGCAAGATATATTTAAAACCAGTATAGTATAAAGAATGAACTGCGTAAAGGAGACAAGGGTGGACCAGCCTGTTATGTGTACAGATGGACACCTCTCCTTTTACTTCCCTAATTGGCTGAAGCTTAAATCAGACTTTTTTGACATTATTTCATTGCTCTATCAATAATACCACTTTTCTAGTAAAAGCAGTGACTGAAGACAGGGATTTTGCACACTGTATGACCCAAGAGCTGCTCTCACAGTAGGTAGGTCTGTGCAGAAGAGAACGCATTCCCCTAAGGATCTGTCTAGTGCCTCATTTGAGCATCTTCCTAAATACCAGCGGACTCTGGTATCCAGCAATATGTCCTTCCCACCCAGGCACAGACAGACCAACCCAGCATCACCTTCCCCATAATTTCCAGGGGGAAACTCCAGCTGCTGTTGATAACAAATGAGGCCAAGGATGCTCGGCACTTCATGTTAGTGCTGCAGAAGAGTCAACCCTTGTTTTGCATAATACAGATTAAATCTGACTGGAAACCGGCCCCTGAGTCTACACGAGAATGGCAACTTATTGAAGTTAACTAGCACACCAGTAACAAGGTCTGCAAACCTAGTGCCAAATTTCCTTTTATGCCTGATATACTTCCCTCTTCTCCCGTGGTTTCAGTGGGATTGCACTGATCCAAGAGCAAAATGCGTGTTATATTCAGACCTGTGCAAACATTTCTTGAGTTTCTGGGTTACATCATAGTGCTGTTACCAACTAGACAGAACCGAAGACTAAAAGACCAAACCGAATGGCTTCCCCAAGCCTATTTTCCTATTGCTTGGATAATAAATATAGTCAGGAAGAAGACAGGACACATACAAATGGCTGGTATCAAAGAGCTGCTCTTTAATGCCAGCCAATAATGTCATGGTCCTCAGTCTTCCTAAATTTAAATGATTAGCAATGACCAAGCTCTGCTCTCTCTTGATGCATCACTTAACCTCGTAATCAGAAAATCTATCCCATTCTTGGTCTTAGATTGATGATGTCACATTAAACTTGTTTTTTTTCACCAGACGGAGCAATCATATCGGAGCAAGCCAGTCCTGAGCATAGCTGCCACGTGCCCATCACAAGCATGATTAATATCATCGATTCTATTGGTAAGCGAGCGGTGCATCTTAGAGCCTACTATATTTAGGACACATTAAGATGTCACAAATGGATTTTTTGCAAAGAATAATTTCATTCATCGCTTTAATGTTTTAACTTATTGCAGGTTTTTTTTTTTAATTTAAATAAAAGCAATAAAAAAATTCATTGATTTTCTCTCCTGGAAGAAACTTTTTTTTAATGGCAGCTGTAGCTCTGGTATGGCTGCACAGAGTCCTCCTCCTTCCCACGCAGTCAGATGTCACTTGGCCCATGGACTTGGCTGTGCCACCCCAGTATGTCCTACACTGTACTTTGTGCAGCCTCTTCGATGTTTATTCCTTTAGTTTACTAGCTGGTGGTATTAGCTGTGTCTGATATTTTCACCAATTTTATTTTGATTTTTTTCACATTTCAGATGGTAAATGCAGCTGCTGCTGTGCCTATTCCCCTTCCTTACTACATACTAAGAGTGTATTTTACCATATCCCTGCCTTTCCTTCTAGTGATTTACACTTTCCTGCCAAAAGATGTAAATTGACTCAATTCTTTAACTTCTTTGTCTTTCTAAAGTGATGTTTGAATTGGGAGCTGCTGGAGTCCTCATTAAATTTGCTTTTCATTTTGTAGCAGGTTATTAAGGGACTGTTTGTGGAGCCTATGAAATATCCATCCCCAGGGGTCTTTAAGTGTTGGTTAGACAAAGATTTGTCAGAAATGTTTACTGGGATTTGGTCCTGCTTGGGACGAGCAGGCAGATCTCTTGGGGCTCCCTCCGGCCCCATTTCTGCAGCTGGATGAATATCCCGCTCCTCCACACAGCAAGAGCCCAGCCAGCAGTTTTTACTGTATGATTGACTGTCACTTAGAAGGGACAGATTGCCAGCAGATCTAGGTCTTCTGCTGTATTTCCACCAAAGGATGTGTTGCCTTTAAAAACCCTAAGGCAGTACTCTGGCCTTTTTGGCATCAGTGGAAAAACTACCACTTTTTCCCAACATTGCCAGAATTCCACCCGTGTCATGAATCCCTCTCTGCTTCTGCCCAAGCACTTGTTTGCTTTTATAAAAGACACATTTGTTAAATTACAAGTTGTCTGAATACTTATTTATTTTTCCTGCTGCCAGGCAGCAGAGCATCTCTATTCCTGATGCCAGCAAATGCCAACAGAGGGGTCAGGATGGGCCCCTTCTGCCCACACCCAGCCTGGCAGCACCCCCTCCTGCCACGATGCCAGGACGGCTGCAGGAGCCTCCCCCAGCAGCAAGAGCCAAATTAAAACCCGACAGCTGGATGAACCAAACCGAAGCAGAGCAACGCCCTCCTCAAAACAGAGCACAAAGTCCTCCTGTTCAGAGGAAAGGAAAGTGCGCTGCGTCAGGAAAATGTCCTTCTGGAAGGTCTTGCTGTTTGTTTGACCATCAAATTTTATTTTGGAAATGCAGCTTAGGTTTGCTTCAGAAGATAAATATTTAAAATTGTTGCCAGGTATAAAAGCCTGGGAACCGCTCGGAGTGGCAACAGGAGAAACAGTAATTTGCACAAATTACTCCCTCCAGTGTAACTGCTTCCAGAGAGGTTTTCAGCTCATAGTGCAATGTCTCTGCTCATAACCAGGATCGATCGCTTACCCGGTAGAAACCTGGGAGGTTTTGTTCACAAATGTAAAACTCCATTTGGGGCAATTCTAACAGCAGACATTTGTTATGCAGTAGAATTAGTTTAACTGCACTAAGTTTTGCTTCCTCCTTCAGTGTAAGCATGATTCTCTTAAATTTTGGCTTAAATCTGGAGAGCAGTTCTAGCAGATTGCTTTTGACAGAATACATTTCCAAAGAATAGCTCATAATAGAAATACACTGCTACAATGTGAACTAAGAGATGAGTATTAATCATAGAATGGTTTGTGTTGGAAGGACCTTAAAGATCATCTAGTTCCAACACCTTCCACTAGACCAGGCTGCTTGAAGCCCCATCCAACGTGGCCTTGAACACTTAGGTAATATTAGAAGGGAGAAAGGCTACTGTCATTACAATATTTGTCCCTAAATCTCCACAATTTGTAGACCAATGCCACTCTGACCTATCGGGAAGATTGTGCTGCCAAACGCGATATAAGTTCATCAGTGCAGTTGTACCCTGAGTTTGTCAACCGCTTGACTTTTTCTGCAGAGCTATTACAATGACATAGCATAGTGATATATACATTTATATGTTTGTTTCTTTTATGTTTTTATTCACCCTCTGATAAAAGAAAAGCCAAAGAAATGGCTTTCTTTTTTTTTTTTAAAGCCATCTGGGTTATAAAGCCTGACTTCAAATCAGTAGCGACCTTTTGTTCAACAGCTAGTGATGTAAAAACACATAAAAATGTCTATTTAGAGGTTGGTGGGGAAAAAAGAGTTCATTGATTTTCTTAGTTTGCTAAGCTCCCAGGGTTTTTAAGAGGCATTTGTTTCTGCAGAAGGAGACAGCACTGAGGGTGTGGAAGGGCATTCATTATTTCCAGAAAAAAAAAAAAAAAATTCCATTTCAAAATGAATGAGATGCCTGCTTGATAGAGCACATGGGTTCCTCCTAGAATTTCACTGGCCCAGTCGTCTTTAAGATACAGAAGGTTTGGTAAATTAAATGTTCCTTGTGCCATCTACCCAGAAAAATACTTCTTTTTGGTGGATGTTTGTATTTTTAAACCTTTGTTGTAGGAGAGAAAGTGTCCTAGGAACAGATTTGTTGATGATTCGCATGAATATTGCTGCTAGGAAGAGCCAGATTCTAAAACATTTGCCAAGAGACTGCACAAAAGAGGATGAGAAAATTAGTACTTATTTCCAAACAACTTTTGGTTGAGTTTGGACATTATTGCTCTATGGCTACCCAATTCTCACACTTGCTGTTGTAAAGGTAACTCGACGTTTGTGTCACAGCAGCTCTTGGGCAGACACCCTACTGTCCCAGGGTCTGTGTACATAAGGGAGGTAAGAGGTAAAAAGCATTAAAGTCAAGACCACAAGATGGACTGAATCAGAGAACAAAAGAAACACCTTCCTCTTAAACAGGGAACTGAAGCACAAAAAGGTAAGGTAATGTGCAGCTTCACTGCCTGTTTGCAGTTGGCTTTCACTTCTCCACCCCAGACAAAGAAACTTTCCATTCACCCTGGCAAAATCTACAAGCTGATCTGCAGGTACAAACCTGCTTTAGGGCTCTGCTGCCCCACTGTCAACATAAGGAAAGCCTAACAGAAGCTAACAATTAACAACCTTATTTAGACAGACATAAGTCATCCAGGGATTTGACAGTTTATGGAAAGGCATACATTTCCCATTGCCTATTTGTCTATTTCCCCGAGTGTTCTCAGTTCAGCTGGTTCACCAATGCCCAGATAATTTATTGAAAGCTCAGCAAATAAATCTAGATTTGAATCTGTCAAAGGCAACCTGTGAAACAGAAGACCTCTTCAGAGCAAGCTCCAGGATGCCAAGTGCTGCTCCGGTCACATCAGTGCTGGCACTGCCAGGCTGGACTGGCCATGGCACCCGCAGAGGGGGAGCTTTCAAAACGCAGCCCTGCTGCCTTCTAGAAGTCCTGGGACTTTGGAGAAGCAAGAGAAACACTAAAGACTTGTACAAATTGGTTAAGGGGCCCCTTATCCATTTCCTTCTGCGGTATCTCCTGCTTCTGCCAGAGGAGAGTTTGGAAGAGCCAAGCAGTATTACTAAGCTAGAAAACTGCTTCAGGCTAAGGAGGAATCAGCCCAGCGTTTCTTTGTTTGAATGTGGGGTTTGATAGCTACTGAACAGCTATGCTGCCTGGAACATACGCTAGCAAAGTACTGAATTCATACCTTCTTTCAACAACTGGAAAACTCAGAGCAGACAGTAAGAGACTTGATTTCAGCACACAACTCAGGTATCAAGGAGATGTGTTTGTAGTGCTGCAAGTTCTCATTGCTATACAGATGAAAGCAGGTACCACAGCAGAATTTTTTCTTGTTAAATGCATTAACTAAAAGCTTACATAAGAACAGTGTCAGTTTAGCATGGATTCAGAATTTGAATCAAATCCAAACTCCGCATTTGATTCCCATCACTCTAATGCACTTCAGATTTAGGCTAGGCAGAGTATATTAGGATGCAGGTATTTAATGGATGATTACTCAGAAAGGGATACTCACTGGAGTGAGCACACACTCCATTGGAAATATCTGCCTGTGCTGCATATGTGTGATTTGCAGGGGTAAACAAGGGAGTCTTAAAGGAATGAAAATACAGAGCACAGAAAAAAACAGGAAAAGAAATAAAAAAACCAAGAAAATATTTTATCATTTGTTCTGCTTTTGTACATCGCATTGCATTTGGAAGAAATACATCATATCCATGTCATCGCAAACAAATGCCCTGCAAGAGAGCACAGAGAGCTTTAGCAGGGTTAGCGTGATGAAGGGATACCTTTTGTAGGATGAGTGGACTGGGGCTCCTGCATGACTTTTTCAATCAGGAGGCAGTATCTATATTCAGCAAAAGGCCTCCCAGATTTCCAAATGCATAACCCCAGCTCACCTCCAGTTCGAACTCCTCCATCTTCTCATCTGAACTGATGCATTGAATTGGCATTAATGCCAGACATGGGGGGAAAATCCCAGTGGAGTGACCTGAACTGCATTACAAAGGTAGGAGGATAAGAACCTCTTTGAGGAAGAAGATTAATTAAATATGATAGCTACACCATTGCCCATCTAAGGAAATTTTACATTCCATGGGAACATGCTGCAAAATATTCTCAAAGGTTTTATCTTTCTATGCAGAAATCCAATTTATTAGAAGCATTCTTCTTTATGAAAAGATCTCTGGGCAGGATTTCTGTGTGGGTTTGATAAGTAGTCAGATAGCTAATGCTCTGGATCAAATCTTACCTGGTGTGAATCAACACATCTCTGTGCATTTTAATACACTGCAGGGGTTTCTATGAACCTTAGGTCAGTTCTTTGTCTTTTTTCTAGTTGGGCTAGAGGTTCATGCCTATGTGCAGAATGCAGTATTCCCTGCTTTTCATATGTTTTCAGAGCTAATGTCATTTAGCTCTATCTTTTTTGGAGCTATTAGATCTGACTGTTGTGAAGGCTGGCTATGACAACTGAAAATACTTTATCTCAAATAAGCATAAGACAAAAATCACACAACCCTTGTTGGAAGTGTTTCCTGATAGCAGGAAATCTTTCCTTGGTGTTTGACTCATGTAAAGCCTGTGACCACACAGGACCTCCCTTACTGGGGCTCAGGGTTGTAAAAAGGTGATATATTAGAAATCTCAGGGCTTGACTCACTAAAAACACTTGAGGTAAATGGGACCTCTCCCAGCTTCACTCATGAAGGGTAAATTTTTCACAGCTGTGGCTTAGGAGGCCAAATTTTACTCTGATTTTCAATAAGTAGCTTCCAAAAAAACTTTACCCATAGACTTGAGCTATCCACGCTCAGCTGCTGATTAGGCATCAGTCAGTGGTAATATAACCTAATTTGTCCCTTCTTGGAAGAGTAAAACAACTAATTTCTTTTCAGGTGAACTAACAAATCCAGTGATTTCAGTTACCCATATACATTTTTCTTCAGCAAGATAAGAAAAGACAAGCAGATCTAAGCAAGCAGTTGCTTGAGAAGATCCAGTGTTACTTCTAACTTGGATTTAAAATGCTCTTGCTTTCTCTAAACTTATAGAAAGAATATGGCACTGAAATTATAGCAGATCACTCATGTTTTCTAACAAACCAAAGAATAAGTGAATTTTGTCCCAGACATTTCTTGAAAACCTGCATTTCCTAGACAAGCTCAGTTTAAAAAAAATAAAAATCAATACATATTAGATTAGCTGTATTTCAATTTTGACTCAGTATTTCAGACTTGGCTAGTTTTAGGGAGATTAAACTCACAGTATTGGATCCCTCCCGAGTTTAAGGGTCATGCAGTTGACCCACTGAAAGACCATGGATTATGAAATCAAAACGGCTGGAACACTTTGCAGTTTCAAGGAGGAACTGCAATTGCAACGCCAGTTCATAGCACAGTCTGCTCATTTTCTGCTTCTGAAAGCCTCAATTTATTTTTCCCAGTGCAGAAGGAAGGCACGCCTTTAAGCAGTGAATACTTTGGTGAATCTGAACACCTTGCAGGCTTATAAAGACAGCTAGGAGGAGCTATCTGGAGTGATTTTAGAAACAATAGGAATTTGAAGTGTTCCACATTATAGCAAGCAAAATGAATTTTCAGGTTAGTAGGTAAAGCTTAAAATTCTCTACAAAGGCCGAGTGCTGCCGTACTGGGTTTGCGTGGCAAGGTTTTGGTAGCAGGGGGGCTACAGGGGCAGCTTCTGTGAGAAGCTGCTAGAAGTTTCCCCCATGTCCGACAGAGCCAATGCCAGCCGGCTCCGAGACAGACCTGCCGCTGGCCAAGGCTGAGCCCATCAGTGACGGTGGTAGTGCCTCTGGGAGAACAGACTTCAGAAGGGGAAAAAAACTGTGCAACTGAAGCCAGAGAGAGTGAGAATACGCAAGAGGAACAACCCTGCAGACCCCCAGGTCAGTGCAGAAGGAGGGGAGGAGGTGCTCCAGGCGCCGGAGCAGAGATTCCCCTGCAGCCCGTGGGGAAGACCATGGTGAGGCAGGCTGTCCCCCTGCAGCCCAGGGAGGTCCACGGTGGAGCAGATCTCCACCTGCAGCGCGGGGAGGACCCCACACCAGAGCAGGTGGGTGCCCGAAGGAGGCTGTGACCCCGTGGAAGCCCGTGCTGGAGCAGGCTCCTGGCAGGACCTGTGGACCCATGGAGAGAGCAGCCCACGCTGGAGCAGGTTTGTTGGCAGGACTTGTGACCCCGTGGGGGACCCACGCTGGAGCAGTCTGTGCCTGGAGGACTGCAGCCCGGGGAAGGGACCCACACTGGAGTAGTTCATGAAGAACTGCAGCCCGTGGGAAGGACTCACGTTGGAGAAGTTCATGGAGGACTGTCTCCTGTGGGAGGGACCCCACGCTGGAGCAGGGGACAAGCGAGGAGTCCTGCCCCTGAGGAGGAAGGAGCAGCAGAGACAAGGTGTGGTGAGCTGACCCCAACCCCCGTCCCCTGTTGCCCTGCGCTGCCAGGGGGAGGAGAGAACCGGGAGCGGAGTTGAGCCGGGAGGGAGGGATGGGGGGGAAGGTGTTCTAAGGTTTGGTTTTACTTCTCATTACCCTACTCTGATTTGATTGGTAATAAATTAAACTAATTTCCCCAGATAGAGTCTGTTTGCCCATGATGGTAATTAGTGAGTGATCTCTTCCTGTCCTTATCTCAACCCATGAGCCTTTCATTATATTTTCTCTCCCCTGCCCAGCTGAGAAGAGGAGTGATAAAGCAGCTTTTGGTGGGCACCTGGTGCCCAGCCAGGGTCAACACACTACAGCTGTGTTCAAGATATTTCAAGGTACTTGGTTTTCTATCACCAGGTAAAACCAGTGGAAGCTGAAACTTGTCCTGTTGGCATTCAAGGCATTAGAAAAGAACCTGTTTCCTCCTCTGCACTCACAAAACTGCTCGGGCTGGGGTATTTCTGATCAGGGGGCTTCACTGATGTGCATATTCAGAGCCTGGTCCATATTCCAACTCAAAAGAACCACAGACAACATGCTGTTGTCCATGAACAGCCACAGTCTTTTTCACCTTTAGAAAAGTGGAGCAAATGCAAGGCTTTATAGAAAGTGGCAGGTTCTTAATTATTGTTATAATTTATTTAGTGTTTACTGACAAGAGCTCAAACCTCCTTTGCAGAAGGTGCTGAACACACAAGCCATTTTAAAATAAGACAGCCACTGCCTCTAAGTGCTTCTCTGAAGAAGATGGACGCTAGTGAGCTCAGCAAATTATTTGCTAAAAGTAACTGATCAAATCACTTTTCCTTCCAAGTTTCTTTCTTCTCTCAGACTCTCCAAGATCAAGTCTTGGTTTTCTCATATGCATCTACTCTCTCACACTCTTTAGCAGTATTTTTTTTTTTAAACCAATGGTTCAGTCATTCAGGGTTCTCCACAAATATAAACTGTGTTGATTATATTGCTAATTTATGATATTATTCTTGCCCTATGGTTGGGTGTAACTACTGCTGGTATGAATAATTTCTCTGACAACATTTAAAATTAATTTTCGTTGAAAGTATCTAAATGCAGTTTTAGAAAAGAAATGCCAGACCCACAAGTTTGATTACATGATGGGCTGATCAAGAACCTCTGAACTTCATGTCAGCCTGGATGATATTTCATTAATTTGTAGATTTTTAAAGCCAAAATAGACTGAAATTATTGCATCTAACATCCTATACAACATTGGCTGCAGACTTTCATCCTCTCTCACCATTTCTTTAAAGTTATAATCTATAGCCAGAAAATTAGATGAACATGAGAAGCAAAACTCTAGCAGGTACCCTGGGAATCACTGACAGTGACTCACTTGTATGACCTTCACTGAGTTGCTCCTGTTCCCCATGTCTCAATTTTCCAACCTGTAAAATGGTCCTTTCCCTCCTCTGTAAGGTGCATTGAAATCTTTAAATGAAAACTAAGAAGTACTGCTCCTCCAAGCCTCATTTGTCCCATTACAGCCTGGTCTTTACACTCTCTGCTCCCAGCTACTAAGCAAGCTCTCATCCCATGACACTCAAAACAAAATTAGGCCAAGGTTTTGTTCTCCAGTGGACATGCTGTAATTAATAAATTACTCAGTGGAAGAGAATCTGAGGAGGAAAGTGGCATTATGGCATCTTTTTCTGCCAGGCTGACCCAGGGAAGGAGCTCTGACCGGGCTCACCGGCTGTCACTGCCAGCAGGGCAATTCCCACTGCAGTGCTAGTCATGCAACATGGCTTGAAATGAACAAAAAACCCCCGCAACACTCAAATGCTTTACTTGAATTACTTTCCTCTAAAAAAAAAAAAAAAAAAGGCAAGAAAGAGAGAGGCAGAAATAGTCTAACTGCATTTCACAGCACACACCATTATGCAAAAGTGTATTTAACCTGAATGCTACAGGGGTCACTCCCTTCTCTAAGTATTTGCATGGAAAGGAGTTTGGTTCACCCTAAGTCAAATGTGAACTTGGCCTCACCATGCAAATGTATTTAAATGAAATGTATCCAAAGCTGCTAAATTATATTCACAGGAAATAAAGTCCATTGGCTGCAAGTGGGTGCTTTGTACTCTTGATTGAAAATTGTTTTCGTGTGACAGAGAAGGTGCTTAAGAGAGTAAAAAAAGATCATTCAGTGAGTTAGAAAATTACTCCAACCTCTAGACCATGTCAAACTAAATATAAAACAAACAAACTATGGCAAACGAATGAATAATTTAAAGCAGCAGCTTATATATCACATCAGAAAACACAGTTGTGGAGCCTGGCTGCTTTGTACTCACCGGCTCTCTCCGTGCACACAGACGTGGGCTCCTGTGCCGGAGCCACTCTCCTCTCACTCGGAGCCTGCTGCAGGCACAACAGCATCACAAATCTGTTTTTTCCTAGTGGTTTCAGCAGTGGTGAAAGGCAGCAGCCCCAGGCTGAGTGCGGCACTGCCAGGAGCCATGCCTGCCTGTGCACTTGACTCTGTTACTGACTACAGACCTAACCATTTCACCTGCATTTTGTCCTTTCCTCACACCTCATCGTCTATTTTTATCCTTACTGCAACAGCACAGTCAGCCTCCAGAGCCATTACAGAGAGCCTGGTGCTTCCCAAAACCAAGCCAGCCCTGGATCTCCTGTTGGACCTCCTCAGAACTACCCGGAGAGCCCCAGGCAGGGGAGGCTGCTCCTGCCTGGCACCTCTCTGCTCAGACCCTGCAACCCTGAACTGACCTGGTAAAAGGGGAGCCGTGCCGCGTATTTAGGTATATAGCCGTGAGGGTATTTCAGGGCAGAGCCAGCTGATGGTCACCTGAGCTCAGGGGCAGCCAGGTACTGGGGCTCCAGCTGGGAGCAATGGTGTCCTGCTGGGAGGACCCCATCCTTGCCCGCAGCTCTGCGCACACCCTCTGCCACAGGGGCACTCTCGCTTCCAACGGGGCGATGCAAGCGCTAATTACATGATAACATCGGCTCTGTCTCCTGAGCAAAAGAAAAGCACGTGGTGATGAATGAGACAACTACCTTACATCCAGCCTTTTGGGTCGCACGGGGTGACTGAAGGCTCTGCGATCCATTAAGTGTTCGGTAACCCTGACTGCCACTGTGCTCTGCGGAGTGTAACCGTGCTCCGGTTTCTCCTATCCCAGCTGTCGAGGGTGCCAAAAAACATCAGGCCGCTGCTCCCTGCACTTCATGAGATCTGCTGGGGCTTGGCAAGGTGGGCTGCGGGGAGAGGCAGGAGCCCGGCGCAGAGGGGAGGAGGAGAGGACCTGCCCCGGCTCTGCGCTCGGGGGCAGCGACGTTTGCAGAACCTGAATCCCACCACGCTCCCCTCTGTGTTACAACCCAAATCATCTCCTCTGTGCTTGTGTGGAGTCCAGAGCCCTGGTCCACATCAACCCAAAAGCTCAGATTTTTATAACTTTTGCTCACCACTAAACTAGGTTAACTGAACTGCTGACCTAGCTGTGAAATGCTCCACATCTCATAAATTACCAGCCCTCACAACCCATCTCATAATATGAGAAATGCTGAGGATAACGAATATCTAAGATAAACATCTAGAAATAAATAATCAGTAAAAACAACATATAGAATAGATGAAGTAAAGATATAGAGTAAACACAGAGAGAAGGTTAATTTTGTTCCCCTACACAAAGGAACATCAAAAATAAACAGAAAGGGGACATATCTAAGGAAGGAAAAGCATAACTCAAAGCTTGTTGAATTCAACAGAAAGATCCCTCTCTGCTTCAGCAGCTTTGAGCCAGACACGAAGATAAAGGAAAGACACCAGAACCTGGGCTGGGATAAAAACATGCGCCAGATGCCAGATTTCTTCTGGTAGCTGCCGGGGTGATGGGTCACTGATGATGGATTGCAGAGGAGGAGCCAAGAGCGATGACAGAGGTCTTCTGGCTCAGGGCCAGGGGCTTTCAAGAATTTGGCTGAGTTTAAAGGCAAACACGCGTGCAGTGACTGGGGTAACTTGTCTATGCCAATCTGTTTATCAGGACAAAAATCCCTGAATGAAAAAACACAATCTCTATTACATGCTTGTGTGTAGCATTAATAATCTGTCAAAGATGACAACATTCCTGATTAGAAAAATGGAAAGAAGGAAGGTCTTTGGGTAGATTTATTCAGCTCTGTTAATCCAGACTTCCCATGGTTTGCTCAACATTTACCTAATATGAAGTAAATGTTCCCTAACAGGTGGTGCCTGTGAATTAAAATGTCACCTAAAAGGGAGAGTGTGGAGGAACTGGCTGAAGATTCATGTCCTTATTAATTAGATGCTGGAAACAGTATTAATGCACATAAATATTGATAAGAGCAGACACAGAAATCAATTTGTAGATTCCTCTGGAATGGGGACAACGGGCTGCAGTACCCGGCAGCGAGCACCTGGGTACGCAGCAGAGAGAGGGGGAACACGGTCCAACAGGGCTCCGCAAAACCAACCGACCTGGGAGGAAGGTGGCAGTCAATGCTGAACAAAATGTGGAAGAACGGGTGGTAGGAATTGCCCAAACCTGGCAGCTAGAGCTGAGATGTTGCTGCAAATGATGTGTGGTGTGGAGACAAACATAAAACCCCAAGAACAGCCAGCTAAAATTAAATGTACACCTCTAATACACTCTTCATTAGTACAAAGCCATAAGACCATCAGTTTCTGTCAACAAAACATTAAGACAAACTGATCTCTGTTCTTATATTTATGTTCTGAAGGAAAAGAAAGCTGTCTAAAAAGCTTTTAACTTCTCAAATAAAACAGCTACCAATTTCTGACCAGCTAATAAAAATAATTCTGGGTCTAAATTTCCCCACAGAAAACCCCTCATATTTTGTTTTAAGTATTTCATTTTGCAAATAGATTGTTTACTTCAATAAAAGCTAGGGAGGAAGTAAAGAGTAAAGATTAGAATGGACATTTAAATTAAGCTATAACTATTTGGCGTCCAATCTGTCCATAATAATAAGATGAGAATCTGCAGCTTCAGGAACTGTAGCATACACAGTTGCTGAGATTATGAGTCCTCAAGCTTCAGGTTATGAAACGATGGAGGTCAGGAAGCAATTTTCTTGCATATATTGCTGACAGGCTAGAGACATTGCAGGAATTTTTGCATATTTTTTGAAACATCAGTTATAAGTCACTGTCAAGAAGAAGATCCCAGACAAGGTAGATATTACTTTTTATATAAATGAATTTCAAAAGAAGAGCCTGCTTCTCTAGCTCTCACTGTGACAAAAGTCCTACCACAGGACAAAACCCTACGAACTACAAAAAAACAGATCACTGAACTAGCTAGATGCTTGTAGAGCAGCAGCAGCAGCTGACCTGTTTTCCATCGAGCAGAACTCAGAAATGGGAGGTACACGAACAACTTCAGCTTTATAAGTTCAAGGCTACATACGCTCCCATCTCCTCCAGGGAATTACATCACTCGGATGGCTTCGTGATATGAAGCTTTGAAAAACAGCCGAGCCCACGGCTCTCCACGGGCTGTGGTAAAGCCAAACCGTAAAAGCAACTGAACATGGTGTAAATGAGGAGCAGGCTGCTGCAGCCCGGCATGCGCAGCAGCAAACACGGCCCCACGGAGGCCCTGCACAGCCTCTCTGGTGGCTCCAGCCAGCTCTGGCAGCCCCACATCCCTGCATCCCTGCATCCCCGCATCCCTGCATCCCTGCATCCCTGCATCCCCATACCCGTCCAGCTCCGGAGCAGTCGGTGGCACTCAGCTCTCCGAACAACAGCTTTCCTTGCCGTGGTAGGAGGTTGTCCACATGTGGCTGTGACCCTTCAGCAGTTCTGCCTGTGAGCATCTGCTGGGCTTCGGTGGGCAGCCCCCGGGGAAGGCTGAAGATGACCTACGACCAGCTGGGAAGGAAAATGCTGGGGTTTATACCTGTGAGCGTGGCTGTTTCTTTTTCAGCAAAATAAACTTTATCACTAGAGTGGAAAAAAGATTATAGCCTTACTTCACACCGGTATTGCCTAGTCTTCTTCTCATTTGGGAATAATTTATACCAGCACTTTCAGCAATGCGCTGGGACAGTGTGTGCCTGTGTGCACGGAGCCAAAAGTCCTGCCAGCATTTACCCAGCAGAGAAACCCCGATCCAGCCAGCCCTGAGAGCAGTCAGGACCACGGGGAGGAGGGACAGGCACCCCAGGGTCGCACCCTTCGCAGTCTTCACAGAAACATGACATTAAATTATACCACCAAGATGGGGGGGGATATGTTTTTGCAAGAAAAGGAATAATGGTTTATAAAAATAAATCTCTCTTCAAAGTGAAGTGAGTCATTCACAGCAGCCTCTTCAACATGACAAACAGCTCATATAGCAAAACAAAGAGTAGATCATTCAGTCTCATTACCAAGACTGAATGTACTCTCTGAGCACTAAGAGGCACTTATGATTTATGCTTGTAAAAATCAATTGCATTTTATTGATTACCAAGATTAAGAAAAGAAAAAAGTTTGGTTAAACTTGGGGAACGGTTATATCTTCAGGTCTGAAGTTAAACCTATCTGGAATACTGACAGCTTCCAGGCTGCCAGGCAAATTGATCAGAAGTGTGGGCAAGTGTTTTATATGCAGAGCTGAACATTTCATATGGCAATATCAAAGGAGTTAACTTTATTTTTGCACCCACTAAATTTATGTCAAATAAATCACAAAGTCGAAACCAAGGTCATTTATGATAACAAGATGGCAGAAATTCACCCAGCTGCATAGAGAGAAAAAAAAGAGATTTTGGCAGTTTTGGTTCGCATTTATAGTATTTAAGCACTTAGAAGCCTCATTCATAATTGGTGCCAGATGCTCTCAATACACATAGGAAAAGACAGTCTTTGTTCCAATAAATGCATATTCTAAAAAAAGCTAGGCGGTCAAAGGCTGCAGAAGTGAGAAGGATAGTTTCCCTGTTTGATAAAGGTGATGGCATGCCATTAAGTGACTCGCTGGAAATCTCGCAACGACTGTGCAGTGGCCGCGGGACGGAGCCCCCGGTCCCTGCCCTGCGTGGGCTGTGCTGGCAGCAGCCTCCCCACCCCGTGGCAGAGAGGTTCCCGAGACCACGGGAACCGGGGACCATCCCTTCGGGCCGAGGAACACGCGTGGTTCTGGTGGGAAGAGTGAGCCAGGTGCCACTGCATCTGCCAGAGCAGCTTTCTCTTGTGCTGTGCATTCATTTTGCTCCAAGGCTGCTGCTTGCTTGTTAGTTGTTAACGTAGAAAGTTTAGTAGCGTACAAAAGACGTCTCAATGATCAGCCCCTGCTATCTAAATTAAATCTCGCTGCTATAAAATTCTGGGTTTCTCACACAATTTCTGCTCCTGAGAATGGCTTCTAATGTGGAGCAGAGTCCCATGAACAGTATGAACTACAAGGTCACAGCATTCAGCAAGTGAAAAAAATCAGCAAAACAGGAGATTAAGTATTAATTTCAGGGCAAAGTTCCATTTATTTGAGATTACTCTACGCTGTATGTATGTAATACCATGTTTCAGTAATTAAAGGCAGAATGATTTATACAGCTGCAGGATGTAGAGGAGATGTTGTTACTGGGCTGGGTACAGTTGGCTACAGCAGATCAAACTAAATTGGAACCGTTTGTCCCAGGGAGATGCTTTTTGGCTCAACCCAGTGTCCTGGCCAAATTCCAGCGCAGGCAATCTCCCTGCCCATCTAACTTCCAGCTGACACATCCACAGGGCTGGGGACAGCTCACTCTCTGTCCTGACTGGAGTGTGCCATTGCTGTGTGCTGCCAAAGAGAGCTGTGTCCCATTTTCAGGGGCAGCTACAGTTATAGGTGGCTGTGACCCCAGCAGCAGCAGAGAGGCTGTTCAGTGGGTTCGGGAGCAGTAAACTTCATACTAAATCCGCACTGGCCTCTGCCAGGCAAGTGGGGGAAATCAGAACTGCCTGCCTCTGGCCACCTCTGTAGTATTTTCCCCTTTTATCACTACACTCTTGTCTTTGGGGGCTCCTCCGTACCTAGTGAATGCCGGCGCTCTGGGGGTGAGGGACTGTGGGCACAGTCCAGCAGCAACCGCTGTCTTTCAGACCTGCGATACACCACGAGCAGCTGGGATCAGGAGCTGGGGCATCCAAGGCACGGCTGGAGAAAGAGGAGTTATGTCTGGGGATCAAATCCATCCAAAGGATGGAACATCACAACGTGAATCTCTGCTCGATTCAGTCCCTGTTGACCTTCATGTCCGTGATTGTGCGTAACGTTTTCTTTCACGTTTTTTTATGGAGCTGTGTGTCGTGTCAGGATGAAGAATATTGTTTGTGAAAGGCAGTGTGGCAGTAACAGCATTTTTGGGCTGGGTGAGGGATCTTTGTAGGAACAGCTGTCAAATCCCAGCCCGGCAGAGGCTGCAGGATCCGTGTGTGTACGAACAGCTGCTGCCTCACACCCTGTTGCGTTTCACTGATGGGTGAAGCAACTCCCTGGTGTACACTGCACGAGGTACAGAGGGTACTTCATGACAAGGCATTTTATAGAAATTTCTAAATATTGCATGTATACAAGGACTGTTGAAATAAATTGCAAATAATATTTTCATGTTTGTGCATTTTGCAAGTTCAGAAACAGTCAATTCTATTTGCATAACATATTGGACATTTTTCACATTACATTTTGCATATAAAGTGCTTCTCAGTGCAGAATTTTATAATATTATGGACATATTAGCCATTCAGGTAGGTATAGTTAGTGCTGATACTTACGTAAGGCTCACTGAAAAACTAATAGACACACTGCCTGATGAACTGAGCACAGGCTACTCAGCAGTGGGTGAATTATCCAATAGAAAAATGAATCATTCCTTTAGAACCAAAATGATAAAACATCACTTATTTAATCAAATGTGCCATCAACTGAACCAGGTACATCAACTAATGAAGCCAGTGGATCCCCCAATGAGAGAGATGAATCACCTGCTGGAAATGTTTGCTGTACTAGCCCAGCGTGTTTAGCTCTTCATCTTGATACAGGAATCACAACCTCTTTTATTATCAAAGCTAAAAGTTTAGCAAGACTTTAAATGCTGATGGCATATTTATATGGCTAGGAGGAATACACAAAGGTATGATAATGGAATTAAGGAAGATTGCCAGGACGTAAGGCAACCTCAAAATATTAAAACATATTTCCCGTAAGTGCGTGTTATTCCAAGGCTGTGGGGTAACCTGCATTTTCCTTTTAAGCACTTTTGACAGTGATTATAAAGTTAAGACACTGGCTGCTGAGGACAGCCTGATTCCACTTTTTGCATTAGCTGCTGACCTCAGAAATACTAAATTTTGGTACACGAGGCTTATACGTATGGGTTTACACACTGCCTTATGAAGACACAAGCTTGCACTGAATCCCCTGCAGTTTGGACACTTTCTTTGAAACATCACTATTTTAAATTGCACTTCTTTTCAATGTTTCTTATAACTTGATAAAACTACTGTACAGTCTGGACATCTCTTTTAACTTAAGCAAAGCAACCTGATATCAAATGTCCCAGGTACAGGTTTCGGTTCAAAAAACTAGCTTCTAAATGTGTCTGGCTTGGGAGTAGGAGCTATACACACGGGTAGATAATGTACGGACATATTTTTCCATCTCCCTTTCATTTACTTAGCTGCTCCGCATCTCAGCATTCAAATTGATTAACATCACCTGCTGACGTTAATTAAAGTATATAGGATGTAATAAGACTAATATGTTTGAGTTCTATCAATCACAGAATCTGGTGAGTCAATATTTGAAATGAATATATCACAGAGGGGAAAATCCTCAACATGGATCTGAAATTAAGGAGAGAGGAGAGGGATTGCATAGTACAGGGTACGTTGATAAGCACATTTTGGTGATGACACGAGTGCATCGCTGCATACGTCCTGTTCCAACACACTGACAAACGTGGCCCATCCTTAGACTAATTTGAAAGCCTCGTGGTGTATTTTTAGGATATCAAGACTAGTTACAAAGCTGTAGATAAGCCTGTAACTCTGAAAACCAAGGAAATCTGGGGGATTTAAGCCTTTGAAATTTCTTGCCAGGTGATATTTCCCAAGAAATATCCACTTACTTCACCTCTCTCAGCATCTGGCATCTCTCTCCATGCCGAAGCTCACACCGAAAGCTGTCTGGTGGTTCCCAACGCAGAGAAAAGCTCAGCAAGCGGTGGCCTGTGCTTCCCATAGTGGTACTCAGTTATCCTGAATTAAACCCAGTGTATCTCCTCCTCCGCTCAGGTTCATTGCGAATTGATTGACCATGAAAACCTGCAAGAAAGAAGCACAGTGAGACTGTAGAGAAAGGACCAATCCTGGCACTGGTTTGATTTGTACTCCACACACATCTTCCGTGTTTAGCATCTTTTCAAATAGCATGAGAAGGTGTCAGCTGAGCTGCAACCCTGCTCTGGGCCAGGTAGGCGGCATTAAAGCATCTCCAGTTCGGGCTAGGCGTCCCCCAGCTAAAGGCCCCGTTTAACCCAGTGGTGACAGCACAGCCAGCCTGCACTGCCTCGATTCTCACCCACGGGTGCCGGTGTGCTGGTGGGGAGGACACCTGCAAAACCTAAAATACTTGGAAAGGAAACCAACTCGGAAAAGATGAGCCGGCATCCCCCCAGCTTTGCCCAGGGACAAACCCTCCACCGCATGTGCGGCAGCTCTGCAAGGTGCTCTTGCCGCTGACTGCAGAGCTGTCAGCGCGTGATTTAAACCAGCCGTCCAGCGCACCGCTTCCAGCCCGCCAGCCCTGTCAAACTGCTGCTTTCCAGACATCACGGAACAGAAGGTAAAAAGGGCGAAGTCACAGGGAGCCTCCACCACGTTAATGCCAATCCTCCAAAAGGAAAATACTACCTCCACACACTCAGTGACCTGCTGTTTGTTGTGGTGTGTGACTCCAGGACCCCCTGACAAGCTGCGAGGAGAAGCTGGGGCAGGGAGAGGGGAAAGGGAGCCCTAAGAAAGCTGTGGCCATCTTGGCTTCTGGCTCCACCGCAGATTTCTTTGCCGACAGGGCAGATGCGTTTTGCTCTTTGAGGGCACAGTGAGCCTGCTGCGGGCACAGCAGCGTGATACCCTGCGGCCGGCACAAGTAGCATCGACAACTGACAGGAGGGGAAGGAGGGAGGGAGGGAGAGCCTTGGGAGGGCTGGGGAAATTAGGAGAGGACTTTGCAAGTGCACTGCCAACGTGTGACCAGCTGCAGCGTACCTGCACCCACTGTCTTGTGTACATGCTGTCTTAGTAACAGAGCTCTTTTTGCATAAAATATTTAAATAAAATTTTATCAGCCATTCAAATCATTAGCTACAAAGATCCAGACTTAACGTACAGCGAGGACACCGTGCATTAATATTTATTACGCTTGATTTGTTTAAGGAAATACATCGAGCTTTTTGGCACAGGCAATTTCTATGGAATCAAACTGTGAAAGACATTAATCACTGTCAATGATGTGTGTAGGGTACACACAGCCTATGGAAGTGAAAGGATAATTAAGTAGACGTTGTATGATGCTTTAAAGACCGGAGAGCGCTGCTGGTTAGGAATTGGCAAGTGTCAGGTGGTTGTGATCGGAAACCTGCTCTGCCAGACGGCACGGCAGGCAATGCCCGTCAGCTTCGTCTTTTGGTGCTGCCGACGGATGCAGGCAGCCAAGGCTGCCTCTCGCCCCGGACTGACGGCGCCGCGCGCAGGGACGGTTCATTAGTGACACTGACACGGAGGCGGTTGTCACCCACCAGCAAACGCCGATGGAGTCCCAGCAAAAGGGGCCGAATCCGGGCGGATTCCCCGAGGCCAGTGGGAGAACAGCCGTATTCACCCCGCAGAGCACGGGGTGCATGCACGAAGGAGGATAAATGAAGCTATAATGTCCATTTGCAAACAGAGATGAATTGAACATCATACGATTAGGTTTGCTTCTGCTTCGGTACCCAGAACAGAGGGCGATTTGAGTGGCTTTGTGCTGTAATAACTATAATCTGCTCAGGTGTCTGCCTGGCCTGCAAAGCAGAAAATGTCACCATAATCCGAATGACCCATCAGCACCATGTAAATACCTCAAGGTATTTCCAAGTGACTTGTCAGGAAGAAAAGAAGGGGGGGCTCATTTGCACTGGTTAAAGGCTTGGGGCTTAAATCAGTCTAGAGGTAATTAGCTCCTCTGTACCTATGAATGAATTGTGTCCGTTATTCTTCTGTCACAGGAAATTATCAAAAGATGCAAGGACAGCCTGTCACACCTGTGACAGTCAGTGCTGCTGGGTTTTTTTGCAAAAAAGACAGAGTCTGTGCTACTGGTGGGTGTGAACCAAACTCTCAGCATCAGGTACCCCAGAGGGGCCCAAGCTGGTGTCTTTGCAAAGAAGTGGTTCTTAAGCAGACTGTCTGCAACACAGTAATTTTAGTGCATTTGCAATTGCAAATAAAGCTCTGTCCACACGGATGCAGAATGACCACTGAAATATTATGTTTGTTGTTTCCATAGCAATTTTGTAGGGGTTAAGGGGGAATTAGAGACACTTTCATTCTTCCCTCAACATTTATCTTTTTATTGTGGTTTAAATGAGAGAGTGCTATTAGGAAAAAGAAAGGTTTTGAGATGTGTATGTTCACAGGGGCACTAAGGTTTAAAAAGAAAAAAGTGTTAATAAAGCAATTTTAAAATTTAATCGGAGAGTTTATTTTCTCCTTTGCTGCCTTTCCTCCCCTGGGGATAAGTTTCTTTCTTGTCCTGCAAAGGATTTAGTACAAAACCTTTTATTTCTCTGGAGCCAGCAAGAGACAGTCAGAAGTGTTAGAAGAGTTTAGCAATTCAGAGGTCAAAGAAATGATGGCTGCTGACCTCTTTTGTTCTGAGCCAGTGGCTTAGGACAGAATACAAACAGATGAGGGACTTCCATACTCTGAACCCAGCACTGCTGTAAGGTTCAGATTAATTTGGATAAAAATAATTTTCACTCTCTGTTCAGCTTCTAACACTTCCCAAGCTCATGGAATGAAATGGAAATGAAAACCCCAAGTAAGGTGAGAAAGACTCTTTCTGCACATGTTGGGGCTGACCCCAGAAGGAAGTTCTGGATATCTTATCAAAACCCCAGTGAAGGTGAGATTTCTGGCTTGATGATCAGGCTCAGATGAGGTCCTGATAAACAACTGAGTGTTTGGTTCAGTATCTGAGCCTCTTGAGACACAGCCTGCAAGCCTGCAAGCTCCGAGTCCATTGCAATACCACCATCACTAAGCATTGGAAAGTTTCTCCTGTTCTTGAGATTTAAAATGCTGATTTTCCCTCACGCTTGCCCAGCCAAGGTCAGGCAGGCAAGTCACAATAATAAACACGCAGCGAGATAATTCCAGTGACTAAGCTAACGCAATCTGTCAGTGTAGGGGACAGAAAGCTCTCCCCTCAGAGCGGTCGTTTCGTGGTGCTCCTTTGATGTGTGCCCCCGAGACAGGCTCTGCCTCCTCTGCACTCCAGTGATGCTCTGGCAGTTCTGGACCAGCTTTTTGGTGGCTGCGGCTCCCTGTGACACTGATTTCTGTATTTTAAGAAAATGCAAACTGCTGTCAGACTGAAGCATGGTCCTGCCGGTGAGCAACCTTATTTTATGGCTTTAGGGCACTTGCTTCTGCTACCCTACACCCTGTCTGTAAATCATATTCTGAGAAAAATTGCTACTGGTTTTATGCCATAACTCATAAATTACTAGATCCTGTATTTTAGATATATTCCTCCATTTCTCTTCAAACTTTTATAGTGATGAATTAATTAATTAAATTAAATAAAGCTTGCACTGACTTTTGTGATAGTTCTGAGTGTTCTGCAACTTTGGAAGTGAGACTTGGTAACTACTGTAACACTTTGTGTTTTTTTCTACTGACATGTTTACACAGTTTTGGGATAATGTTGACATAAAGAAAGGAACTGAACAATGCCATGGGAGCAGCCGCTTCAGCAGCCCTTAGCCCAGCTGCTCCTCGCCTGCAGCCAAGCATGGAACTGGGTGCAACATCTGGAAGCCTGCAGCAAAATGGGAGAGAGTTATGAAACATGAAACAGGCTTAATCTGGAATCAACGCTAGTGGTATGGGGTACCAGAGTTTTTAGGAAAACAAAGCAGACTTGGCCTTTGTAGGAAAAAACACAAGCCAACAGATAGACACAAGGTTATGCAAAATTAAACTAAATCATTGTATATTGACCCTAGCTTTAAGGTGACCAGTTCCAATTCACAATCGTTGATGTGGCTGAAGGCAGTCTGGAGTGACCTTCTCAAGGACCACGTGAACTTTGAGATATGCATATTTCACACAGAGGCGAAGTAAAACGCAGGAATGCCAGGATACGGAGTGTAGTCATTTAGCAAAACAGCATGGTAAACTGCTGCTTAAAACTGTGTTATAGAGCAAAGCTGTTTGGGAGACCTTGGAAATATATTTCTGGATAGCAGGTAAACCATGAGTATGTTTCAAGAGTTTAAAATTACTCTCATTAACTCCTTAAATGGGGAAAAGTGTCTGGAGTTTCAATAATGTGCCCAAAGGAGCAGTAAGATTTAAGAAAACTTGAATCAAATCTGACTTTTATTTCAACTTGCCTATGATCAGGGAGGAAGGAATGCTTTGTGGTTAAGGTAGGAGAAGGGTAGTAAAAAAACCCCTAAAGTGCCCGAGAAATCCCATTTTAAAAGTGATGCTGTCTTAGGGAGGATCAAATCCATTTGGCGTCCACTGAGATTTGTAAGGACCCGATGCTCTTTTGAAATGTGGGATGAAGGATAAGGTTTGGGCTGCTGAACACTCAACCCACAATGATCGGGGCTGGATTAGCCTGGATGCAAAGTGATGCCGATGGAGGCTGATGGCAGCTTTGCTCGGGTGGGTCTGCAGCGTGCCTCGCAGCACTTCCCAATGCAGGTCACTGGGTGTGGATGAAGAGCAGTGCAGAACAGGGATGCCTGAAAGGAATTTACTTAAAGTCTTTAAATCAAGCCAGGCCAGGATTGCCTCCTCTTAAATATCTGCTTTAGTTCAAGCTGTGAGATGTAAGCTTGATTCAAAAACAACCAGCTGAAACCCTATAGCCCATGCTAGACAGGGGAAGACTAATTGATCATAATGATCCCTTAAGAGGTCGAAATCCAAGAGCGGGTAACTATCAATCTGTTTCCTAATGGAAAGGTGTGCATGCCATTAAAACACCCTTTGTGCTAGCCACTTTTCTCTCTGAGTGGTTATGCTATACTAATCACTGCAGTAAATAAAAACCCTGGGTGATAATTTCCGGAACCATGTGAAGGTGTTTAGGGAAAATGAGCACTCTGCTACCCACACCAGACTTTTTATTTTTTGTCTTGTTGAATATTGGAGGTTTTTACAGAACCAGCTTCACTTTCTAAAATTTAAAGAAAAAGCCATATCCCTCCAGCTGCTGAGTTAAACAGAGTGTTATTCAAATTATGTAGGGGAAAAAAATGTCATAACATAATGAGAATCAAATGCTGGCTTCAGGCACCTTCATATTTGAGGACTTTAAAAAACAATAGCAACAAAACAGTTCAATCTTTTATCTGCCAGTAGAAAATGGTCATTTAAATAAACATTAACTAAGCTGAGGAACATTGATGTTGCGGTCGCAATTTGATTCTCACAGACATGTTAAAGTCTTATTCTTTTTAATAGGAGTCACTTACAGAGAAAGACTAGGTATGTTAAAGCCCATAACTGCTCCTTTCCCTTTGCTGCTTCTCTCTGGCCATTTGCTCGTGGCTCTGCTGGGGGGGCTGTGGAGCCGGGACCCCCAGTGCCGGGGAAGGGCAGGGGACCGGGGCACCTCATCTGCTGCCAGAGATCGAGACAGCCGGTCAAAGCATTCCCTTATCTCATTTGGCCGGTGCTTATATGTAGGGAATCAATCTTCCAAACCTGTTTTTGTTTGCTTTTGCAAACTGCAATGTAGAAAAATGGTGGGTTGTCTGGTTTCTGCTACCTATTTCCCAGCCCTCTCCTGCGCAGGCGCGTGGCGGTGGGAGCCCCTCCTGAAGGTCGGCGCTGCAGAAGTCACCACGAGGACACACCACGCTCAGGCTCAGCCTGTCGCCGGCAGCAGGAGGGTGTCTGTGCCCCCACGTCAGCGTTTCTCAGCAGTGTCGGAGCGCCCGAGACGCGGCGGAGGAGCCGCAGGCGCACACAGAGGGCTGGCACCTGGAACCCAACCATCGAGTATCCCATGTCCAACAAAGCGGGTCCAAAGGCAGGGCTCGGTGTGTGATGGCGGTGTGGAAGGAAAAGCGCACACGTGTGCACACACCAGAGGCATGCACACCACGCGACTCCTGCGTTCAGGCCCAGCACGTTTTCTGTCTGTGAAATCAAGAACAGCAAGCGAAGGTGGACACCAGAAGCCTAGGAGACAGCTGACAGTGAGACTGAAAGGAACTGAATTCTTGAAAACAAAGAACAGTCAAGATCTGTAAGCAGCCCCACAAGGAAGGAAAGAAATTATTAATATCACTAATTTTATTTGCAGCAGCTACTTGAAGTCTAACCACAGGCAGGGAAGCCACTGAGTCAGCTCTGCACAGCATAGAATCAAAAGGGAACCTCAACGCAAACATCTTACTCAAATATCACAGGGAAAGGCTTTCCACGGTACTTTGCGTGTTTAAGCAAACTGCTCAGAGGCTACTGAGGGTTGAGTCTTACTAACAAGCCCCAGCACAGAACCTCCAGCCACGACACATGCAGCTATCTCCGAAATCAAGTCCTGAATTTGAGGGAATATGCAATAGGGAAAGAACAAAAGGATCCTTTGATGTGTTCAACCACATGATGTTTAGCAAAAAATGCAAATGTTCTCTCATGCTAGAGAACACTTATCAATATTAAGGCATACACAGAGGAGAAGAAAGAAGGAAGAACAAAATACAACACTTAACAAGAGGGTAATTTAGCCTGTTGGCAAGCGCTTTAAGTCTGGTTCATGAAAAATTACTTGCACAATTGTTTTGCAGGGTTTCTGGGCTTTTATGCATAAATCATAGTATTGATTCAATGTGAGTATCATACTTACTCAGGTGTACAACTGCATGTGGGCACAGTTAACGCAAGAAAGGATTTAAGTGTGGAAATTGGAGAGGAAAAAACCATCCCCCCTGTTGCTCCTACAAGCTCAGCTACAATTGTCAAACAGCTGGAACGCGTGCAGATTGTTAATTAAAACATGGTGGTGACCACCTTCTGCAGCAGTCTCATGAGAACATCCAGGCAGGAGATAATGCCAAGCTGAATTTTTTTTATCCACCCATTTTTTTTCCCCTTTGAGATTGCACTTTCTTTTCTGATAGAGAAAAGAAAAAAAAGAAAAAAAAGAAAAAAAAAGGCGGCACTGGAAGCCCAAGGATGGCCAATTGAAAGAGAAATAAAATCAATTGCATGTTACAAACTACAACAAATATTGTGGTCAGGGTGACGAAAGGGAGGGAGGGAAGTGTCAGGAATAACCTACGAGGGCTTGTTTCATGGTATTCATATTTACTAGCCACACTTCTGTTTCTTAAAATAGAGGGAAGGGCTCCTGCGGCATTACCATATGCGCAAGAGGTACTCACAGAGGAGGGTCAGCAAGGATGCTATGCCAGCCAGGAAAACTGAAAAAAAGGCAAAGCCCTGGAAATTAAAATAGACACAAAGAATCCGCATCACTTGCACAGACATGTAGTAATTTAATCGCTTTCTATCCTGATTCATCCCTCAATATCTTCTACATAAGCACATTATATTCAGCATTCAAAGACGTCCAGCTGGTCAGAGGCCACAGCCTGGCAAACTCTCTTCCTTGCCCCCTTCTCCAATAGCATGGAGATTTAAAACAAAGGCCTAAAGAAGTTCAAGGTAAACATCATATATGCAGTTAAAACTCAGAGTTTCAGAGACCTTGCCTGTACCATGGAGAAATGTGGATAACGCAACACTAATCACCCTTTCTAATGAAGACTCATTTCTAATTTGCCTTCCGCTTGTCTTGCTGTCATTACTATTATTATTTACTCATGATAACAACAATATTGAAGATGGTAATGTGGTCACACCACGGAGCCACATTTGTGACCATGACACATCTCTCCCCAGCATGGTAACAGGTCTGCATCCTGTCTGAGCAGCTTTCATACTATCATTAAAAAGCTCACACAACTTTCCCATTTGGCAGACAATAGGAAGTCATTCCTGTGGCTAGTTATTTCTATTCCAGCCTATTTTTTTTCCGTCCTCTTCCCCTTTGCCAGCCATAAAACTTGAGGAGTTTTCTACTAAAGCTGCAGCAGCAAATGTGTTCAAATCGTTGTGTTAAGCCCCAGCCCACCCAGCCTGGGTTCCTTCTCTCCAAACCCAACTTCTGCTGCTCGCAGCTGTAGATCACTATCAGCTGCTCAGGGGCTGCTGGAGAGCAGCCCGATGGGAAAAGGTCAGGTTTTATGCAAGAAGGTTTAAACCCATAATCAAGCTTTTCTTCCAAGTACGTCTCTTGCACTAAAATCTTAATAAATATTAATTAAGTGTTCAGGCTATCCTTATTTAATTTGATCAATTTGCTTCTTTCCAATCTAAATTAAAAAAGTGGGGTAGAGTAAGGGAATTATTTGTATTATTATTATTATAAAAAATAGCTATCTGTGCCAGTGTCTTAAATCAAATTAATGCTTTTCTTCTTGTTCCAAGGTTACAATGAAATTAAGTTTTATTCGAATACCTAGCCACATTTACTGCACTTCTCCAACGGTTGAGAATTCAAGCTGTAGCAGTGCTACTAAGCAGGCTTGATGGGGCAGGAAAGGATATGAGGTTGAAACAGCATGTGATGCAGTGCTGACATCCATCCCAAATTCCCATCCTCCCTGTAATAAAACTACACATTTATTTAGAGCTTTTGATGAAAGGCTCACTGAGTGATCCAGAAACATTAATTCATCACCACCACCCTTGGTGTAGGTGCATATTATTGTCCTTATTTGACACATGGTTCAGTTCAGGCCCAGAGCACTTGACCGAGACGATGCACGAAGTCGTTCGCAGAGCTGGGTGCACAGCGCGTGGCGCAGCCCCGTCTCTTGCTCTTGGCCATTGTCCCTCGGTCCCTCGGCCACGGTGCCTGATCCGGGATGTCCCCAGCCATGTCTTAGGCCAGGCGAACCGTCCGGAGGACAGACAGCCTGGTGGTAAGGGTCACCACGAGGGTGTCCTTGGAGCCATAGCGTCTGACCAAAGCCTCAACACATGCTTGAACTTAAAACTTAACTCATGGCCCTTTCCTGGATCTGGGTATTTAGATCTCCAGTCAACAAAACACAAACCATGTGTCTTGCGGTAGGCACATGCTAACCGCCTTCACGCAATTAAAACCGTGCATACGCTTTAAGTAAGCTATGCGTTTAGTCTTGCTGTTTCAAGGACTACACAGAGAAACGTATGTTCCTGTATGCTTATTCTAAATTAAAAAGAGGGGAAATACCTACAGGTCACCAGTTTTTTCCTAGCAAATGCAGTATTATTCACTCTGTTCAGTATCTGCTGCTTTGGTCAGTCCCATATTAAATTACTCAAGATTGACAGAACTTTCACTATTTCCCCTGGGAGGCTCTTTCACAAGCTATTGGGCTTTAGTGTGAGAATTTTCCCCTTTATATTCACCCTTTTTTCCATTTGTTTGGTATTATCCGATTATGCATGGTTATATCTCCTGGCAAAGTGCTCCTTCCCTCCTGATCTTTGCACTGGTTGGGTGCCTGAAGATGGATGGCGCAGAGCAGGACATCTTCACCCGCTGGCATCTCAGGATCAGCCTTAATCTGAACTAATCAAATGATGACAGCCCCTCTGAAAAGAGAAGTAATTACGCAGTATAGATTGTATGTATCTCTTAGGACATGAGGACTTGGATTTGATTATCTAAATTCTCCTTAATGCTTTATGATGAAGTTAAGGACGAATACTGCTTTGAAAGCAATTCAGCCAGAACTCCCCCTTAGAAAGAAAGGCCTGAAACATGCTACAAACGACCAAAGTCAGCAAGAAGAAATTGTCAGCCTAAGGTTCCTGTTCAGTTGTCTAAGATACAATCGCAGAAACTGATTTAAGGTAGCTGGAAGTGAGGTAATACCCCGCCGAGGTAAAAACAGGTTGAATGGGCCAGATCTGCCCGCTCAGGTGGCAGAAAAATAAATAAATAAAAATAAATCCCACATTTTTTGGAAGTATTTAGTTTTGGTTTCATTCTTGACTTTAGCCAACAAAAGGGAGAAATCAAAAATTTTAGTAATTGACATCTTCTGTGGCCATCTCAGCTGGCACCCACAGGGAGAACAAAATAACCCACAGTTGGGTCTGACGGCCGCTGATTAGACAGCCTGTTGACTCTGGTCAAGCACATACGCTCTTCTAGGATCTTCTGGGAAAACTGAAGTTTTCGCTGAGCATTTTTTGGCCTCCAGACTGAAGGTTTCTTTCGGAGACCCTTTCCACTGGCCTTTCCTTTGAAGCAGATCCTCGCCAGCAGCTGAGCACAGCCCGAGACACCACCCACCGCCCCGAGTACCATCATGATTCCCAAGCTCCTGATACAGAGGGATTTTTCATGCGTTTATTTGATCCTAGTTCCAGCCTCCCACAGAACAGGCTTGCAGTGCCAAGGTCCTGCTGCTGAGGAGCCCCTGGCATGGAAAGGCTCATTCAGACTGGGGGTCACCGCTAATAACACTCGGAGGAGCGCTGCCCTCCCCTGCTCCCCGTTACGTCTTTGGCAGGCAGCTGGAAAGAAAAAAGAACGAGGTATATTTGGATCCTGTTTAAATATTGATCACAGCATATTTTTGCTAAAACCAAAGTCTATCGATTCGCCTGCAAGTCTGCAGCCTGAATACTTTGCTGAATGTTTTCCTGGAGATGGGAGAAGGCTCCTTGAGTTATGATGTTAATAAGAGCGGCACAGGAGGAGTCCCTGATGTTCAAACCGCAGCTTCAGAGAGAACATTTTTCACTGGCAGGGGCCTCTGGACACTCTGTGCTTCTTAATGTTTCTCTATCAGCTGTGCTGATGAGCCTTTAATATAAAGGCTTTGGAAACGAGTTAACTGCAGCTCCTGCAGCTCTCTCCAGAGCCTGTTTCTGTTGTGATTTCAGGCTCAGGGCAGACAGCCATTTTAGAGCCGTGAAGGAAGAGCCAGCATCGATTCTGGCGTTGGGGGTCTCCTGGTCCCTGTGTCTTGCACGCAGTCCCTGCTCCAGCACTCTACTTAGGCATGTAATTAACTCAAAGCGTGTGAATTTTGTCTTCGGCATCACGAGGGAGATATTCGCTGCCCTGAGCAAGTGCTGAAGGGTTGGGGCTGTGCACGAGCACGCTGCAGCGGGGCTGAGATGCCCCAGGTCTGGTGGAGAGCCCCTTCTGCACGTGGGTGGGAGAGCAGCCTCGGTGCCAGCAGGCATGCCATCTAGATCACTATGGAAATCACAAGTGATAAAATCACAGAAGATAAAAGCAAACCCCACAGGGTTTATATATACATATCTACATATGCTTTTGCATTAACCGCTGGCAATAAATAAAGAAAAAATCAGTTATCCCGAATCGCTACCTAGCCTAACCTGAAAACACAACAAGGCTTTTCTGATATCCAGACTAAATCAGGCAGCAGCCCGATGGGACTGGCCACATCCCTTTCAGATGGAGTGTGCTATCTTGCTATCAAGAGTATCGAATACAAAACAAGCCACCCCCCCACGTCCCTCTATTGTACTTGACAACTTGCACCACGCTCTGCAAGGGGGAGAATAAATCCTCCCTGTCCCATGCAGCGTTTGGGCTACCATGAAGCATGAGACTTGTTTAATCTTATTATTTAAGGGACAAATCTCTTCTGCACATCTGTGGCTGCAGAGGTTCTCAAGGGAAAAGCCAAATTAAATTATGCCCTCGACAGTACTGTACGTGGGAGTGCAACCTGCAGTTACAGCACAAGAGAGCAAGTCTGAGGCTTCAGTCATATCTGACATTGATTCACTGTTCTTAGAGCAAAGCACTTAAATTCTCCATTTCTCATTTCCCAATCTGCAAAACAGGAATAAAATCACCTACTGCTCTGCAAAATCCTGGGGGTATACCCTGTAAAGGGCTGCATGCCCCTGGGTGAATGATACTGTTAGAGATGAAAGTATTTTGGGGGGTATTTTAAGAGTTCACTCTCAGAAATGTCAGTGATTTCTGAGTTTCTGTATTTGTGACGCAGCATTTCGTTGCCCCGTTTGCAGGAGAGACTAAATTGCAAGGACAATCACATCCACTTCTGTTACCAATCCTAGGACAGGATATTAGGTTTAGAAGAGAGAAATAGAGCTAAGGCTTCTCCTTTTTCATCAAATACTATTTGTTTTGGTTTTCTTCCTAAAATAACTTAGGACTATTTAATAGAAGGGAAATCTGTGATAATCTTTTAGCAATTGCTGCCAGTCTCAAAGAGTATCTTTTTATGCAGAATTTTGTGTTTTACCAGCTACTGTTTTTTGAGGACAGGAAAAGTTTTTCCTTTATTTTCTTTTATTTCTAAGAGTTCACTAAAGTTGACAAATCCAAATCACTGCCAATACATAGTCATTCTCTTAAAAAAAAAAAAAAAGAAAAAAAAGAATGACATCATCATCCATAATCACATCCATCTTTCATCCTTTTTTCATTTGTCTCAAATAAGCAAGTTTGCCAGCAAGAACTTTTTTTGGAAACAGGCTGTCTTAAATGAATTTTGAAGACTATTCTCAATAGCAGATTTAAAATTAATTGCAACACATCATTTTAAGGCATGTGTTCAGCAATCGGCTTGCAGAGTTAGACCACGCAGTCTCTGTATCTAGTTAAAATACTGCGTACTCTGTATATCAAGTATTTTCCACCACCTGGGCTCAGGCCGGCCATCCGTTAGCCTGACAGCTGTCGCCCTGTTTCTGCACCCCTGCATCGCCTGCTCCGGCACGTCAGGAGAACACATCGCCAGACCCCCTCCCTGCTGCCTGTCTTGCAAACATAGAGGAACAGCTCAAAACTCAAATATCCCCTCTTTCCTGCTTTGGAGTCTGCAAGGGCCTTATTTTCTAAATGGCAATGTTATCAAGAGCTGCTGTGCTGGGTCAGGCTATTGTAACAGTCTCATCCAGGCTCCCTCTCCAGGAAAGGCTGGACCAGGTGATGGTTTGCGGTCCCTTCCACCATGGGCCACTCTACAGCTCTCTGTCAGCTAGCAGCTTGTCCTGTTACATCTCCAACTACCCAAATCTAAACGTGTATGGAAGAACAGGGCTCACTATTATCTTCTTACAACGCACATCCAGCTTCTGATTTAGAGACTTGTTCACCCAGAAATTGCAGCCAAACTGTTTTGTTTAATAACCACTATTGACTTCTTTGTCATGAATTTGCCCTATTCCTTCCCGAACTCCTTTCCACCCAGCATTCTCTATAAGATGGCAGTGGCAGCCAGTCCTACCCTGCACATGTAATTATGGATCGTGTGACAAATGACCTCTTCTCGGTTGTTTTATATCTGCTGCCTGAGAATTTCCCTGGGTGCTCTCTTGTTCTTGCCATGAAAGAAATATAAAAATGAGTACAGTTCCTGTTGCTCTTCCAGAGACAGGCTGTTGCTATTATAAGGAGTGGTACTGAGGACATATTTACTGCTCTGTCTCACAAAGTTTGCTAGGTTTCATTATGAAATATATTCAGCCACACTTGTGATTATACTCCAATATGTTTCTAACATACCGCGAAACTGTAGATGGTGTCAGAACAGGCTGATTTTTAACATATCTTAAACATTTTTTTCCCTTCATTAAAGTAGAATAATTGTCACAGCATAATGTAACTTAATGTCAAAATGTAGCACACAAGCCCATCTCCCCTATCAAGGTAATTACATTCTAAATCTATGGTCTGCGTTAAGTTTGTTTTTTCAACATATGCAAGGCAGCTTCAGGAGTTATTTAAATGTGTGTTTTTCCAGAAGCATGCTGGGGAACAGGTACTTCGCCAGAGAGAGCTGGGCACAAGGCGGCAGCCTGGTCCAGCCGAGCACTGGTGGGATCGCGGGACACAGCCTTTCCCTGCTCACCTCCAGCGGGACTTCAGGAGCGCTCAGCTTCTGGCACCAGCGGTCTGAATGCCTGGGATTAAATGACACCGAAGGGAGTACCTGTTAAAGGGTGATTTTAGGTTTCTGTAAATGATGCCTTGCAAGGAGCCTCATTTGAGAGCTAAGAACAGGGCAGCAGCGTAAAAGCAGCCTAGACAGCCCACTCAGAAATGAATTTTTCCATAATTAGGCCACAAAGTGGAAAGTCCTCTTAATACCACATTACTGAGTACCTGAAAAGAGAGGATAAAACGTTTCTCAAGGGTCCACCGAACCTGGAAAAGCAAATCACTGAGGCCAAAGAAAATGAGATTAAATTGAACTTCTAAGATGCAGTGTGTCTATTGACCTCCCTCATACCAAGTGCTTTCTTCATGTTCCTGTTCTTAAAAAAGGGGAAAAAAATATCCAGGAGAATGCATGCTGTTCAGAAGATAGCTAGAGGCTGAGTTGGATTTGAATTTTGATCAAAGTTTTTCTCATTTGACATGCTTTTCTGTGTCTGCATTCCCAATCTGCCTTTTTTGCTTAAAATAATGCTTCCCGTATAAGAAATCTTAGCTGCCATACATAATAAGAAACCCTGGGCTCATGAAAGCGTAGTTTCTGCTGTCTGGTGGTCCTTCCCCAGAATCCAGTTTACTGGAAAAGGAGCATCAAGAGGCCTCCGCCTCCTCCCCGTGCTCCAGCGCTGTTCAGAGCGTGCAACCTGGCACAGGCACCCTGCACCCCGTCTGCCTTTCTGCACACCTAACTTCTCCACAAGTAAGAAAAAAGCCGATTTACAGCCAATAGCACAATTTCCCCATTTGTTACTTTCCCTTGAGTTGAAATAACACAGCCCCCAGTCTTCCTCCTACTCTTCTTTTTGTGACACAAAGAGAAGACGTATGAACACCAGCAAAGGAGTACGGTGGCAGAGAAGCCATCTGGGAAGGGCCCTCTCCAATTCCCATCTACAGGGATTGGCACTCCTGCTGTGTCAAATCTGCAAATTGCTTGGAGGAAACATACGATACAGTCCGGACTGTTGATGCAACTGTTTTATAAAGCATCTTCTTTGTGGCCTGTGCCTTCATACATCCTTGTCATTACACCAAAGACAGTAGCACAGTAACTTAACAGTTGCGTTAGCCAAGGCCGGAGGCAATATTAAACAAAGACAAACATCCAGCAGTCAAGAGAACGAGACGGAGGATGCGCACAGCTGACTTGCTTTTTGCTGTTGCCGTTCCTGCCGCGGCTCGGGGTGCACCCCGCTGCCCTTCAGCGTGCGTTTGACTTGGTCCAACAGGCTGTGGTGGAGGGAGGGGGTACACATGGTTCCCAGCCCCGGGAGCTGGGACGAGGGTGCTGCTGTCCCCGCTCCCCATCCCCGTGGGTGCCACAGTTCTCACCTTCCAGCTCTGCTGCAGGGGATCGGGGCGCAGCTGCCCCAGCGCAGGCCGTTGTGCATTAATGTCTCTTTCCCTGGATACCACCCGCAGCGTGGCGATGGGCAAGAGGTGCCGGAGAGTCTCGGTATTGACTGAAGAGTGATTCCGCAGGGACCAGGATTAGTCCGGATTAGCGCATCTGCAGCCTCTTGGTTCAATCTGATAGAAGACTTGTACGCTCAGGCATGACTAGTGCGTGAGATATTGGCTTTCCCACTCAGGTTGTTCACGTCTCATTGCAGAGGAGAGCTGTGAGGCCCAAAGCATGAAAAACACGTAATATTGCTCCCTCCAAACACTGCAAAGCCACTGCAATATTTTAAAATATGGATTATCTCCAGCTTCTGCTCCTCTTGATGGTTCTACCTCATTTGTCTTGCTACTCTCATTTCCTTAAATGCGTGTTTTCTTTACAGGCTACTAACTACAGAAAACTTGAAGCAATCAACTGAAGTTTATGCATCGACATATCACTTCATTAGCTGTGAATTAACTTCCAAGGGGGCGGTGAACTTCAATGAAGTTGGAAATTGAATCATACCGTTGTGTTTAGGGACATCCAGGAGTCTAAAAGAGGGCTGTCCATCGGAAAGGCTCCTTGACCAATTTAAAAATTAAAACACAGTTTGATCAAGCATTCTTATTTCTTTACGGTATCCTTCCTCTTTCTGAAATCTTTGCTCTCTGTGGCTCTATTCAATACGAAATGTTTCCAAATTTTCTGAATTTCAATCAGTTTTTGATTCCTTGCAATGACGATCTCGGTGCCGTCAGAGGCATTAGAGAATTGGAGACAGAGAGCAGCAGCAACAAAAGCAAAGCTCTGCAGGCATTCCTCCCAGCTGTGGTCTCTCCCAACCCCTGTATCCCCTCTCCCATGTTGCATTTTGCTGTGGCCATTTCTTGGCCATCTTCTTCTTTTCAAAAGCAGCACCAGACCGACCCTGCTGTGCCACCTAATTGGAAACCTGCACAGAGCACTGGGTGCGTGTGCCTGGGCACGCGTGCATGTTGTTTTTCTTTCTTTTTCTTTTTTTTTTTTTTGAGATGTGAGTGACATTGCAAATGCAACTTTCATCTTGGAAACTCGGAGTGTTGCCATAGAAATTGCAGCGGGGGAGTCACCGGGTTGTTAGCTCATGCCCTCCGGGATTACAAGTGCTCGGCAGGGGCTGGTCCCTGCTCCGGTCCCTGCTGCCCCCCAGGACGGGCTCCAGCTGGGCTGAGCTCCTGCCCGCAGACAAAGAAGAAACCACCTTGGTCCACAGGCTGAATTTATGAGCAAATGTGCATGTGTGTGTCCACATTCACTGACAGAAATTACAGTAGCTGTTGGTATAAGAAGCCATATGCCTGCTCGGGAAAAGCAAATCTAAATAGCTAAATGAGTGTTTATTATAATAATCATTATTATTGCAGCCTCTCCTTGGGACACCATGCAGCTGCATACTTATTAGTAATTGGCAGCTCAGCGGGCCAGGTAAGCGGTGTTACTCCCATTTCACAGATGAGCAGTGAAATGTGTGAGAGTAACCAGAAGCACTTCGGGGAAGCAGGGAGCGGAGACCAGGACTGCGGTGCCCCGTGGCCCTGCTTGGTCCCTTGAGCCAGAGCTCTTCCCCAAAGCTGAGGCCAGATCTCAAGATTCCCAGTAGTTCTTTCCTACTGAATATGCTGGAAACCTTGTCTTTTCAGAATGCACTGCTAAAAATGCAAAATAAATGCTTGATGCCACCGGTCAGTGACTCCTGGTGACAGCTGGGGTGCAGACCCCTCGAACTAAGGAGCCAGTTAAGAGGCACCAGAAAAATTGTGTTTGTTGAAGGAATTTGGCTCACAAGCAGCACCCTCCTCTCCTTTGACTCGTCTGACAGATTTTTCTTTTGAACAACTTCGTTTCTTCATGGATTTGTTTATTCAGAAAGGTCAGGATACTACATTGTACTCCACATTATCTCTTCCCCGCATCCCCTGTCCCCACAGTAATCATGCCTTCAGCACCTTTCCTGCAAGGCTTTGACACTCCCAAATCCAGCTGAGACTTCTCGGGACTTTAATTAATGAGATAACAAAAGGGAAAACACCCAAAGAGTGAGTCCCTGAGTTGAAGACTTTATCTGCTCTTTGCAGCTGCATCTTTTTTTCTCCTTTTTTTTTTTTTTTTTGGAGCTGCATTCCAAGTCCGTCAATACTGTTTCCCATTAAATTAAATAGCTTATTGACTGGTGTGAGACGTAGCCACAAGGCCGATAGGATCCGAGCGCAGTACTTTCTCAGTGCAAACAATCACAGGTCACTGCACAGTAAATCAGTTGGTAATGGAGTTTGAACTCTGAGAATCAGTTCTGTGTACCCTTTTTATTTGTTTTTAATTTGTATCAATGGTAATTCTGTCGGTTTCAATTTATGTGATGGTAGCAGGTTGTGGAGCAGCGGAAACGCTATTTTTCTTCTCGTTAACCATTGAGTTCACGGCGCCGTGGCAGCCAAGAGCTTCTGAGCTCACAAGCATTAGGGTTTCTTGGCACCAGCAGAATCCTACGCCGTTTTATTTTCCTCTGGCTTTCTTCTCCATCACTGATACCATCAGAATTGGTTCCTCCCTGGAAGCGTGCGCTGGCTTTCCACCGAGATGCCACGTTACAGAGCTGTCAGGGGCTGCGGCGCCAGGGCCGGCTCCAGCTCTGTCTGCAGATGCTCCTTCCCTGGCAAATTCCCCTGGCTTCCAACTGTTTAGGGACTTCCACCTGGATCTGAGAACCAAGTATTCATTAATGACTCTATGAATTTCTCTCATCCCTTTTTGAACCCATTTATACTGTTAGCAACTGTGATACATGGTGGCACAAAGCACCACAACTTAATTACGAAATATATAAAAAAATTACTTCTCCTGTTGCTTTAAACTTACTGCCGGATAATTTTGGCAGGTGTCTCCTAATATTTGCTATGCGAGAATTAATAAATAATCACTCCTGACACACTTTTTTAAAATCCTCATCCATCACCTCTGCTCCAAGGTAAGGGTTCTGGTTCAGCAGCCTTCTCCGAAGCAAACTGGCCGGTCCATACGACATCCCTATTGCTGCCCTTAGTATCTTTTCCCATTTTGTGGTGCCCTTTTGCTGCTGGAAGACCTGAACGGTGTCCAGTACTGTCGCCGTGAGCATGCCAAGGATTTATAAAGCTGCATAAGGTTTCTTTTATTTGTTTCATTTTCTATTTCTTCCTCAATAATTCATACAGTTCTTGCTCTCCTTTTTGCCTTTGCTGAGGCTTCAGCTTATGATTTCAGAGAACTATCCACAAACACTTCACAGGCAATTTTTTGAGCAATAATGCTTAAATCAGTGTCCATGCTGCTCACTGCTCGTACACAATCAGGGCTCTGTTTCCCATGTGCATTATTTTGCACTTAAATTCACTGAAGGTGACTTGCTACTTCTTCTCAGACATTCAATTCACCAAGGTGCTCCAGGAACCACTCCGGTCATGCCTCTTAGCTTAACTGGTGCTGCTCTGCTTCACCCGTACAAGCACCACGGCTCTTTGCCTGGATCCAACTTCACCAGCCCGAAGTCCTGGCGCAGGGGAACCACCAGGTTGTCAGAGTCCCCTTGCTCCCACGCTGCCTTCTCCCCTTCCACTGCAGGATGCTTTGCCTCACCAGCAGCCAGGAGGGAGCAGGGGAGCAGGCATCGATGGTGGGGTTCCTCCCCGACACCTGCCTTTTCCTCCTGCTTTTCTAGGTCCTTCAGTCCCTGCGTTCCCACCCAATAACAATTTTTTCAGGAGCAGCATTGTTTGTACCTATGGAATATCCACTCTGGTTTGCTTCTTGCTTGGTGGTCAGACTGAAGGTTTTAAACAAAACCAAATATAATCCATCCTCAGTCAGCAGTGATGCAAGTTTGCCCCCTCATTGCTGATGCATCCCGCTCTCAAAAGCCTTTAGTGCTTAATGGATTCATTGAAGTGATAATATGAGGTGACTTGCATGTCAGGTTGTTAAAACAGTGATAAGACATTGCACTAAGACAACATTACCGCTACTAACTGCATTATAATGGTCAGGGAACGTCTTGTGATATTCCCATATACACCAAATGAGTTTGCAGTGTCTGGGACATTTGTTAAACCCGCTCCCAGGACGAGAGGCACTGTTTTGCCCAGGCGTGTGTTTGCCTGGCTTTACAAAGGGGATGTGCAGAACACGTCTGTTTGCAAAGTCACATACACACACGTTTCTCCTCTACAATATTTTGCGAATCTACACAGACGTGTTAGGAAAACTGTCACTTGCATAAACTTCCTTGCAACCAGAGTGTGATTTTTTTTTTCAGAGCAATTAATCAAAGGCTAGAGTGGAACCAGCTTGACAAAAAGAAAAAAAACCAAAAATACCCTGGACTTACAAAACATACCAAGGAAAAACTTGAAGGAGGCAGAGAGGTGCACTGAGGAATTTATAGCTATATATAAGTGTTCACATTCCCCACATCAGCTGCAGGAGCTGTCCTAGAGGTTTGGGAACAGAAAGCTCCCAAGCAGCCGCCGACGCTCCCAGCCCATCCTGCTCCCCGCACCCCAGACCCCACTCGGCCACTGTGGGTTTCTCCAACATTTCATTTTCCCCTCCTCTTTTTTTCCCTCCCTGCCACATTGTAAGTGATTCTGGGTGATGTCTCCACGTTACATGACGTCTCGTCGCCGTGGCTCTGTTTCGCAATACAGCTGATGGCGCGGTGAAAGTGCTCCCAGGGGCTGGCACCCCGGCACCGGGCTGCACCCCAACACTGCCCCGGCTGTTTGCTCCCTGTGCCGGAGTTTGCTCCCTGCAAACAACGTGCACCTCGCGTTTGTGCCTCATTCATGAACAGCATCCCTCGCTGCATTGTGTACAAGAGTGATGACACACCTTCACCGGGAAAAACAGGTATCCTTAGCACGTTAGTCAAACAGAACTAAAATCCAATATTTGTACGGCAAACTGTAATTTTAACGAATTAGTCAGCCAAGGTAAACCAACAAATGAGACGGGTAAACAGCCCAGCTGGAGCTGACTCTGCCCGCGACAGCAACACAAACGCGTTACACACACCTTCCTCCCGGAGAAGACAAAGCCAACCACCCAGATCTCTTTGGAGGGGCTCACGCGAGCAGCGGCTGCCCCCGGGCACACACCGACTCACCACGTCCCTCGCACCCGCTCGGGGTCCCACCGCCAGAGCCGGGAGCGCTGCGTGCCAGCCGCTCCAAACCTGCCCCATCCAGTGCAGCTCAGGGCACAGGGAGAGGGGTTTGCAGGCCAGCAGGTAGCATAAACTGGAATAAATCGTTCTTGTAACTGAATACCGCCTTTTCTTCCCTGCTCCTGCACAGCAATTCAATCACAGAGAGAATAACTCCACCACCACGGCGAAGGGAGCTTTTGAGGCTCAGGCAGGAGGCGTTGATGGGCGGGAGGAGCAGGGAAGGCACCGGGCGTTTTTTGTGGGCTTGCGTTTATCTGTACTGACCTGGCAAGGAATGCAACAGGAAGAGATTTAAGCAGCTAATGAGCGTCTGGAGTTTGCAAGGAATACTGCTGTTAGCATTACTGCCTAAAACTCGGTGTCTATAAAGATTTTGTAGAAGGACAAGCTTGAGGTGGGCTGAACCATCCAGAAGCGGAGACGCTTCTCCTTACTTTTCATTCCTTCTTCTTTGCCACCCATTGTGGGCTCAAGGATCCAAGTGCCCCCCCTCCAGTGCCAGCCTTCCCTCCACTGCTGGACAACAATAAGAAATACTCTTGAATTACACATGAGCTATTGGCCACATGGGATTTATTCAACTTAATCTAAATGAGAGATTTTCTGTGGTTGTACGAGCGTCTCCAAGCAGACCAAGGAAGCTAATAGATTTTGTGATCACTTCTATCACACAGCAAACAATCATGGGTCACAAAACTATAAATCAGGGGCTAATGGATTTTCAACGATGCGCTTTGGCCCTTTGTACATTTTTTAATTTGCTTATAATTTGTATTGATCTTCCCCCCTTTTGCTCCAATCCCTCCTGTGTCAGCAGGTCAGAAAGCATGCCAAGAGGAGAATAATCTCACAGAAACACAGAGAAAGGTAAAAGAGGTGTGCAAATACATATGCATGTGCTTTTTAAAAATGGCTGAGCCTAGCTGACGGGGCTCCGAAAGCGGGAGGCTTGGGGCAGCGCCAGCGGCGGAGCTGCACCATCTGGGGACTTGTCACTCGGAGGAGGGTGATTTTCCCGGGCCGGGAGCCACGCAGCCCTCCGCGCCTGTGGGGGCTTCACCTGCCAGGGAAGGATCTTGAAGAAGCAGAAGAAAATGTTGCGGTTTAAATCCTCAAACTACTCTCAACCTGGAACTCCCCCAGAAGCGATAAACATTTGCTTATTTACTGGTTTTGCTCTGGCTTGTCTGCACCAATTTACTGCTTGTTCATTGTGATCACATCAGTATTTTTAATTTCTTAATGCTAATCAGCAGCGAGTTTCAGCTTTCCATTAATTGCAGAAAGAGAAGATGCTTGATAGGTAGACACAGGTTGCCTTGTGCAACCCAAGCAGGAAGGCAGCGGGGAGAGGACTCAGCTCTATCTCACAGCTCAGTGCTACCCATGGGATGGTCTTTCTTCTCTCTCCTCACCTTCACTCCCAGAGAATAAATCCTAGATAGCAAACGACTGATTGAATATCCATGATAAACCATTTACAGCTCAGTCCTAGCCATGCAAAGTGCTGTCAAACAGTCCTGAATAAGAAGTGTATTAATAAAAATCATGATCCGCACACAAACAGAAAAGGGCTAAATTCTTCAAATAAATGACTCACAACAAATAATTTGGCCAGCTCTCATGATCGGCTTATGCCCTGAAGCATGAAGATTATCAACCCCATGTAATTTTCTCCTAGCTGATGTAGCTGCAAAGACTATTCATATTCATATAAATGTCTAATGTCTAATCCTCTAATCTAATCCTTTTTTTTTTCTGCTTGTGCTAAAGCTCCACAGCCTATACTCAAAAGCCCTCTGAGCAATGGAATTATTGATAAATTACTGCAGAGAGGAGGAGCACAGCACAGCCACCAAACCCACCAAGCTCTGCCTCTTCTTGTAGAGTTTTTATTCTCCTGTTATGAAGTCGGGGTGTCAATCTGCAGGACAACTGCAGGTATTTTTCCTCCCTGACATTTTTCACGTCCTTGCCTAGTGTTGAAGTGAGGTGATTATCCTCCACTATGGCTTTCAGAGAGCTTCAGGAGTGGTAGCATTTGATCACCATGTCAATTAAACTTCATCTCTGCAAATAATGTAGGAGTCTGTTGGCCATATTATTTACTCTTCCTGCGTGAAAATCTCTGGACCCTGAACCCGGCACAAACATGATGTTATGAGTATCAGAAATGAAGTTTGTCCTTTGTCACTGTGTCGCTCACAGAAGTGCTTTGGGCCAGCCACGGTGATGTCCTTTTGGGCTAACCACAGCACGAGCGCACAGTGAGGCACTTTGCATCTTGCATATGTCACAGGCTAAAAGGAGAAGAGAGATGTTCAGCATTTAGATTGTATGCGTTTGCCAAACTTAAATAACGTATCAGAAACATGGCTAAGCATCCCAGAGCAACACTTGCTGCTGCCTGCAGGCTGGGACTTTGGGAGGAAGAGTCTTAGGTCAGAAACAATGAAGTACCTACTTTAATTGCCCACTCTATATAGTAACTGGTAAGATGTACACCTATTTTATACCACCATAGAGTAGAAGGTGGCTTATAAGAACTCTCAATGTAATTTCCTTCTCTTTCTGTCATAGTTTACATGTGACAATTTGTACTTTTTATTTCCAACATTATCAGATTACTGGGATGACAACTGCCTGCTTCATTGCTATTGTTTTCACTATATCCACGACAATCTAAAATTAATGTACTTACACTGCCTGGCAACTCTCCTTCGCACAGCACAATCTGCCTTTTGGAGATGGAGCATGCAAAAAAATTCTTACAGATGTATTCACGCAGGAACCCACGCGTACATGCGGACTGCGCCTTTGGTGCTGTCTGGGCTGGGACGTCCAGGCAGGGTTTGGAAATGAGCCTGTTCGACATTGCAAAGTTTCAGCCAAAAGGGATGAAGACAGCAGGACGATGGACCAGATCATCTGGTAAGCAGTAAAAGCGCGGCTCCCATGCCCCAGCTTATTTATGCTGCAGCCTCTCTGCTGCTGTGTGTCCAACACCGCATTTATTTATGGACTTTTAGTTTGCACACACTCTGGGGTAAAGATTTGTACCACGTACAGGAATTATAAATCCAGACGCAGTTTGTGGCCTCTGAGCATTTCTATAATAAAAATTATAATTCTGGAACTGGTTTTCACTCAGAATCAGGCTTAAACTCATCAATCCATTATCTCACTTAGACCAACAAATAAGCATCAAACGGGAACTTCTTTCAAATCACTGTGGACTTGGACCAATTTTGAAACACTGCCCTAAAGCAGAAAGACTTAGTATCCTATTTATTAGTCCCCTGAGGCCAGCCAGCTTCTCCATTAACTTTTAGCTCAAACTAATAGCACATTCATAAGCAATTTTGTGGGTGACTGTATCTCAGACTTTAAGCTGCTATATTTTTTTTCCCTTAGAAATTATCTTTTTTGCTTGATGATATGGAATTATTTAGATGACAACTCACATTAAAAGAACCTGTGCTCTTATAGGCAAAGACATTTTTTCCCAGACAACACTGCTATAAAATTGTTCTAAATCTACTGACTTCAAGGGACAGAGTTTTGCCATGATTAAAAAGGAAGACTTTTTCATTTGAATATTGCCCTTTTTAATAGCTTAAACAGGCATTTCCACGTCAATAGGTTTTTAGCTATGTTGTCAGACGAAACTGTTCTGTATTATAATTCTTTCACACACTTTTCACAGATACTGAATGTTTTGCAAATACAAATTACATTTAAAATGTTTCTTTCTGTCCCTGTTGTATGTACATTTGCTGCTGTTTAAGCTTGGCTATGGACAGAAAGACAACAGCTCCACTTGCTTCTAGAGCTCTTTTTCCTCGGTTCCATCTGTGGCACTCAGTAACGCAAGAGAGTTTTTGTGTGTATTTGTGTGAGAGAGTTAACATATGCACATGTCCTTCAAAAATACATATCATGCTTGAGTCAGCATTGCCGACTCAATATAATGCTTTGGTAAATTTGTTATGAGAAATTTCACCGTTAATCCAGAAAACAAATGCAGCTAAGGAGATGGACACCCTGCAGTATTCTCACAATTTCAGACAACAAATTCATTTATTTTCCTATCTGCTGTTTCTGCTCCACAAACATAGCTAATGTGGTCCTTTGTATTCCACTTGCTCATTTTGGGGGAAGTTTTGTTTGAGAGACTGCGTGGTTCAGAGACATTGGTAACGCAGAGACAGAGCCTGGCCCTGGAGGTCACCAGCTCACAGCCTGGCATCTCTGCAGTGCAGAGAACAGTTTTTACAGGTGGTGACTGCTCAGTGCCTTGCAGGAAATCATTTGGCACTTCTGATTTCAGGTCCAGGAGAATACGTCCGCAATTGCCTTTTAGTGGACCCTCATTATCAATTTCAGCAACAAGTCTAAAGGTTAAGTCCCAACCCAGGCAAGCAGTTTCAGCCACAAGCTGAAATTTTACATGTGCTTATATGCTAAGCTCACCATAAACTAACTGTATTTTCAGCTGATCTCCTGACCCAGGATACCTTTAGTGAATTACATCTGAATGAAGAAACGATGCTGAACCCCCATCCTCTCCACAGCAATGTGCATCCTTGCTCAGAAGGAGATGGGCAGGTAACACAGTACGGAGGGGAAACGCTGATAATCCATCACCGAGACTGCCATGGGGGCTTGGTGGTTGCAGGCAGAAGAGGCCATCTCCCCCAGAACTATGAGTGTTTCACTGCTCCCCAGAACCAAGTGATATAAATCCCTGACTATGAGCAAAGAAGCTTTTCCTAGCTGAACTAAGACCCTGGCTGTGTCTTTGCTGTGGGTTAATACGGCTTCTGTGGCTTAGACAGTAGAAGAGGACCAGGGAGATTGGGTTATGATGTTGTTTCCCTTTAGAGTGAAGCTTTCATTCCACAGAGGTCACATATAAAATTAAGTTTAGGTCTGAAAGTGCTCTTTCCCTGCACATCCAAGCCGTGCTGTTCTTGCTGCCTCCCAGCCGCAGGCTCTCGGCGATGGGGCTGCTGCTGCCGAGTGGCCGAGGAGGCAGTTCTGCCATCCCGTGCACAGCACCCGCCGCAGGGGAGCTCCCTTTTCTGCCTCCCCCCTCAGCCCTCAAAGCACTTGCATATTTAAAGGTTACAGACCTGCTATTATGCACTCTGTCTAGTTAAGATGAAAATGTGTGCTGCCCTGATAACTTCGCCAGAATGGCTTTATTGGCCACTCCGTCCCCTGCTGATAGACTTATTAGCCCATACCAACAAGGGGGACCCTCCTCTCACGTTAACTGTCCTAAGCACCTTATCAAACTTGAGCCAAGCTGAGGATAACAATCTGAGACCCGATTCATTACCTACTCGCTCTAAAGCTGTAATAATAAATAATCATGAAAACACTGAAGTGGTTTTGGTGGTGCTAAAACCGAGGACTCCTTGCAAACACAGCCTATCAAGAACAGCTCTGAAATCTGCTTGTTTAAAGCTACTCTCCCTTCTTGCTTGAGGATATCGCAGGCTGGGCAGCTCCTGGCATTTACGTGCTGCACCCCAAGCACCCCAACATGTGGCACAGCCTCATCCCTGCAACTGATGGGGAGCACTCGTCATTACAGAGGTGACGGAGAAAGAGCCCAGCTATGCAAAGAGAAACCCAACGCAGTGCATCCCAGAACAAAGACAATTCAAGCAGTGGAGAGGAAGCATCTAAGAATAACTGCCGACAAAAGAGTAACGCTGGACATCGACACTTTATCAGATTGACTGCTGAAGATGAGTGAGTTAGAAGGAAAAGCTGCTCACACTGCAGCCTGCTGATACTGGGAGAAATGCCTGGTGCACCGTCTAGCATGAACGGATGGAGAGAAATTGTGTCCTTCACTCAGAACCACAATGGCAATTCTTAAAAGGAGGGACAGAAAGGCAGTTGTATAGGCAGAACCAGTAAATGACATCTAATGAGCTCCGAGTGGGGTCTAGAGCTCTTGTCCAAGTTCAAAGGAAATAACTACTAGAGAAGATAAAAGCTGCCAGATTCAGGTCCACTAGTGGTGCCTTCAAAACAGGTCCTTTTTGCACAGATACTGAGGGTTCATTGTCCTGCAAAGCCAGCAAAGACTGCAGGTACTCGGCACTTCTTGTATCAACTCCTTAACTTCCGTCCCTGGGTCTGCAAGAGGGAGAAGAGCATGTTTATAGGCTGGAGAGCTCAAAAGCACTTCAAACAACTGAGAAGGCCAAAGCTCACTGACAGTTTCTTGGGCACTTTTAAACATCCTTCCAACTGTTTTTCAAACACTGACCTTTGACTGTGTAAGGAAATAAATAGACACATATATACCAATGGCCTATACGAAAAATAAAAATGTTGACATTAATAAATCATTACAGCATTTTTATGCCCAACAGCAAGCACAGACCTTTTATCCCTTATTTCTAGCTTTGCATCTGGCAACTAATCCTGTGAAAACAAGAACAAATTATTTATATTCTTTTAGTGTTCCATAAATCAAATATTGCTGTAAGGACTGAACTAATATTTTGAGAATTGAATATGGGATTTGGTCTGGCTTGCTACATGCACTGAATCTTAGACTGCTGTGATATGAAAAGGACAAGAGATATGAAACCAGAAAAATAAGGAGTCCAAATTGTAGGCAGCAGGAGGAAATAATTTACTGTAGCATTGGCCAGTTTGGCTTTGTATAGTGAGAGAGTTAGGAAATGTAGTTATTGTGCCTTCTGTGTGGTACTTTGCTTTTAAATGCAGATAGTGGGAATCTATCAAAACATTATTTGTTTGCTTGTTTTGTTTTCCCTACGTATGAGAAGACATCGATATAGTTTAACCACAAAAATACATCCATCCACCCTCTGCACCTCCTTTATTAAAGAACAGTCTAGTAAGGAAAAAAAAAAAGCCATATACAGCTACTTGTGTTTTAAAGACGCAGCAAAACCAGAAGCTACAAAACTTAAACACGCCAATCTGATTTACATCCCGACTGACAGTCTGTAAACCATGCTACGGCAGATGGGTACTCCGAGCAGCCAAGTTACAGCCACCTGAAAAGCAGGGTTTATAAAAACACCGACAGACCTTTAACTGGAGCTGTGTGAGCTGCGAGTGCTTCTATAAACAATATTTTATTGATTAGAATAGGGAGAAACTCCGGTTATTTACAGCAGACTTTTTCACAGTGTTTATTGATGTTCCTAAGGCTCAAAGGGGAAGGAGAGAGACCTGGCGAACATAACAAATGGACTTGATGTAATACTGAACTGCTCCTGTAAAACAGCCCTGTGGAAATTAGTTAGCGCGCAAGCCACAAAGCGCACCTTCCTGCTTGCTGGGCAGCACCGTGGGGACCCACACACTTTGCCTCCGACTGGGCTGTCCTGGCCAGCACTTCTCTGGGTAACTCCTGCCCGTGGCCAGAAACGGCAAAGGCTTTTTTCCGTCCTCCCCCTACAATAAATAAATGAGCAGTACAAAGGAGGGAGTGTGTTGCGTCGCACTGTGATCTCCAAGCACTGGTGTAAAGCAAATAGAAAATTCAGAAGTGGTGGGAGGGAATGGGCTCTGCGGGAGCCACCGCCACTGACCACCACCAGCAGCAGCCTGTGGAAGAGCTGGGCTTTTCCATAGGAAACAAACATTATTAAAACTAGAAAAATATTTTGAGGGGATAGTGAACTTCTATCCTTTAGAGAGCAGGATGAGCTATCAGCTGGTGGAAACCTACCACCTATCTCACACACACCTCTGGAGCATCTCCTCTGAACAGAGCTGGTACCAGCAGGCTGGGACGAGATGTCCCACGTGTGGATTTCCCGCTCTCCTCGTGCACCTAATCTTGTGTTCACATGGACAACTGGTGGGGGAAGGCCCATATTTTTGCAAGGTATGTGCTATGAGCCTCACTGCAAGGCCTGAGCATTTATTGCAAATAACTCTGGGAGGGTGATGATGCCCTGTGCATTTGCACCCAGCTAGCTTTGTAATTAAAGGCTCTCCCAGGTACCTTAATGCCAGTCTGCAAATATGTCATCCTCCTCGGAGCTGGGAGTAAACAATGCAGCGAGATGAAATGCAAACCCACCCATCGGAGGGTCCTCATCAATGATTTTAACCTCCTGACCCGGAATGAAAGAGGTAATTTAATCACCGTGGAAACTGGGTAAAGGCCTCTCCCCAGCCAAAACTGTCACTCCGGTTAAATTGGGCTGAATCATCTGCCTCGGCTCTGTGAGACGGACAGGACAGGGATAACACAGCCTGTGGAGGAACAAGCTATCCTTAGCATGATAATGATGCATGACAGCTTAAACTTTGGGTCAATCCTGGTGCACGAATTGTCAAATATTGTGACAGCAGAAGCAGCTCTCTGCACCCCTGTGCGCCAGCAGAGAAGTGACAACATTTCTGTGGATTTTTATTATTTCTTCTCAGCAAGGACCTCAGAAATGCAAATGTTTTTGCAGCTTCCGTGGGGCTGCAGGGGAGGTAATTTGCTGGAGGCTCTTGCAGGAAACAAACCCTGGTTGTTCACAATGTTGCTGTGAAGGTTTTAACCAGCCCTGTTCACAGTGGATCACTTTGAAGGTCAGGGATGTACTGGATGTACTGGTCCTCTTTGTAAAATGGAATGAGACAGAATTTTTTCAGGCAATTACAAAATCCCACCTCTAAATGAACAACCCTATAGGTTAGTATTAACCTTAGTAATGTAAGTATTAGCATTAGTAATACTGGAGTGCCTGGAGATCCCTGGTGAGAGCAAGGCTTCTGCATGTTAGGGATTGTACGTGCACATCACGTTGAGATATAATGACAAATTGCCTTTTTGCAGCTACAAATTCAAGTTCACAAAGACTAAATCACTGCCTTGTGGTCAGATGAGGAAACCGTGCCAGCATCAGGCATAAAAGCTTCGTCCCACATAACTGGACCACACAAACACCACCAACCCCACCGCCACATAAATCTACTCTTTGGCCAAACCATCTCTGGGCGGTGGCGTAACGGCCCCTGATAAACCACCTGCATCCAGCGAAGACACGATCTGCTCATCCCATTGCACCGTATGAAACCACCGTTTCATGGAATGGTGGCACAGTCTGCAGTCAAGTCAGCAGCACGTGAAACGGCAAGCATGAAGGTTTGTTTAATGATTTTTAATTAATTTTAATTACTTACAATTTTTTTGAGCAGTAGCTTAACCTCGCTGAATCTCAGCCCCTCTGATCACTCTGGGACTTCTGCCAGCTTCCTCATTACAGATCAGTTCCCCGAACGCCATTTGATAATGAAATGGGTTTTAAAAGAAAGGGACAGAGAAAAAATCAAATACCTTCAGCAGAACCCCAGGGAGCTGGAAGAGGATTATGATTTGGCATAGAGATAAAATGATAGTTTGGGGGCTTGCTTTATGAATAACGTGTACCTGTGTTGAAAGTGTCCTACTTTTAAAAGACAAAAGTTATGGGCCTGTACGGACTTTCTACCTTCACGGCTTCTTGCAGGCTCCCTTCCATAGGGGCAAGCAATTGAGACAGGCAGCAAAGGCGAAGGCTTACACCTCGCACAGCCGAGGAGGAGCAGGTACACAAACCTGCCATGGGGACACGCACCCAGCCAGGGGGGCAGAGATGGCGTTTCCTATCACACCCGACCCGACTCGCCTCAGAGCATCACCTGCTGGTTTCACCCCGTGAATCGGGGTCGTGCCTCCAGACACCCCTGCCCAGCACAGCTCCCACATCCTCCGGGGATTTTTCCAACTGTATCACACACTTTGCCCTCCCATGACTAGTACATCATCTCCCCTGTCTCTCTCCCAGCTGACCATTTACCAGTCTCCCCAGAGCCTCAGGGTTATTTGTTACTTTTCTACAGAGTTCACTCCTTTTGCTCTCTCTGATCTCCTCTTTACATCGTCCTTCTAGCTTTTTAAAAAATTATTTACTTATTCTCTGCCAGTGGGATACTTTTCCACCTGTATCTTGATCAGCGTCCAAAAGATCCTTCTGCACCAAAACGCACTTGCAAGCTGCATCTCGTTCCCTGTGAAACTCTGCATGGGCTTTATCACAGTGAGGGTGCAGATGGTGGAAGGCGCTGGTAGCACTGGAGTGTGCCTTTTTTCCTGTTTGTTTTCATTAACACACACTGCTCTGGTTCATGATTCAAAACTTTCTCCCTGTGGCTCTGATCTCAGGCCAGCTGATCTCCTGCCCAGCAGCCCTGGGCAAGCTTCAAAGGATCTGATGTTTGGGCAGGGTACAGAAAGGAATCTGTAATTTTTGGATGCTCTGCTAAGGCTTATCTGAACCTCGGTGCAGTCTCCAAATCTGGGCTCCAAGTCCCCTAAGAGCACATTTTCATTAGAGATGGTTGGATGTCCACAGTCAGAGCTGGAAATTCCTTTAAAAATGTAAGTCCTTTTGTGGCCTTGCACCTTGGTTTGTGGGCAACAAGGAAGTGGAAAGGAAGAGAAGGATGTTTTTTTAGAACACATAAAATGTAGAAAATGAGCAAAATGTTGCATATATTTATTACAATTACTGCCTGCATCAGGCTTTACCAGCAGAAATATTGCTGTTACCACGGTCACCGCTGGCCTGAAGGGCTCGTGTTTTCAACAGGCTCCTGTTGGTACATATCAAACACATCTTCGTGAACACAAATTGAGCACGCAGGGGTGGCTGGGAAGCCTCCAGCACTGACGTGACCCTTTCCAGCTGAGGATCTGCCCTGAACTGAAGCCGAGATGAGCATGAGTCCCTGCAAGCAGCCCAGCCGGCTGTGATGGCAGCATCCCCTGCCCAGGAAGGTGACAGGAGATGCACCGCAGCCATCACCAGCAGGAGCTGGAACAAGCATCAGAGAGAAGCAGGGACTGTGAGCGAAGGTGAATGGGACAGCAGGACTGGAAGTATTTTCTACCTCCCAGCCATTGGAGGAACGTGCATAATTCATAGGCCATAGATTGTATATATCTTATTCATGAAAGTTTAAACAGACTGGTTATTACTATTGACCGTTAAAAGGCAATTTTTCCCCCATGTGTGACAAGGACTATTGACATTCCCGTATCCTCAAAAAAACCCCGTAGTTGATGTCCTGACACTTTCAGAGTCTAACGTCACTTGTGCACACAAGCGTTGAGGTATCTGGGTCTCTGAGCTGGCAATGAGTTAAAAAGCAAGCTGCATTAAAAAAATTTTCTGTCTACTTTCATAACTATTGACAAAATGTGTCATTACTGCACTATTAAAAATTGACAATCTGATTGTATGCTTTTAGACCTAATGCTTTATTACTAAAGAAGTGAGGCAGGATTTTCTGTCTGCCACAGGCAGCATGGTGTTGTTTAGCATGAGCTAAATTACTTTGCTATTGCAACCCCGCTGAAATAGTGCTGTCAGCATCCACCCCGACCTGCTGCGTGCATGGATGTGCATGTTTCTGCCACTGAAGCTTTTCCTGGGGACTCCTCTTGGGGGAGGACCACAGGGCTGATGTGCAACAGAGTGAGCAAGGGCGCAAGACGGCCCAGGGCAGAGACTTCAGGGCATCTGTGTGCTCAGGACTTCAGCTCCAAATCTCAGTGCCATTTGGAGCCTGGAGCCCCAGAAAGGTGATGCTTTGAGTTGTCACAGGGAGAAGCAGCTAATGCTAAGACAGGGAGCCTGATTTTTCTTCTCTCTGCAGCCTGTAAGAAAATTAAATCCATGCCCAATGGGCCTAAACACTTCTTGGTAGCACTGAAGTGCAAAATTGAGCTAATACCTTTCTGATGTTTAAACAAGTACTCGTGATATTTTTATGCCAATCTAGAAGCTCTAAAGCTTTTGGAACTGCCATCACAAACTGAAAGTGATGTAAGAAATAAAAGGAAAGGAAAATGTATTTATTGGTCATAGGTGGTTCTCTGGATAACACAAAGACACAATGTTACACCAGAATGATTCTTAAAGCTTCTACCTCAGCTGCAGAATTCACTTTTGGGATGCATATGGGCAGGACAGGATCAGAGGGTGCTGGGTCTGTTGGGGTTCTCTTCTTTTCCCTACTGAAGCAAATAAACAATCTCTTTCTGCAAATGCAACAGTCTGTTGCAGTTCTGACCTAGTCTTCATCTAGATTAGAGCAACTGAAAGTGTACTTTTAGCATTTACAGCATGGGAAAAAACAGCAGAACTAATTAATAAGCAAAGAGTGGTCATCAAAAAGGTGGACACAATCTAGAGAGAAAGAAAAGAGCTTTGAAAGGTTATTAGCTTCATTCTGCCTATTGCCTGTTCAAGCACATATGGGAAAAATGATTGTTTCCCTCTCTGACGTTTACACTGAGTGAATCAGGAACAGATGTAGGCTGGGCACTGCCGACTCCAGCAGATAAAAGACAATTACAAGCAAAAAATGGAGCTGCTGATAGCATGCAGCTTTCACTTGGGATGTTCAGTTTAGCTACTGGGAAAAAAAAAAGAGGGTTGAAAACTAAACTACTGACAGCAGCCGTCTCTTACTGCAGACCTGCTGATTCAAGCATCACACAGTTCCTTGCAGACGTATGTAGAAATGTTTAAAGGCTCAATTTGAGCCATTTGTTTATCATCATTTTTGAGCTCTCATTAAAATAATCTGTTCTGATTGTCTGTGGGAGCTATTTTTGCTCCTCTAAACAGTTGCAAAAGACAGTACAGATTAGAAAAGGAGAATCAACCCTGTGTAAGCCTGTGACTCATCAAATCCGGGCTCCTGTTCTGTGCTGGCTTCCGAAGCAGGCAGAAGACCCCGTAATGTGGCAGAGAAGGGCAAAAGCCCTGTCTTGCCCTCTGTGAACAAGAGGATTGAAAAATTTTATCTTTGTTGATCCATACACAGGGGATATGGGTAACTCTGTAATACCTACTTGCAAGCTACAGGCAGAGGATGCTTTCTGGAAGACCAGGCTTTCTCCCCAGCCCAGGGAGTATCCTGCTACACACACTAACTCTGGATGAAAAAGTCTTGCCTTCCCAGGCAATTATTTTATCCTTGCATACAGAGCCCCAAGCTGGAAAGGCTGAGCACTGACAGCATACGGATGTGTAACCAACCCAGAGAAAAGGTGGTTTTCAGGAATTTCATAAGACTTAAACAGTGTTATTTATTTGCTATTCAAACCATAAGTAACCCAGAAAAGTGCCAGGAGTTATAACACAAAGTGTAACTTACTTCTTCCATTCCTCCCTCTGTGATTGCCCCATACTCTGCCATCATTAGGTATTGTGGTGTGCCTGCAAGACCAATTTAAATTCTTTTATCATCACCTCTGGCCTAGACACTCTGAGCTACTAATTAAAATGTACGGCCTCAGTCTGTGAGGCCTGAACCCGCACTCGGTGCTCAACTTTTTTGCAGCCAGTTGAGCATCCCTCCAGGTGCAGGTAGGCCATGGAAGAAGGCAGCATTTTCAAGGGAAGCCAGAATCTGTCATTCCGGTCAGGCTTGAAAACGAGCTCAGGAATTCCAGTGCACATGGGGTAAAAGTCCGACCCTGCCCATGGGTGCTGAAATTGGAGCCCTCCCAAAACAATTCCTGCCATTTCACTCCTGCCGGCACGCCCCATGGGAGATTCGGACCCATTGGCTGTATCTCCTAGGTTCCCAAGTGATCACCCAAAACTCTGGGCAATTTGAGTGACAAGATGCCCAACAACCTCTCCCATTAATATACAGGGGTCAGCACCTTTTCACTTCTTCAGCACAAAGGATTTAAAAATCTTACTCTTTCTTCTCATCGTTTCTCTATAAAGTTGCAGAAAATGCCTTTTGTTGTAGTGCCATGCTACAGTGAATCTGTTTGTTCTTTGGGCATTTAAATGTTCCTATCATTGACATTTTTAAAGCTATGAAAAAGGATTTTAATTGGCTGAAATGCTGATTGCCATAACAACTGGCTAATGAACCATCTGTTAGCATATGTAATATTTATTTATACACTTAAAAAACGCAGCTAAAGATCAGGGTGGGCTCTTTTTCAAGGACAGGGGCAGCTCACTCCCCGTGCAGATGGGCAGGGAAGGATGGGGGTGAGTTTTATGGGCTGCAGGGCCCACAGGGACCACCACGAGCCTCTGGTCCACCCCTTGTACAGACATCAGCGAGCTGTGAACTTGTGCCCCAGCCATCCCTGCTGCAAGTTTAGCAGCTCATGATGGGCAACCAGGAGGGGAAGAGCCTGCTCAGCAGCACAGGGCTGCCTTGCTCCAGGACACCCTTCCCTCCTCAGACGCATAGAGCAGCATCGGACAAACCAGGGAAAACGCAAATTCAGGACCAGTGTCTTTGGGAGCAGCACGTATTGCCATCCTCCTCCCACCCATCTCTCGGGGCAGGGGGACCCAAGCCCAAGCGCTCAATGGTGACGTGAAAGTTCACGTTACAGATGACAAATAGATGGGAGTTCCCCTAGAGCATTTCACCAAGCCGCTTTCCTTATGAGGAGTTTGCATTTTTAGAAAAAGCTTCTCCCTGGCAGCTCTCAGCTCCCATCTGCCAGCAAACACCCAGCCCATGTGAAACGCCCTTGCTTCACATCCTGGGGTCTGATCCTGACCTGAGCTAAGGCAGCCGGTGGTCCCCTCGAACAGTAATGGCTCTTGGAGGCAATAAACCCTAATAATTTCTTAAGAGAGCCCAGGCCCACAATCCCCCTTCACAAATTCAGCAGGATGATGCTGGAGGTTTAATGGGGGGAGATGTATTTTTAGACTGTTGATAAAGAGGGAGAGAAGAAGGGAGCAGAGAAAGCCCTGTTCCACAGAAGTCACATGCATATGCAAAAGGAGCCTAATTGCCCCTCTTTAGAAACTAATCATTCGGGATTTTACAAGCCACATTATAGAACCTGACATGCTTATTTTTCCTTTTATTATGTTTGTAAGCAGTGATCCTATTGAAAAGAAAATCAAACCCTATTTTTACCAGTCACAACCATCTCCCTTTTTCTTTCTGCCTGCTTTATTTTATTTTATTTTCCTTTCTTTCCATCAGTTGAATAGAGCAGCATTTTCATGTGTATTAATTGCCCTGTAAAATGCCCTCAAAGTCATTAGAATTCCCCATTCAAAACTATTATCTGTGCCATTATGTCTTTGCATTATATTTATTTAAATGTGCCTCTTCTGAATTAGCTTATTTTTAACAGCTAGCCATGCCTGAAATATTGTTCCAGGCCAAGCTGTTCTCAAATCTTTATTTTTTTTTTAATGATAACTTCATACAAGCTCTTGATGCTTTATCCTGAGTGGAATCACAGTTTTAGGCTTTTAACCCTCCTTCCTTTTTCTATTTCAGAAAGATAGGCAATAGCCTTGTAGAAATTTTTTTGTGAACCCACAAGACTTTCTTATACCAGAACTGCAAGATTTACAGCTACAGTTCATGGCTGTCACACCAATTTAAATCTGTTGATTGCGAAGATGATTAAAAGAAAAAGACACCACAATTTCCTAAATGTAATGCAAAGTTGCTCTCCCCGCTCAAAATATCCACACATGATTTTCCATCCATTCTGAAAGGTAATTTTGTCAATACTTAGAGCCCACCACAGCTTGAGTGGCTGGACTTCTGGAAGAACACGAAGGTGAAGAATTTGAGGCAGCACTCCCTACCCCCAAGAGTTGCTTCGTGGAAGTATTTCTTGCTTGGAAGGGAAGGTCCCGGCGTGGGAAGCTGGTTTTCTGACCGATCTTCCCTGCTCTTTGGCCAGTGCCATCCCGACACAGTCTGTGCTTTCCATGCCAAAAACCTTGCACGAGGCTGGGACACCTCTGGGCTGAGGTCTGGACCCACGCATGGGAAAGGGTGCTTATAAAAATTAGAGCCCAGACACTGAAATCGGTACTTCACCCCAGTATTTCCCTTTCCCTGCCATCCGCTCATCAGCGTTATCCCCGAAGGAAGGAGCCAGACCAGCACCGCATCAGCATCCTCCCCCCAGCTCCAGGCAAAGCTCTCCTCCCGCTTCACACCATTTTCATATTTTAATTAGACCAGCCGTTCTGCGTCTGCCTTCATTAACCGACACCCACAATTATTGAAAGGGTGGATGGCGAACTACCACACCCCCCCCCCCTAGCCCCCCCCCCCGCCGAGACCCAACTGCTGGGCTCCGTCCCCGCTTTGTGCTCCTTGTTTAAACATTCACGACAGATCCTCTCCTACGGCAGATACATTCACACCTCCGACTGCACAACCGGCCGTCCCTTTGGTCACGCAGGTGGTCCTCCCCGTCTGCCAAACCACGCCGCCACCTCTCGTTATTTCCCCCCCCAGAGACCATTCCTCCTTTCTTCTCCTGTCATGCACTGGGATAACCAGCAGCTCCGGCTGAATTACTGAAGTGGGCAGCATTAACCTGCGGTCTTACCACGGTAACTTCCCTGCCTGCCTCTTTTTGCCTACACTTTGTGCTTTGAGGTCAAGTTTTTAAAGGACATAACACCCCCATTGGTACCCTCCTGCCTTGCCGTGCTGCAAGGAGACAGCCAGGGACGTTTGAAACTGTTGCCTCCCCCTGGGCCGTACAAAACCCTTCCTCTGTGCACAGGGAAAGAAACAAGCGCTTTGCTGGAGCATCTAAATTTATCCCGTGTTAACAACGAGGCTCGGACCAACACGTGCAAGTTCTCAGTCAGGATCTGGGGTAGGTCATCTGCCCCAGTCCAGTGCAAAGCAGAAACCAAACAAAACACGGGTCCCTTTGCCACACTGCCCGTCCGAAGGGATGGAGCTCAGCCCAGGCTGCAGTGGGGACGGAGAGCTCACACCAGGGTCAGCCAAAGGAAAACACTCACAAGATCTCGTTTGAAAGGAACCCAGCAGTTTTCCACCCAGACCATTTTCCTGCCTCCCAGCCACAGCAAGTCGGTGTAAATGGGCTTTACATCCAGGCAGGAGTGCCAGGGAGCTCGCAGGGTGCAGACCGCAATGCCCGAGCAGGACTGCACGCTCCTCTGTGGCTGTGCTTTGAAGCTGCATCTCTGACAACCACGTAAGCAGGGGAGAACAGCGCCTTGTTATTTTTTATAAACATCTTTTCTACAGAGCATCAGCAAAATCTCTCAATTTTAATCCCATCCCTCATAACATTTCTTTTGAATATTTAAGAGCAAAACCAGTGCTCAGATCCTATCTGGTGTTATATCCTCCTTCATTTCCTTTTACAGCATTCAGATAACGCAGTGACCCATACAGGCCAATATAGGTCTGTAAAAAGATAGACGGATACTTCTGACACCAACAGAAAGCCTCTGCTTTACCATCTAGCAAGTATTCCCCCAAAGGCAGCTAAAGCACAATTGCTTTATTACACCACCACCTTCGTTATCTGGCAGAACAGCAGCACATCGGGTTTAACCCTTCCGAGGATGACTTTTCTGGCTTGCCGTCTGGATGCACTCGGGAGCAATTCAAGTCAAGTTTCCAGTTGACATCAGAGCAGCTTACCCTGTCTCTGGGGGAAATCAGCTCTGATCCAGACCCACCAGGTTTCCCACCATCATAAAACAACAAGGTTTTTGCCACTAGATGGAGTTTAAAAAGCCTTGCCCTTTCCCAGCCCATGCCGGTACCTCCCGGGTTTCAGCAGGACCCACGGCACGAGCGATCGGTGTTTGTGGTCCCGACTGTGGGATGTGAGGTGGGGAAGGGTGGCGGCGATCTGGAAACTCAAGGTTTGGCGTCTACTTGCACATACATGAAAAGCAACAAAATAAAATGCGACGCACAGCTGAGCGCTCAGCCCCATCTCTGCCTTTCTCCGAGGACCAGACGTGGCGTGTTCAGCTCCGGGGCAGAAAGGGACACGCACACCCTGCAGACATTGACTGCCCGCGCCGCGGTGCTCGGCAGCCGCAGGGGCCTCACAGCCCGGGAGAAGAGATTTTCACCAACACAGCAAACGTGGCTGGTCCAGGGAGCAGAGACGGGGGCCAAGATGCATCCCCCAGCCTGACCTGAGAGCTGGCTGTGCCCCACGCTGCTCTGCAGGGCCACCCCGACCCGGCAGCTGCCACAGGATTTATATAAAATAATAAATATCATCCACATTGGGAAGGATATTGATCTGCAGATTTCACTGACATTTACAAATAAATGATGTATTGCAGTTTTCATTTTGCTTGCTGGGCTGACCCTAATGGCCTTTACATAATTTACTTTTGATTAAAGAAGTGCTTTGACGCAGAGAACTAAAAAAAAAAGAAATATATAAAAAATCAATACAATTATGAGATCAGCTTTAAAACAATGTGTTATGGCAGGAAAAAAAAAGTCAAATCCTTTGAAGATGCTTGTATTAAAGTGTGATGTCTAAAGACATTTCAGAGATCAACAGATTCTCTACTTGCCGAGAGTTGGAAATTAGCTAAGTACACATTACAAGTTTCAGATTGATTGAATTTAAGGCCAGACTCTGGCAGCAGGTTCAGCAATGGTGACCCCTTCAGCCAGGTCCATGGCAGCATTTTATACTCATAAATAGACATAACTCACTTGCATAAGAATGCAAAGGAGGAGCAGGCTCCACCATTCACTTCCACATATTTAAATATTTAGCAGTGTGGTATGCAATGTAAATAATGTCTACTGTAGCTAGTGGAAAAACAGCTTATCTAGTTTAAGAAAATAGGGGGTTGCATTAGCTAACGTAGTGCCATATGTTCATTAAAATACCACAATGTGCAAAATAATCGTGACAGTAAGTTAAAGTAATAATCTGGTTAACAATATCCAAAAATATTTTTTTGGCAACCGAACTGTGCACATCATGCATAATTAATGAGTGTTCTTGCAATTAGTATGCCCTTGCACAAAGGAAATGACCACAACCTGTTTGCATTTGTGAAGCATGACAAAAAAAAAAAACCCTGTTGGTTTTTGGGTTTTTTTCACTCCTCCTTCTGATCAGCTATGCCACACGACTCCAACATATTTTGTCTTCTACGAAAACTGGGGAGGAAACTGTGTTCTTTGGAAACACAACTCACCGAGATGGCGCCAGACTAATCATCGATATTCCAGAATAATGGTGTGTGCACTGCCTGCCCTATTTTCTTTCTCATGTACTCTGAAAGCTAATAACATTGAAAGGGGGAAAAAAAAAAAAAGAAAAAAAAGATGTAACTCTGAGCGACACCATGGCTGTACCACACTTATTCAGAGAGGCAGGCTGACTGCAAGCTGCAGGCATTTTGTTTTGCTCTTTTTGCATTGTTTAGCAAATTCAAGGCCTGACAGAGGAAAAAAACCATCCAAGTCTGAATCCATGGATGGGGAACTGAGGATCCTGCAGTGCCGAAGTTAACAGAAAACTTGCTTTTGCCATCAGTGGGCACAAGATGGAGTCTTAGAAAGTACCGAACTGTACAGAGACGGTTACTGCGCAAATCCTCAAACTCTTATTGCAATCCCCCACTGTGGTCCGGAGCAGCCTGTCCCTCCGGGCAGGACTGTGGAGGTGCCCAGCACCCCGGCACGGGCCGAGCCGCCGCAGCGCCCAGTCCTGCTGCCGCCCTCTGCACCCGCACCCTGACGCCAGCTCCACGCGCCTCTCCTGCTTGTGATGCGGTGATTTAACTTGGCATCAGGAGACAGGAGAATTAGGCTCAGTGTTATTTATAATGAATGACTTTGCATTCCTTGAGTAACAATGCTTACTCATCCTGTTATTTTTGTTACCCCAAGAATCTGTATTCTGTAAACTCTGCATGGATGTTTAGGAAAGGTAGAGCTGTTTGTAATCCTATCTTCCTCAGCAGAAGTCATGATTGCAAAAAATCCCAGACAAAACAAAAGCCCCAGAACTACATACATAAAATCAAATAAATAAAAATGCAATGGCACTGACTGATCTGAAGAAAAACAATCAACTGTGAGCCAGTTTATTCAATCTGCCTAATGTAAGAAGGTTGCAAACATCCCACTGTTTATTCTATGACTTTTTTTCCCTTTTGGCAGCAATAAAAACAAATAATGCAGAACCACTTGCTATTCAATTTGAGGTCTGAATGTAACAGAACAACCAAAAGCCAGTAGCGGATGGGTGAAAGGCATTTGGCCCAAACCCTTTTTGCAAGGACTCCTGCAAAATTTACTCTTTGTAAACTGCATTTAGGAGGAGTTATTCTCCCTGTGATACCCCAAGATTCGCACAAAGCTGCTGCATTTTTTCTTGATTAACCATTTGAATGATTTTTTTAAATCTTCCAGACATCGGCTCCTGTCACACCTTTCTCCGCTAGATTAAAAAATACTTTGTACCTAGTACTTTCTCCCTGTGAACATATTTAAACAGCACGATGAGGTTGCTTTCTAATCTTCCCTTTGATAAGCTAATCAGATTGATCTCCAGAAGCCTGTCACCGCGAGGCACGTTTTTCAAACCATGGAATATGCCTCGCACCTTCTGACAAAGCAAGCGCCTGTCCCAGGGGACGAGTCATCCTCCAAGTTTCAGAGACAGGGTGGAGACCCTCAAGGCACTTCACGAATATATTTGTATCATGCCGTGGCTCAGACTAATGAGTGCCTTGGCCTAATCACCTGAGAGCATCTTGTTTTGAAACCAGACAGATGACACTGAACCCGAGCAGTTATCCTTAGAAATTGCATCTATTCTTTGAACTGGCGCGAAACCAATGAGAAAGACTGCGCAAAGCTAAGCCCTTACGCAATGCCCGCTTGGGCTTTCAAAACTGCGTTCCGATAGCACTAAAAAAAGGCTTCATGAAAGAGTTGCCCACAGGAGAGTGCTCTGCCCCCCCAGGCGAGCGTGCCCTCAGCAGCGCTGCGCCCAGCCTGCAGAGCGGACACCGAGGGGGGCAGCAGCAAAGGGAGCTCCTGGGGGCACGGTCCGTAGTTCGAGAAAGACTACAAATCCAGAACAACCCGAGAAAGGTGTTGCTAGCCAGAGATAGGCAATGATACTGAAGTTATTTGATAATATTCTCTTTTTCGGTCCTTCTGTAAAGCAACATTTTAAAACAAAGTTGGTCAATATAAAAAAAATTCCAAGAAATTACCTCTTTTCACAGCTGCTATTCAGTGGATCTTAGTGTGAAAAATGCATAAGCTCTGGGATAACTTTGTACCCCTCAGTTGTCCCACTGAAATTAATTTTGAGGTACAGCTGAAAAACGCTGTGCTGCTCGAGGCCGTACTGGGCAGACAAGCCAGGGAAGCGGTGACATTTGCGGTATGCTGTGCTGGTCTGCCACAGCCTACACAACAGGATAGCACACAGATTTTCCAGGATGCATTTGTGGTTCTAAACACCTCCCTGGCATCGTTAAGCCACAAATTTGTTCAGAAATCCTTGCATTGTATCCCAGAGGAGATGAAATACAGTCACTTGCAAGGGAGAGAACAACAATAAAAAGAGAATGAATGCTCCCTAAGTGCTTCCTAAAACAAAAAAATTTGATATGCAGCCTGTGTACCCACGCAATTATGAAGCTCCTAGCTCTGAGCTGTAACAGATGGAATTTTTTTCCCCTGTCTCTCTTTGGTGATAAGGTGAATGGTTTCCTCAAGGGAAGAGTAGACAGAGTTGCTGAGTTGGCAAGGCTTGTGCCAAGCAGCTGGTTGCTGATAAAATTATGGGTCTGGATAGGCATGGTCTAGGAGGGAGTCATAAGGGCCTTTCTGTCCCCACCCTTTCCAAGGAAGAAATGAAACAGGTCATGGATATATTCATTAAAGCACGTGAAATGGGAAAACAACAGAGTCATGCTACAAAGTTACCAGAAAATGATGCAGATTTTCTGTGTATTTATTAATGTGGCTTATTTCCTTTGGACCTTTTTGTACTGCAGCTTATAAATTCAACTTGAGCACTTGATTCCTGGGACAACTTACAGCCTCACCAGAGAGGGGAAGGAAAACTAACAGCTTCACCAGGAAACAGAGGAAGGAAAAAAAAATGACGATGGTACAGTTTTGCTCTAGAAGGTCTCAAAGCTCTGTTTGAATATTAAATCAATCCGTACTTACACAACCTTTACTTGAAATAAGCACATATTAACCTCATTTTACAAGGATGAAAACAGAAACATTGAGATAGTTGGCTATCAGTCTCTAGGAGATAAAAAGTTTAAGTATTCGCATCTTTCTTGCATATGCATGTCAGCTTCTGCCTGTGAGCTCACTATTATCACAATTCAATGTGCAATGCATGCATTTGCACTTGCAAACTGGGCTTCTGGACAAGCATATACCTGATTAAATGCTCAGTTAACATAGGTAAATCTTTGAACATCTATGTCTCCCCCAAAGCGGAGTATTGTAAAACACATTTATAAGCATTCACCAACATAACTTAATATTAACACAGTGAAAGTCCCTCAACCTCACCCCTCCTGTACAGGGAAAGCAGAAGAGAAGAATGCAGAGGAACTTGTGCAAGCTCCAAATTAAAAGCAATTAGTTCTGGCTTCCAGTCCTTTCCCAGCTAAGATCATTAAGCCACACTCCTTGCATCAAAGATCAGAAAGCAGAGTATTTACTCCAGGTAGCTCCTCCCAGGTATGTACATACAAAAAAAAACCCCAATAAACCCAGCTAAGCTTTATAAGATGAACGATTCTTAAAGCTTCTCTTACTCCCTGCAGATGCTCCCTATAGACCTGGTGATCACAGCAAAACAGTTTTTCTTTGATATACTGGGTAACACCAGAACTCCTTTCCTATGGCTCCATGCACTGAGCCCACAAACAATACGGGGGGCGGGATGGGGGTGTTCAGGTGGAGATTCTGAGACCCCTGCGTAGGCTGGCAGGGATCTCCCTGCATACACAGAAGAGGGCTCTTTCTCAGCAAGACAGCCAGCTGGCAGCTCTGAACCTGAGCTCGGCTTAAATGGCCAGTGGCGGTGAGTTTTGCCAGCGAGACAAAGCTGCCTCTCCTCCCCCAGGTCATCTAGGTTTGAATGAAAGACTCACAAATTTTAACTCTATAAAGCTGGTAGAAACAAAGAGAACAAGCACACACATCCTCCCTCCATACACTCTTTGGAAAAGAAAACCCCACATACATTGATCAGCTCAATTGCTGAATGAGCTGAGGTTGATCTTTCCAGAAGAAACTGAAAAATTAACTTTGAGAAATGTTAGCAGACTCTTTTCAATGGGCTGAAAAAGATTACACCTATATTAGCCACATAATGAATGACATATAATGTCCATCTTCTAGTGGCATTTGTTTTGTTCGCCTCTTCTGTCTCTGCTGTTCTGTTCTTTTCTGAAGCCAGAACATCTTGTTGCCTAATGCTGTTTTCATGCAGTATCCATCCCAGTTGCTCCTCCATCCATCTCTGCAGAGCAAAGGTTTGGGGCAGTTTAGATAAGTACCAGCACTCCTAAATGTTTATTCAAACCAGGCCACCCACCATGCTTCAGAGCTGCCTGTCGAGGGGACAAAGCTGCAGTGCTCAGAGCAGAACCAACTACTAAAAATCGGTCCTCCGCCCGCAGGCAGAGCCCTCTCTGTTACGAGGCATTCGGTGGATGGACCAGCAGCACAGGCACCGACAGCACACCAGCACCCAATGGAGACACATGCGGCAAAGTGGCAGGGAGGGGACTGTGTCCCTTGGAGAAACGGACTCTGCCTTCACCGAGAAACTGTTTGCAGTCTATAATGTCAGGGGCTCTGCCCTCCATTCTTTTCCCAATCATAACACAACAAAGCCGTCTGGATTTCTGAAATGTCACTGTGCCTACCCAGAGACCTGGCTCAGACAAGGTAATTATCCCTTCCTGTCACCCTTTCTTATTCCGACTTGTTTGAAAAGAAGTGTTTTTCCTAAGTCTGTCAACCAGTGTCCTAGGAAATGCTTCTGGCTTCCAGCTCCCGAGGTGAAACAGGACAGCTCCAGAGACACCGCTGCGCTGGGACGCCCTGCTGCAGGCGATCTGCATGAGGATGAACATGTACGAGCTGCTCAGTCTCTTCCCCATGCTACCGCAGGAAAGCATGGAAGAAGGCCAGGGTTTTTAACACCCGTACAGGTCAATCCCTACAGCAAAAAATCTCTACAGATGATGATGTTCATATCCTGTTCAACACCTGGATCCCGTGGCAGGGAGACCCAAAGAACAGCAAGGGAGGAAGATGCCCAGTTCTCATGGATTTCAATAGGATAAGGGAAATAAACTGCATGGAGCTTGCCTGAAAAACATCTCGCCTATAACGATCATTCAAGTTATTACTGACCATAGTGATTTTCACCTATTTATTTACAGCAGGGTGTTCCTCAGTTCTCTAGCAGCAGCCAAACTGAAACCTACTACTTGTTTCCCCTTGTGTAAGAGCTACTGGCTGCAGTCTGCTGACACAGGACAGAGTATGTGCTTGATTTAATCATAACACCAACAGGACTTTTAATCCCAAAGAAACAAGAACAGCAATGCAGAAACAGATGAAGACCAGATTTAGACTTCAGACATGACTGACACAGGGAAAATAAAGGACTCATTACAGAAAGCATGCAATTAATGATTGTGAATGTGCTAGAGGTATTCCAGTTCTGGAAGCATGTTTAGGTAGCTATCAACACATAAGAATTAAGCCAATTACTAAAATAAGATTACCTCTTGCTTTCCTGCCTTGCACACATGGTAACAAATTAAACTGGGGGAGAGGGGAGGTGGTCAGTTAAATTCTCATCAGGCCTCCATAGTAACCTCTGCTGGCCTTTCACGCTGAGCATTGGGGATTTGATATTAACCACAAGCATGTGGCTGCTTTTCTGCTGAAAAAAAGCACATTTTAAAGGGGAGAGATCTTATCTTTCATTTTATATAGATCAGTTCTGCAGCACCTTGATATATTTATAGTTTTAATACATAACCATAAATGCCCCCTAAACAAGGGATATTGCACCTTTAGATTACTATTATTGCTTTATTGCTCATTGTAACCATAAATTAACAGCTTCCCCCAGCAATGCTGAAAGAGTACAGAATTAGATTACAATGTACATACACAAGAGCCTATTAAGGCATTGCTATTCCATAAAAGTCTTTATGGTTTTTAAGTGTACACCTATAAGTGTTTCAATTAAAGAACTACATGCTTGCCTAGTAATTGCCCTCCCATTTGAGATAGGGCTTTGCAGCAAAAAAAAAGAAAGAAGCAAGACTAAAAGGTGGAAAATTGGAATATAAAACACCGAATATGAAACTGCCATAAAAAAACCCACATGGGTTTAAATTATGCTTATTAGAGCCATTTGCATGGTTTAACTCTCACACTCTGGTTGCTGTAAGGAATCTGTTGTTTGTTTCTCTGGACAGAAAACCCTCTCCTTCTGTGTCATAAGTTCTCAAACCTTGCAGGAAATCAGTCACTGGGATAAAATGGCTTTCTTTTGTGGAGAACAGCTGCCACCATAAATCACTCTAGAATGACTGCAGAGGTCCTTCAAGGCTGGACGACATGACAGAAATATGAAGTCCAGACTTGGGATTCCCAGAGCAGAAGATAGACACCATGACAAGAGCCGCATCCCTACCTGTCAGAAGGATGACATCTTGTGGTAGGATGGGTCAGAGGACCAAGAACTAATTAAATACAGTAAATTAAGCTAAATTCAACATATTACAAGGAGAACAGGGCTTCTTGCAGACATTACAGGTGGAAAGGAGAACTTGATTCAACTGCACTTTGGTTTTCATGACTTTAAACTGCAAGGAAGAAATTTATCATTTGTGCTTTGGTAATTGCCTCCGAGTCCACCAGGCAGGGAGATTTTCCTGTTCATTGCGGAGCCTCATGCGAGCTCTTCTGTTCCCCGTACAACATTTATGTGCAGGTATACTCATTTGAAAACTCAGCCTGGGAAATTGTTTGAGGGGGCCTTTGGGCTTCATTTCAGCCAGAACAGTGGCTTTTGCGGCTTTTCAGCCACACGCTATAACACAGCGGCTCTGAGGGGCGCACAAAGATGAAGTTGAACTTGGAAGTTTATGGAGACGGAATTAATAAGGAAACTTGCTGTATCATCTGCAGAGTCACTCTCTTGCTTGTGACTGCTCTTGAAAATGGCCTCAGCTCCTCTAGCAAACATTGCTTTATTGCTAACCTTGGAAGAAATTGGTATTTGCATGTGTCGTGGTTTAACCTCAGCCAGCAACTAAGCACCACGCAGCCGCTCACTCACTCCCCCCCCATCCAGTGGGATGGGGGAGAAAATAGGGAAAAGAAGTAAAACCCCTGGGTTGAGATAAGAACGGTTTAATAGAACAGAAAAGAAGAGACTAATAATGATAATGATAACACTAATAAAATGACAACAGTAGTAATAAAAGGATTGGAATGTACAAATGATGCGCAGGGCAATTGCTCACCACCCCCCGACCGACACCCAGCCAGTCCCCGAGCGGCGAATCCCCGCCCCCCACTTCCCAGTTCCTAAACTAGATGGGATGTCCCATGGTATGGAATACACTGTTGGCCAGTTTGGGTCAGGTGCCCTGGCTGGGCATGAGAAGCTGAAAAATCCTTGACTCTAGTCTAAACACGACTGAGCAACAGCTGAAAACATCAGTGTTATCAAGATTCTTCACATACTGAACTCAAAACACAGCACTGTACCAGCTACTAGGAAGACAGTTAACTACATCCCAGCTGAAACCAGGACAGTATGTGAGAAGACTGGGAGGGGGGCAACTGCCATCAGAAATGTAATTTGAGTTCTTGCATCCTATGAAGATTGCCTGGCATCAGTGACAGTCTTTGCAGCATTTCTATGTGCAATTCTTCAAGAATTAAAGTGTGGGATGAAAGGTAGAAATGGGTAACGCTCGATAAGCAGCAGACATTAATTAATGCTACATTACAATGGAATTCAGCTGAAATAATGTATGGAGGCCACATGACTAGTAAAAGGAAATTCATCATGGTTAATGTTATTACACTGAATGTCAAAGGAAGCAGTGATGATTTGCCACTTACTGTATAATGTAATGTAATCTAAATGCAATTTTGGTTGGATAGCCTTGAACATCCATATTAAGCAGAACTGGCAGAAAAAACCAGGATTCAGTCCTACTCTATGGGTAGTCTACAGTATCCTTAACTTACCAGCTTCTGAGTGATGCATCTGTTTGCCAAGACATGACAGGACAGATTTTAAAGACAGGTATACTGCATTTGTTCTCCCTTTTTAAGGTTGACACTAACGTTTGGGCATACTCGGATTTAGCAGGCTAGGGTCACATTCCGGCATTATTTTGGGGTGACCTTGAAGAAACACATCAACTTTTGGCAGCTGTTTTCTCCTCTCCGTCAGACATTTGTATGTCATCATCCTTACTGGCAACCTTCTTGATCTACAGATTTTTAAACTTTTTCCAGTAGAGGTTCAGGTGCCCATCCAGTAAACTTTAAATCTACTTGCAGACATCCGGTTGGTTTTAGTTAACATTGATGGGACACTAGGAAGCAGTCTACGGCCCATGAGAGTCAAAGAAGGGTGACTAGTCCAAAGGAATCTATTAATCTCATTTATCCTCTAGAATAAGAGCTTTTCCCCTATAAAATTATATCTATGTCAGATTTTTATTGATATTTCTTCAACACAAAAATGCTTCTCTCAGTTTAATATTTGTTTTGATTGTTTAATGCATTCCAGAGCAAACCCCACCTACCTATGTTATTTCTGTAAGGCATACCAACCAGCAAGTCCACTTACACAGAAAAGGCCTTTTGCATGGAATTGTGCATGATTTATATTTTTTCTTCCCACAACCAATTACGTGTTGGGTTTCAGTAAAGACTCTTCGGTAACAGAAGTCTGTTCAACATGTTTTTGTAAAATCTTACTAATTTTCCCTGCTACATGATACTACAACTTTTAGCATGAGAAATATAATTCTGTAGAGATTGCCTGATGTAATATTATTCTAAACCAGTGGAAGCCATCATTATGCATTCCCTTTTGAAATAAGAAAAATATACAGGGAATTTTTTTTTCTTTTAATATCTATAAATCAGCATTCATTGCAGCACTATAGATTCTAATTCTTTAAAAGAAATAGTGTATAACACTTGCAATTTATTTCACTGGAGTCCCACACAGCTGTTCTACTGCTGTTTTGTCATTGAAATAAAAACATTGAGTTTTCCATTAACTCTAGCTTACATTTATGAAAAGAAATACACTTACGTATCTTTTAAAAGATTCTAAATAGTTATTATTTATTTATACAACCCTGGAAGTGTGCTAGGCATTTCACAGGCACACAAAGAGAGCTGGCAGTCTAAACAGTAAACAAATAAACCCAGCAGAGACGGGAAGGAGAAACAAACCTTCTCTTCTCAGTATTGTTTGTGTCTTCTACACACTGCCCTACCTTTTTTACTTCATCCAAATTTTCATTTTACTTGCAAGTGCTTCGCATCTTTTCTAGCATCATTTATCTCAGAGGAACTAGCCCTGCTTTATACCAAAGCAGGGGCCACTTCAGCATGGCAGGTGGGAAAGAACTTTTGCATGGCGGCTCCTGCAGTAAAAGCATCCAGTTACATTCGAAGTAGCTGAATAATACACAGAGCTCAATATATGCAACCGAGACAGGTACTGCCCAGGCATGGTAAGATGTGTCCAGGAAAGACACCCGTGAAGCGGCACTGCTGGGTGACGGGCTCGAGTCGGGCACTGTTTTACGTCCCCCAGCCTTGTGCCCCCTCAGCCTCGCAGCTCAAGCCCCGCCAGACCCAAGGGGGTCCCGAGACCCTCAGTTGGCTGTTGATCCTGCCAATTAGACAACCATGGGGAGAGCTTTGCGGTTCAAAGCAGTTGTTTCTGAAACATTTACCATTGTATGGGGAAATAGGGGCTTCCTTCCACTGAACGAGATCTTTGTAAGTGCAGGTAGCAAAGCCAAACTTTTAATGTGCAAGAGTTTCTAGATACCCAGCATTTTTGTCATTAACCTTTAGAATGAGCTTACACTTAATTAGCTGCCCAAGCAGGGATGACTGGCTTTGTACACACAGGTTCCTACCTACACGGACAGTGCTCAGTATCATTTTCCTTTATGCTAACACCATATTTGTAACAGACCTAAAGCTGGCTTCTTTACCCAAAAGCTTGTCATCTTCTCGCAAGTCCCCTCCCACCATCTTTTATTTGGCCAATTAAAGACCAACTAAACTGACTCCTCACATACCAGATAAATAAGTAGTAATGAGCTCTTTAGCTACTTCTATTTACTAAGAGTTTGAATTTACAGACAGAAATGAGAAAGAAAAAAAAATCAGGGAGAGGCTGAAGTTCCAGTTTTGGGAAGAAATTTCCATCTCTTTCAGTTCAGAAAACTCAGAAGCATCTGAATGTTTATTCAGGCCTTACTTCTAGACATGGCAGCGTACCCATACTTGTTTCTCACACAAATATATTAGTTTACTTAGCCTCCACAGCACAGCCTGAAATAAATCTTCACACCCCACAGCTCAAAGTGACCATCACAGAGGCGGCTATTGACAGATCAGTTGTGTACCAGGCAACAGCAGCGGTCTGTCAAGGCATCTCCTGGGTGCACGATTTCCAATTCTTACCCCAGTGCACATCTGCGGCAAGCCATAGGAACTGCACTAATGTGAACCTTGGGCAGGTCAAAAATGGGCCTGAAAGACTCGCCCCAGCTCCCCCCCCGCACGGTGCCAGGTTGCGGACATGAATCAGCAGAGTTCTCGATGGCATCTGCACTACGAATTTATGTGTGTCGACTATTTGCTGTATCAGCTGCTTTGCTGATGCCAGTGACAGCTATGAGCACAACAGATTCTGTAGATAAATTATAGGAGCGCAAAAGTCATCTACATGCCAGTTATTTCAAATATCAACAATAACGTTTTGGATCACCTTAAAGGGGACAGGGCTTTCCCGAACCCCCTGTGACTTTGCAACCAAACTTCACTGGAACCACCCATCCACCCAGTGATGTCCACAGTGGAAGGCGTTACTGTTTGCCACATTAACAGGTGCTGATAATGAGTTTTTGTCAATGCTGCACAGAGACTTTTCCAGAAGGACCAAGTCTTTCCATAGCTAGACAGAGCAGCCTCAGGAACCAGTGCCCCCATCCTGCTGCCTTGCTGCCAAGTCCCAGGGCTCAGGGGTCTTTGTGGCTCACCCTGCAACACCCGTAACATGCCAGATCATCAAATCTGACTCTTTAGTGTTTAGGGCTATTTATTAGCATCTGTGCTCAAGACAATCTGCCTGTGCCACAATGCAAATGAAGAATCATTATTTTTTCACTCCCTTCCCCATTTAATTGTTCTAGGTCTCTTCCCCACCCTGCTGTCTGCAGCCCACAAATGCAAAGGGGAACTCTGTAGAAAATGAGCTTTTTTCCCCCTTTCCTTTGAAGGAGCTAACAAGAGCCAGGGTGACATTTACAGAATAATTAAAGGCAACATTGATGAGCCCAGTAGTTGCAATTTTTCTTTTCAATTGAAGAACAGTTTTTAATCCATGTCATCTTTGGTCACCAGCTTTACAGCCTTGACAAGTAATTTTTACAGAAACACTACTAGAGGTTGTAAACTTTAATGACCTTTTTCTTTCTGGGTCCTTGTTTTTCCATACCTGTAATTAAGCAGTACTACATACGTGTATATATATATATATATATATTTAAAGGATAAAAAAAAATTCATATTACTATAAAAATCATCACTGTGCTCACCACTACAAACTTTAACAGCCCTGCAACCACAGATTCAGCTGTGGCCAACAATACAAGAGGAGTCATTACTGTAACTAAATTAGACTGTTTGTTTTCTTTCCCTCAAATCGAATTGTGTAGGAGCTGCTTTATTGCAAAACAGACATTAAAATTCCAGCTAGACCTCAGAGAGAAAGTAATTTCTATTTTATCAGCACTGTAAAGCTGTCTTTATGTTCTGAAGCAGGAAATATTGCAGGGATATTTATAGCTTCAGCACCAAAGCCAGTTTGAATAGAAATGTTACTGCGGTCGGCAGAGCTGTCACATTGCTCAGTGGAGCAGGGAATTTTAGTGAATTTGTGAATTACCGTTTCAGTCTTGACAAGTCTTTCAACGAGGCTGGTGTGTGTCTGGAGCTGCTTTGTGGTTTCAGGATAATGATTAAAGACTTGGATCACTTTAAGAGGAGATTTAAATGGTATCTCAGAGATAATCAGTTTCTGTCAATGAGACCCTCTAACAAAGACCAAGGTTTCCAAACTTTGCTGTGCTCCAGCAGCAGCAGCAGCTCAGCACTGGGCTCCCTTTTGCTCCTCCTCGTCCATCTGCTTCTTGGACAAGTTGGGTGCACAGCTATATTGCACAACTAGAGTGCACTGTATATGTCTTGCAGCACTAGGAATGCATATACTGCATTGCTGCCCAATATTTCCACAGAGGATTAGCAACTTTTTCCTTCCCTCACCTTCCTGGTACAGGCAGGAATTATGCCCTATAAATCTTTGTCATTGTCCTCTATAGTGGATTTAATACTGCCATTATACAGATGAATAAACTGATGCATGGAGAGAACGGGATCATTTGTCTTAGCAAACTTTCTAACTTTGTGGCAGAGGCAGGAGAGTACCTTGGATTTTTCAAGTATCTGTGACCACCCTCGCCTTTGTAATTAAACAGGATTACTAACAGCCTACACTGGGAGAAAACGTAAAATAAATACCTTCACTCCTTGATTAAACCCATCCATTATTATATATGTGGTAATGGATTGTTTCAGCAATCCACAGCAGAAGCACTGCAAACGCACTGCAGAATTTAGCCTAACAAATGTTCCTATCATGCTGTAAACAAAATAATTTGTATTGTGGTGGTAAAACACATCCATAGCCCAGTAACTGTTGAGAAGGTCAAACTGAGCCTTCCATTGCTGCGTCAGTTGTGGATTTTCAGTGTTTCTTAGAGACAGTGGCTCTTGCCAGACACATGAAACCAGCTAGAAAGTGTTTGAGGAGCTACTGCTCCTGCCTCTTCTGCCCTTAAAAAAGGCTAGCAAAGCTCTGCCAGATCCAGTTTCACCCAATTTCACATCTCCACACCTCACATTGCACACAGCAGACCAAGGCTCTCCAGGTCGCCTCATTTGCAACCTTCTGGCTGTCCTCACTATACCCCCACCACGCTGCCCATAGGTCACTCTTCAGGTACAGAAAACAGCAACTCACTCCAAATGTAGCAGGCTAATTCACATTAGCCAGGTTTCTGTCCCAGCAGCACATTCACACCCATCCCTGTTTGACTTTGCCAGCCAAGGCTGCCTAGGCAAGACTGAACTACAGGGTGGCAAGCACTGAATTGTACACAAACACAAACGATTTAGAAATCAGGAGCACAGGTTCTTGGTCTGAACTTGTCAGAGTCTTAACAAGCTTGTAGAAAGACCTTGACACTTACACTTCAGCTTTTTTTTTTTTTAAGTGACTGTTTTATTGAGCAGATTTTGATCATAGTCTTATTTCATGGAGCTGAGTAGTGAAAACCAGTAAGTAGAGAGAGCTGGTGAAAAAGATCCTGTCTGTCCAAGACTGCAGAGCAGAAGCAGCAGAGTGTGTTCCTAACACAATTCTTTCAGCCCTTAAAATCTTAATCCAAGACAGCTCAGGCCTCAGGCAGATCTTGCCTCATTGAAATTAAGTGATCTAATTAAAGTAGAGTCTTCGTAACACCCTGCACCACATGTCTGTACCAGGAGACAAGCAGGTGTCTATGCATCTGGTTCAGAACCACCTTTTCCATGATGCATTGAAGACTTCTCTGGTTTTGTGAGGACCAGCAGCAGAGAATACAATGATCTTCTGAAACATGAAGTATCAAAGATACCCAAAAGAAAAGCCAGCATGGGGCTGGATTCTGTTCCTATGGGCCTCTACCTGCAGATATCCAAGGACTTTGTTTCTCTCTAACAATAGGGAAGTGCACCATGAAGACAGGATCTGCATACAATATTAGTGCATTATTTTCTAATAATCTTAGGCACCTCACCAAGACTATGAACGCTATGGAGTTTCTGCCACTGAAAATGAGAGACAGTAGCTCTCTCTAAGCTGGATAGTTTATCCATAATTGAAATTTGTAGTAGTGCATTTCTCTCCCCCACATCTATAAATAAAGCTGGTGTTTTGGCAATTACTGATGTCTGCTGTCATTTTGCAAGGCTGGGTTTTCAATGAAGCATGTGGTGTTATAGGCTAATGTCGTGGTTTTCTCATTTCTATAGTTCTCTAATTCTATATTTTATGAAAATTGAGCTACAGTTTTATGCACAATGATTCTTTCTATTTTTTAACCCCCTCTCCCCCTCCCAAAATGGGAGGGGCATGAGTGATGGAGGGAGAGATTTGGCTGAGTGTATATCTTGGGGAAGGGAGTAAGAAAATGACACAGCTCCACACAGCTGCTTTCTTGAGGGATCTCTACATAAAGGATGGGGACCTCCAGCACCCTCGAAGGGTGGCAGTGGAAAGGTTCCAACAGAAGCAAGAGGAAGAACCCTTCAAGAAGGTAGAGAAAGGTGTTTTGAGTCTGAGTAAAACAGATCCCTGACTCCAGGTAGGGCAACAGCTACATTTGTAAACATTATTTCGGATGGGTTTCAAATTCTGAGCTTGATTTGTCACCTGATTTGATTTTTGTTTCAACTTACCATTTTCCTCCCCTTCACCCTTTATTCTTCTGCTTCTTTTTCATCATCCTTCTTTTTCTTCCATAAATCTGTGCATTTTTTTTTCTCTTCCCTGTGAACTTCACTTCAGCCCTAGAATTCACCTGTACCTTCCAAATCCTATTCCCACTAAATCTCATTCCCATCAAAACTACCTGTAAACCATCCTCCCTGTCCTCTTCTCTGAAATGTTGGGGTTTTTTTTTATCCCATGCTCCTTTTTCTGTGTATCTATTTACACTACATTTAATTGCTTGTTAACATCACAGACCTGCTCCAGTTCTTACTGAAGTCAGTGAAGACTCCCATTGCTATTAATAGGCGCTGAATCAGAAACAGAAGCTTTGTACCTAGAGGTGGTAAATGTCATTTAGAGCTGAGGGTACTTCAGAAATAACAGGATCAGGCCTGATGTCTCTGCATAGCTAATGCAATCAGTCCTTGTAAAAATAAATGCAGAAGCATTGCCTTCTGCTGTAACAGGCCTTCAATGGACATATGTCTCAAGGATGCTGATAATAATCAGCTCTTTGAAAGGAATTAGCTGGCTTTTAATTCTCTCCCTCTTTCTATCTCTGCTTCACAAATTTTCTCTTGTGTTTAGTAGACCCATTTATAAAATATAGATTCCAATTGATTCCCAAGGAGAATGAACACTAATACACTCTAGTGTCCATCTGTTTTGTCCCCCACATGGCAGAGAAAAAGATTTATATGACTTTTCTGGGTATGCTGCTGACCTGCAATTGAGTCAACGATCAAGTCACACTAAATTAAACAAAGGTATATTTCTTTTCCTGGCCTACACAAGAATGCTCTGCCAGTCTGCCTCTGGGGGAAGGCATGCCTCTCCTCCCTTAGGTCAAGAAAAGCCAAATTCATTTGGAGCAGAACTAAATTCATACACAAAGATCACCTGAGCAGCTGGATACCATTTACCAATGGCAGTTTTGTGATGTTTCAGGGTATTTGAGATAGGACCTTATATACCCATACAGGAATGTATATATACATAAATATACATGCATATCTATGCATGGCTGGGTATAAACACATACATGTCAATATACATGCTTGTTCCACCCACTTCCGTAGATGCCCTTCATAATTAGGTGAACTATTCATCTTTAATAATGACCAGTAAGCTGCTTTGCTTTCAGCAGGCTCAGTAAGACAGCATGCCACAGAAAGAGCTTTGAAGAATGAAAAATGAAAGACGCCACAAAACATCTCAAGATCAATTGCTGTAATTATTCTTTGAATAATTTTTCAGCCATTATTCAGGCCTTGCATATTTACATGAAAGGCTATTTTCAGGCCAACCAGAAGCTCTGTAGCTTTAGGATTTACAGCTTACTGTGTACGAAAGACTTAGCATTGCACCCTTAGGAAATTCATTTGTAGATTGTTGTGAAGATAAAGAAAAATAAAGGTTCCTTTAATCTTAATGTCCTTTATATGCTACTCATTACTGTTCAATACATTTTCTAGGAAGTCTGTGACAATGACAGACTCGATGGCTTACAACTATACAACTTCTTTTCCCCGTTTCCAATAGTGACATTTACAAACTGCCAAGTACCCAGGACGTATGTACTAGGAAGTAGATCCTCATCCTTTTTGCATTAATTCAAGGTTCAGAGTCTCACTGCACTGCCAAGGCAAGGGATAACAAAAGGGACAGCAAAAGGTTCATAAGCTCATAAATATGTGACAAGCCGTCTTGTCTTATTGCTCTTTTTAGCACACTGTGGTACTGAAATTGATAGCATAATAGACTTTCTCCCAAATACAGTGAAAACCATCATGAGGTTTTTCATTTTTATCAGACCTAATTTTTATGCTGACAAAAAAATTATCAGTGAAAGGCAAAATGTGAGTTGCTTGCTACAGCATTAATTTTAAACATCTGGAATAGGATATAATGTATGCAGATGTTTTGTAATGAAGACAGGTTACAAGGAAAATAAAATATATTGTGTGTTGCCATTGCTCGTTAATATAAATTGACATCTGCTGAGTCTGGAGGTAAACTCTATGTTCTCCTGCCATCCAGGCTGGAATAATACTCCATCTGCTATGTTAATGCAGCTGAACATCATTTGTCCCTTAAGTCATCCTTGATAGGTATAGACCTGGAAAAACTATTTGAGATGATATGGAGGTTATGTATTGGACTTGCCTAAATATCTTCTTACACTGCAAGAAAAACTACTGAAAAAATATCAGCTTAGGCTGTTTAAGCCATAGTGGAAAATTTTTTATCCACATACAGCTTTCATTTTCAGGCACTCTGAACATAATTTTGAATTTATTTCCAAATGAGCTATTTAGTAGCAAACAGTTGGAAGCTACATTCACAAGTCCAAGAATAAAATTCTGCTCAAACCTATTATACTCACTGGTATATAATGGGCATGATGAACCCAAATGCTGATTTTTCACACATGGAGGCATTTTCCACTAATTTCAGAAAAATTTTTCCTTTGCAATAGAGTAAGTTTGTGGTCTTTGGCTGAAACTTGTGCCAGCCATAACAAAGATAAGGAAATTTAAAAAAAAAAAGTCAGCCTTGTCTACATTCACCAAACATGAGCCTAGACACATTTAGAATAGGAAAACTAAAGGAGCTAAATTTTATTGTTTAAGAGGCCCTGAACAGGGCCTTTCTGACTTAAGACAGCTCATCTGAAAGGTCAGGAAGCTGTGGTACCTCTCCAATCCAGAATTGGTCCAGAACCCTCCAAGCACTCGAGTGCTCCTATGGGAGAAGCTTCCTCTACCTGATCCTCCTTCAAGCCTTTGCTTCATATCAATATTTCCCTAATGAAAACACCCTATAACTTATAAAATTTTTTGAAAATATTCTCAAAAATCTGCTTGGAAATTTAAAAGAAAATCCATGTCAGATCATTTGAAATCTGACCATGAAGAATTTTTATGAAAGCGTTATCCTGAGCAGCACAGCAGCACCAAAAAGACTATGCATTGTGAATCTATGAAATACTTTTGCACATCCCAGTGTTAATGCAGAGTAATTAAGGAAAGTGTACGATAGCAATTGTGAATAGCCTCTATACCTGGCAGGCTTTTGGTGCCAGGGAGGTGCTTTTGGGTTTTTATAAACATTATCAGTTTAAATAAATGCTTGGTCCAGTTGTATATGAAGCATACCTTCACCCAAGCCGTTAACATGACAGGCACAGGTCTGTGTTCATACCTGACTCCATACAACACGGTTCTCACGTGGCTCACAGGGAACCACGCTCTTTTTCTGACCAAAGCTGGTCAGCACTTTTGCTTCCCAGACGTTCCATCTGAGATGCAAACACCAGCCTAGTGTCAGGGTGACAAAAACATCATCACCACAACAGGGAAACCAGAGGAGGAATGGGGAGAGCACAGGCTTCCTTACAGTTTTCTGATATCCTAGGATTCTCTTTTTTCAGGAAACTTCTCCAAAGCTACACAAACAATGTCCACAAACAATCTAAAATATCACCATGGGTTTTTCTCCTCATTTGCTTTTAAAAATTGTTCTCTGATTGAATCCACGGGGATCCTGAAGGCAAGAAAATGTGCTCTGCATGATGAAGTACTTAAATAAGATTGCAGTGAGAACAGAACCGGTGCCTGTGCCACTCACGCATTGGAAGAATTTGGTCACATGTCAAACATTTCAAAACACAAGGAAAAAAAAAATAAGCTCAAGGCAACTCCTGGAAGAAACCTTTGGGGACCCAATGAGAAATTGCCACCAAATGAAAGCATTACAAGAAAACAGATGGAGAATAAGAGAGGAACATCAGAAAATCAAATGACATGTTTAAAAGGGCAAAACATCAATACTACCCAGAGAATTGATAAAATGTGTCATTTTAAAGGATGCTGTAAAGCAAAGAAATCACAAAATGCATTATGACTATGAAAGGGAAGGAGAGAAAAAAACAGCACTTGCATCTACCTTTATAGATAGTTCCAGTACCCAAGAAATTAGATTTTATTTTCAAGAATGAGTGTATATATATGTAAATATATAAAGGAAGATGCATTACTGTTCACAAAATGTTTGAAGTCATTAGAGAATGACAGAATGTGACACATGAACATTGGCAAGATTTGTTCATTTACGTTGGTAAAAGTTACATGATCCACTGTTTGTGCTTAGAAATTCCTCCTAACTGTATTTCTTCCTGAACTGTGCCTGTTGTGACATTCATGTGTTTATGCACCCTCTGTTTGCTTTTTTCTGAGCCACGTGAGTGCAGGATGGGGACACTCTTTAGTGTGTATCTACTGGCAAATTGAATATGAAAAACAAATTAACTAAAGCACTTTGATCATTATATTAGATACTGGTTGTTTACCTATGGGATCCTTCTCTGAAGAGGCTCTGACCACATTATCTAGAAAAACTAGTTTAAGAAATGAGACGTGAGGTGTTTCAAATATGTACCAATTTTTTTTTTTTCATGCTAGAGGGATTAATTCTTCCTTCATTTCTTCTACATGTAACACTCTTAGAAGTCAAACAATATGCCCAACAGGAACAAATGAGGACAGCTTAAGAATTAAGAATGGCCTGTGAGGTTCATTGGACTGTTGTTAGATGGTCATCATCTTAGTTTGTATCATCAGGACCACTACCTACTTCATTAATTAGCTGCAACAGGTACCATAATGCTAAGCACTAGGGAAAAAAAAAAAAAAAGGATAAATCCATTTTTAAAGTGAATATTCAGCCACTTCAAATGGGAAGTGATGTTCAGACAAGCAGTATTTGTTTCAACGAGCAGGGCCCTCTCACTCCAGCCAGCTACAGAGATGTCAATAGCCTGGAGAGAAGGTGTCAGAACTTGCAGAAAGAAGTATAGCAGTGAAAAAGTTTTAAGCTGAAGAAAAATCTGAAGTTCACAGGAAGGGTTAGCATGGAGACAAAAGAATATTTCAGAAATAGAAGTTGAAGTAGATTCAAAATCCTTAATGTTCAGTGCTGATAATGGCACTCATAATGTTAAGTTATAAATGGAAGTTTAACTTCAGTAAGTCTCTCTCCTAGCCAAAAACAGAGAAGACTCCCTTGGTTTGTATTTCTACAAACTGGGGTTTTCAAAAGGTAGCTGAAGCTTTTTTGTTTTCTCTCTCCAAAATTGGGGTAGAAGTGGAACAAATCTGGGCTTCTGTCATGTTCCAGTGTTTTGGATCAAGACAGAAGACAGAGGTTTTCAAATATTTTGAAACTGTAAAGTTAATACTGCTTGGAGTTTGCTTGCACAGATGAGGGAGGATAGAAGAGTGATGTCTGATTTTTTTTTTTTCTTTAATCACATAAGATTCATAGTTTGCATGAAAATCAGTCTGCACTCTCCTCATTTGCAATCCCTGCACAGAGACAAGAATCAAAGCCTTGTGCTCATCACTACCTGGCTCATCCCCTTTAGGACAGTCCTGCTGGTGGGCATTAGAGAGAGACTTTGCATAAAAACCACGTTTAGATGCTCAGCTCATGCTTGGATTAAGAGTATACGGTATTTGGCAAACAGAAAGGTTTAGGTGAATTGCAAACAAATCATACAAAAGTATTGAGTCTTCATGAAAAATAAGCTGGGTTTGCTGATAATGCACCGGAGTAGCAAACAACAAAGAAGAAAACAGCAAGATCAAATGAGGGACTCTGTTCCTATCAAAGGCATGCAAAATGGTAATGTACAAGGACTTGAATCTGCATCCTCTTGGAAAAAAAAAACCAAATAATAATCAGCAGCAGCATTGCTGTGGATTCCCAGGCCAAACAGCTCTGTTCACATTTCTGAGATCAGCATGTCCTATGTCTCCCAGGAAGGGTCCCCAGCTATGAGACAGCAGATGCAAGTCCCCTTCCCAGCTCTGCTGTGGAAGACCTGAGACATCAGGGATGTCCCTGGGCCTCTGGTTCCTTCCCAGGCTTTGTCCATCCTTCCTATTTGTAAATCGTTCAGGGCAGTGACAGCTTTTTTCCAGTGTTTAACAAAACAGTCTCAGAGACATCCCTTACCTGCTACTGTAAATACAAGGTTAGGTTTCTTTTCTAAATTGCCTTGGAGAGAAAACTGTCTTTCCCACAGGAACAGAAGACATAAAGGAGCCCAAAGTTAAGACGTTCAAGGTATATTTTATATCCATGTACTGTACACTTTATATTCCTTTGAATGACCAAAGAAGGTGAAATACAGTTACCAAGTTCTCTCAGGGTTTGGGTTTTTTTTAACTTTTATTACCAGTACTAAATATTTATCTCAGTAATACTCCAACTATTAACTGAAGTCATTGTGCTGAGTGTGGCACAGTGATGTAATGGAGAAGGCCTAGCAGTTGAAGTTGTCCATCATGGCAGCATTTATTGCTAGCACCAGATACAGGGAGTAACGATTCCCCCCCCCCCCAAATTTTCAGCTCGTAAGAGTATTTTCATGCTTGTACCAAAGTTATCTTTGTGATATAAAAGCTAATCACTAATTACGTAATTTATTATTTATCAGGTTATACTTTAAGTGCTAAAATTTTAAAAGAATTGACTCAAAGTCTCCTGACTTTTCACCACAATCTGAGTTCCTCAAAACAGAACAAACATGCAAGCAGGAATAAGACGCATTAATGAGCGACACTTTTCTTGCTTCAGAACTGTTCAATGGGCTGCCTTTTTTTTTTTTTTTGAGTTCCATTTGTTTTCAAAGAAAGTAGATGAAAATGTAGATATAATTTTGGAATAATTGCATGTAATCCATTGGTCACAGAAGAATAAATCACACCATTTTCTCTTTGAAACTTCGTAACTGGTTTTCCCAGTTCACAGGGCTGTGAGCTGATCTGAGCAATGCCGTGCTGCACAGTGGGGATCAGCTCCCACGGGCTCCTCCCCTGCCTGATCAAAGGGAGCATCTTGCACAAAGAGAACTAGAGAGCATCTGAGAAAGATCCAGAGACTCCTGGAGAGGCACAGCGCAATGAGGTCGTTTACTGGCCTCTGTTTAGAGCGGGTTGTTTTGCCAATGTGGCTTCAAGGGCCCAGACCACGCACACCAGGTTGTAAAACTCAGTCTGCATTGTAGATGCAAGCAGCAACCAAAGGCAGAGCTGCCTGGGCTGTCAGGTTTTGGTCCTCCCTATGCCAGGAGAAGGCAACTTTATAGTAATAAAACATATTATCCTGCAGGAGCGCTCTTTGCTTAATGTGGCCATACCAGGAAAGCTCTGCTTTACGCTCTTTCGGAGAATCTATCCTCTACAAGCTGAAAGAGACTTTCTGGAAAAAGTCTTGCCAATATATCTGCACTGAGGATGTTTTGTACAGCTTTGCTGGTCAGGCATCAGACCTTTTTACAACACTAGCCACTGTCATGAGGAGACAGACATGTGTAGTGTAATCCACCACAAATTGTGGAAAGAACCTCAAAGATAGCATGGGAAGAGCTTCCAAAGCTATCTGGTGTTTGCTGTTCACAGGTGCTACTGTGACACCAGGCATCTTAGAAAGAAAGGATGTACAAATCTCAAGAGGACATTCCATCTGTTATATTGCCTAAGAAAGGGCAACCTACCTTCTAGTTGTCCCTTACATGAACAAATAAAAGAGCAAAATAATCAAAATATCAGTCACAAATAAATTCATGCTCTTACTACAGTTCAATTTCACCTAACTCCTAATGTTTCAATTGTGTCCTCACCTTCATTCAAACATAATGATCAGGTGCTGTTTATAGGAGGAGTCGTCTTGCTACAAAGACCCAGTTACTCTGGGTTTTCCTCACCTTGCTGGGATTCCTACCGGTAGAGCACGTGTAAATATTTGATGCAGTTCTAGCATAGTAAGCAGAGGGAAAAGTCTCCCCAAACAACTCCGGTCTACCTTTCTGAAGCATTGATGTGCTGCATTGTGCAGCCACGGCTGCTCTGTCAGGGATCTGGCACACTGGCAGTCTTGAAAGCAGAAAACAAGAAACTCGCACACTCTGATTGAAAATTATGGAAAGCAGGTCTTTGTTGTTGCTCACGCCTGCCTGCCTGGATCTCACAGGTAGCTAGAAGTGTACCTTCACGTTTCATAATAGATGAGATGTAAAACTAATTTTAAAACAAACTATTACCATGAAAGTGTTTCACTTTATCTCTGTATAAAGACTGCTTTTCAAATTTCTCCTTGGCTGCTGCATAGCAGAGCTGAAAGTCCCAGCAAATAATTTATAAAGAATGCATTAGAGGAGATATGTACTTATAGCACTCGTAAACACCTGTTTCAGAGGCCTAACGTTAACTTGCAGTTATCTATCATTTATTGAATCACAGATGAGCAATCATTGGCCAACTGCTGGTGTTCTTGCAACTCAAATTGTGTCACACTGAACCCCCCTTTGTCTCTGAATTATTAAAATACGGGAAGTTCTAAATTGACTTACAAATGGGACATGTCGTAAATCTCCACGTGCATGCATGCATCTGCTTTTTAGGCCAAGATCACATGCCAAGGAAATGGCAGCATTAGATATAAGATAATTAGGCATAGATTAGTACTACAACAGCAAGTCAGACACCCGAGCTGAAATCAGGCTTCCACACAGCCAGGGCAATTTAAAAGCCTAGTAAGAGAATAAAAAAATTTAAAGAAAAAACCCTAAGAAACAGTAAGATTGAGCATGTGTCCACAAGGTGATCCATGATACGGCTCTCCTGAAAAGAGCTGGGCAGAATATGTTTTCCTGTGCTGTAAACATTTTGGAAATAACACACCAGTTTCCCCATTCTGCATCAGAGTAGTCTGAAATGTTACAAAATCCACCATGGAGAGAAAAATAAAATAAATAAAAATGCAGATAAAAGTTTCTACCACCCAACAAACAGAGATTCACCGAGCTATGGAAGAACCTACTTTGAATTCCTGTTCCCAGCAATACATAATTATTTAAGTTTGGTTTATTTTTTTTAAACCAGGAATTCTAGTATAGACCTAGGTTTCATTATAACCAATTTGTTCCTAAGAAAAGCTTTGATTTTTTACAAGTAGATATTCCCTGGGAAAACATGCACACACCCACAAACCCTGACTCAATTCACGTGATTTTTTTTTGCTGGGCCAAACTTCCCTTCCATTTTATATAAAATGCTTGCATGTGTTTATATCTATCCTGTATCCTATAGTCTGGGGAGTTCAGAAATTAAGTAGGTCAGGGATGAAGCCACACAGACACCTGGGTCTTGGCTCAAGCCAGCAGCAACTTCACACTAAAAAGATTCCTTTCCAGTTCCCAATCACTGCAGTCCCTCTATTCATACATGTCTGATTGATATCCTGGATTATACTGTTAAGAATTAATTTCAGAAGCTCAATTCCAGCATATAAACTGTGCTGCTTGTTTTCAGATGCCATCACTTAGAGAATGTTCAAGGGAATTGTAAAACAGGATTCACTTTATGATGCGGATGAAGTCGGCACTGAATTCTAAATGAGCTGGATACCACATGCTAAATTGTGTCAGCAACACCTCAGTGAACAGAAATATGAGCTTTTCTCTGTCTCTTTGAGACGCCTCTCCTTGAGTGATCCATAGAGTGGCATCCTTATCAACCTAGACAGAACAGACTAGATTTTATGACAAATCTGTCAGTTGTGCAGGGTTTGAGATACATTTCCAGCTGGGTGTAGTCAGCAGGTATAACAAGGATGTGGTCTCTCAGATCAGTACTTTTCAGAGTTGTAGTTTAGATAATGTATTAAAACTATCTGAAACGTTATTTCCCATTCCCTGCAGAGATCAATATCCAGTGGAGCTCTCAGACCTGAGCATTTCATAGCCCCGTTTCCTCCTTGCTTCATTGCAATGAAGAAGCTTAACACTCTTCCTCATACCCTGTCCACCTCCTCTGTTGATATTCCCTTGTATTGCAAGTGACTTGTAGCATCCACATGAACACAAGCTAGGAGGCAAGATTGCAGTTCTGACCCTAAGAGTTTGTAAACCAAGTGATCTGCAAGCAGCGGTCACAAGAGTGACAAAATAGAGGTCCAATAAATAACCTTTAATGGCCCAACTATGCCTGTCCCCCAGGGCTATACATCTCCCAAGTACAGACATGCATGTGTGACCCTGGGAATCAGATGTATCAAAAAACCCACATTAACTACAGTATTTTCCATATCACAGTATTTGCAATATTCCATATAGTTAGAATGAGAAAGAGCATAAGTGCTAAAAATAGGATTAGCTCATAAGCACTGTGTTTACTCAAACCACTCTCCTTTCAGTACCTCAGAATTTGTGCCCTGCTCAGCTGTGCAGAAGTAATCAAAATGGTACCTTGCATCCATCAAAAGATCTGAGAGCACAGCAAGTTTTGACTTTTGAAGTTTGTGCATCCAGCCATGGAAAGAAATAGGTGATTGTATCTGGCATGAAAGTGATAGATTTTCTTAGGAAGACTTTGACCTGAAGTACCAAGATACAAGCAATTGATAAAAGCAGTGTGCTTTCACTTTGTTTCAACTCTTCCTCTCCTCACTGCAGCTTGATAGACCAGACCCATGACTGAGGTGCTTAAATTTCACTGCCATTGACACACACTTGATGTTGTTTGGGCTTTACCCATTGCAGGGCATGATCTTAAAAGAGCATACTTTATTATATCTCAATAAAAGGCAGCGTGGTCAAAATAGCAACTGCCAATTTGCAGGACAGTGTGGCTTCCAATCTGTCCGTTATTTATGTTATAATGGAAATGGAATGGAAGAAATGACAAATACACTTAGCAGATATGATGAGCATCCAGACAGAAAGGCATTATTAGCAAACATTCATTTAGCAGAGGCAACTACTGCTGCTACAGCCTGGGTAGTGTATTGGACAGAACATGAGCTTGGAACAGGAATACCTCAAATGAACATGCAGAGAAGAAAAATGATGAAGGAAAATATCACTGGCGCGGCTGCATATGGCAGTGAATGCCGTGCCAGCACTGGGATTCCTTCATCCACCGATATGAGCCGAGTTCTGCATCCAAACATCACGATTAACTCTTTGAATGTCCCTCTGGGATCTGAGGAGAATTAGGAAAATGGGACTTCAGACCTTGCCTGAGGTAGTGCATCGCTGAAAACCAAGTGTACCCAGCCAGATGCAGACAGCTGTGCACTCATCCTGCACGGTCTGGCCTAGATGAGAAGAGAGAGGAAGGAAGAGGCTCTGACCCCAAGGCTGGGTTTCTCTGCTGGCACAGCCTGTAGCTGAAACCAATGGGTTTATTTCTGATGCCTCTCCCATCTTGTGCTTTCTTGTTCCCATAACACACATGCTGCTCTTTAGTCTATAATGAAAACACACAAAGAAAAAAATCCCCAAACCCCCGACACAGCCAGCATCTTCCTGCCTTCCCCACAGAGGGAATTATCACTGCCTTGCACACGGTATCAATTCTCACTCCTCAAGGCCACTTCTTACAAACCCTGCATTAAAACCAAAGCGATTTACTGACTGACTAGGCAGCAGAGCTGGGTTCTGCAGGGCAACGTGTGGCTGCCTCACAGTGCTGCTGTGGCTCTTTTTGACTTTGCTTTCGCCTCTTTGGAGTGTCTACAGCCCTTCGCAGTCCTGCTTCTCAGTGCTCTGCTCAAGCCACATGCATCCTCACAGCAGGTTTGCTGTTATCGACAAGAACAACAATATTTCTAACAGGACTCTGCAGATCCTAGCCAGAGAGATGTTGAATATTTTAAACTTGTCATGTTCAAAAGCTTCATTTGTGTCCAAAAAAAAATCTAATTTAGTACAGAGTTTCCAGAGTCCAGTGACAAGGCCCACTCTTTTCTAGGGAAAACACTGGTGAAGAAAAGCATCTCCTGAACTTTCAGTGAGCTCATTGCCTGCAGGCTCTTCCTTGAGGGAATGCCAGTCCCCAGGTGTTTGCAGAGCTATTACCATGACAGGGTTTTGATCTCCACAGAGATCTTTGAGTTTGCCTCCAACACAAGTGATAATAAAATAAAACTTAACCTTTTCCTTAGGAAAAACCAAGTGGGTGCTTCTTGGAGCACAAGCTGCTCTTGGCAGGCATTGGCTCTACCTTTCTCTTTTTTCTAAAATTAAGAGTGAGGCTGGAACAATGGGGACCCAATCCTTAACTGTTTCATCTCCCTTTCACAACTCAAATCAGATGCAATGTTTTGATGAGGAAGCACTAGAAGAGACCACCACCACCACCTCAGCATTCCTCTGTTTTGCCCCTGCTACCCTCTGCCAGCCCTGTCCCACTGCCTCCTGCCCTCAGACTGACGGCTACCACCATGCACACAAAACCTGCACCCACAAGTCCAATTCTGAATCCTGGTAAGACCATCTGCCCTTCGTTTATATTCCTTCCCCTGTCAAAGTGATAGTGACATTAACAAGCATACTCCAAGGGGGGCTTTGTGCCAATTAACAATTTCTCATTAGCTTAATTAGGGGACACATGTTTTTAATCACAGCTAAGAATGTGGAGTGATTGAAGAATTGATTCAGAGCTTTTGAAAGCATCACTGTCAGTGCATGGAATTTAATTCGGCAGATGTGGTTAAAGAAAGAGAGCAAGGGCCTTAAATGACTTTGGCTAAATGAGCTTAATAGCAGTTTGAAGCACAAGGAGCCACAGTTACATGGACAATATTTCCCTATCATCACCAGTGACAGTCTACTCTGAATTTTCAAGACATTGAGAAATGTGTATAAAAACACCACTGATTTAATTCTTGGATTGGCATCTGTCATTTTGCAGTACAAATATGTCCTGTCTGCTAAGTGCTATGGCTTCTCTGAGCAGAACATGCTCCCTCTCAATCTCCTCCTCCGTGATTACCTTCCCCAAAGATGGATTACAGCAACCTGGTTCTTTTACCTCAGACATTTCAGTTCCATTCAAAAATCTTCTTCTAGACTCAGATGCAAGTGGCAAATGACTTTGGACCATCACTCAATCAAGGGTGGGTTCCCATGTGTAACGAGGTCTTGACATCATCCAGAGCATGCAAGATACTCCTCCAGTGAGGCTCTGATCAGGCTCAGTGCTGACAGAGCCACCTGCAACAAGAGACCTTTGAAAACCAGATGAGATGATACAGCTTTAGTCACAAAGAAGTCAGTCCACGTCTCCTTGGCCAGAATTCAGCTTTCTATTTCCAAACAGCTAATTGAGGTGCCTAATTTGAGTTCCTGGATACCATAACTTCCTTCTGTTCAATGGCTTCACCCCCTAAGATATAATCATGGTTGCTTATCAGCAAAGACACATATCACTTCAGGAATTACCATCTATACACTGACCAGGCCAGTGCCATCTTCCTGGCATAAAGTTCAGGCTACCTCAGACCTCCTTTAGTGTCAATATTATGCATTCTATCCTAAGGTAACCCCAACAGTTCTCAAAGGAGAGGAGAGCAAGTAAAAGGTGTTTTGAAGTCATCCATGTTAAAAGTCTCTGTCAGTAGACACGTGAGCCAGTGTTGGTGTCAATGTAGATCAAAGCTGTGACACCTGAACCAGATGTTTTGAAAAAGTAACTGCGCCTTCACTTGCTTTTTCATAGGGTAATGCACTGTGTCAAATGGGAGATGGAGAAACATAGACTTATCAAAAGGTCTTCATTGCCAAAAATGAAGATGTAATATTCTTGCTGCAGGAAGCAAATGCAAATACTGGCATGTCTCTGCATGTCCATTTTCCTGATCAGCAGTTGTCATTCCCCCATTCACTGTAACTCTAGCTTTCATTTAATAGTGTTATTTAACATATCCCTTTTGTCATCTTATTTTGACCTTGCCTTTGAAATATTGGAACAAAACATACTGTAGCATTTGCACAATGCAAGAAATGATGACATTTACCAGCAATAGTATATATAGGAATAAAAGCCCCAAGGTCTTTGATAGCAGTATTTATGCAAGTGCTAAAATGAGTGGTTTCAAGCAACAGAAACATATGAATGGAACAATTGACAGTGTGGGCTTGACAAAAAGAGGTTACCTCTAATGCAGCTGGGTCAGCAGATCTGAACCTGTTTCTACACTACTTCTACAGACCATGAGTCTGTCATCAGAAGCCACTTTTTTTAATCCAGTCTTCCGCTTCACAGACCACATCACTGCCACCTTTATACTGAGGAGATTAAATGGCTACCAAACTTTAAATACAACTGAAAACTAATCACGCTACAGACTTCCATTGCCTTGACCTTGCATTGACATTTACACTCACCATTATAACTTGGTACCATTTTACATGTACACTTTAAATGACCATACAGAGTTTGGGGTGATAGGTGTTCAAGAACTACAGCTTTGATGAATACCTGTATTGCCCCATGTCTCAGCTGCTATGAGTCAGGTCTCCTGTTTTAATGCACACTCCTTCTGCAACCACAAGCCCATTGCTCTTTTAGGAAACTGAGCTGAGCAGCTCTGTCCTGTTTCAGCTGGGATAGAGTTAATTTTCTTCTTAGTAGCTGGTACAGCATGTTTTGGATTTAGCGTGAGAATAATGTTGATAACACACATGTTGCTAAGTAGCGCTTATCCTAAGCTAAGGATTTTTCAGTTTCCCATGCTCTGCCAGCAAGCAGGGGTACAAGAAGCTGGCAGGGAGCATGGCCAGGACAGCTGACCCAAATGAGCCAAAGGGATATTCCGTACCTTAGAACGTCATGCTCAATATATAAACTGGTGGGAGTTGGCCAGGACAGGCAGATCACTGTTCAGGCATCAGTCAGCAGGTGGTAAGCAACTGCATTGTGCATCACTTGTCTTTTTTTTGTTATATTCTTTTTCACTACAATTATTATATTATTATTATTATTGTTAGTATTATATTTTGTTTTACTTCAGTTACTAAATCGTTCTTAAAAAAGTGATGCACAAGTTTTTATTTCCTTCATATCAGCCACCTCCAAGGAATTTCCTTACCAGGTTGCAGGCACAGTGCGGGTATTGCAACAACAAATTCTGGCTGATTCCAAATCATTTCAGAGCTGTTCGTCACAGGTCTACGCTGACCTTGTTAAAGCTTTGTTGTCTTAACAAATTTGGAATATGTCATCTAAAATGAGAACGAGTTCACTGTTTACTAAACATGCATGTAGATATCTTGTTTCTCCCCTTGATTTGTTTTTTAACGTATTCTCCTTTTCCCCACCCAAATATAATAAATACTGTGGAAAGGTTAAGGTCAGAAATAGATGGATTCTCTAAGCTAGTAGACTGGAAATGTTCAATGAATGAAATCAGCAGAACTGAGGCCAGCTCTAATAGCTTTCATCTGTTATGTTTGCCTTCTTTCACTAATCTAATGCCCATGTTTTTGTAGGAGAGGAGTTAAACATAACTTTTTTTTCTTCCCAGATTTATGAGTAATATGTAGCAAATCAGGCAGATCACTCATGCAAACAGTAGCTTTCCAATTCTCAGCAACATTCATCTTGAATAAAAATTGTATGTGGAATTTTTTAGAAATGTCGCAGCCCTTGTGTAAGCGTAGCTATTGATTTCACCTTTACAGTAGCAATTATAAGATATGTATGTGATGCCAATGTTGTTGTTAATGAAACTTATCTTTCCTGACTCAGTATTCTGCTTGTTTTCTTAGATGTAGAACTTGAGGGAAGTTAAAAATCATGCTGCCGTATGAGTTGGTGATATATTACAAAAGATAATCATATTTTACAGAGCATCATTCATCCTGAGAGATCCCAAACTGCTTGTGAAATATTTGCATAGGCACACATTTTCTGAAACAGTGGCAGAAAAGAGACGCTATGAGGATCCCTCTGTCCTTTCAACTTCTACACAGAATTCAGGAGGCAACAGGTTTTGTAGGAGTCGGTTTGGCTTGTGGAGCTGTACCAGTACAGAGCAGGTTGCTCTTCACTCCTGCACTGGAGAGCTTAGAGCAGGAGCCCTTCTTCAGGGAAGGGACAGGCAGCTGCACTCCCTGGGCCACATACCATTGCAAAGGATAGACTTGGACTAAATACATGAGGAGGAATCCCTAATTTTAATGGGAAGTGTAACATTGGATGGACCCTATGTGTTTTCTTACCTCCAAAGATGAAGGGTTAGGCTATCCTACTGAGACCTAATCTGTATTTCCACCAGAATTACATTTATCACATCTGTTGATTCACTCAGCTGGTTTTGGATGTCATGCTCTTTTCTCCTTCCTATTTCTATTTATCTCTCTACAACTAACTTTTCAAAGCCAAATTGATGATGTATTATGGAAGACAACTGCACTTCATACAGCATGATGATTTCTGAACATCTTTGTCACCCCCACAATTCCAGTGCTCTAGCAATATTAATGGATACTTTCCTGAGGCAATGCTAACATAACCCAGAGAACCTTCTGATGAGGGCAAAGCAGTTTATGGGGTGATCCATCAGAGCAGTGGCCTGAGACCCCCAGGTTTGACAGGCTACGGCAGGCAGCCGCGCACAGCCAGCAGTATGTGGCTGGAACATGGCTGCTCGCGTTCCCTACTTTTGCTCTTTACCATGAGCCTACAGCATGAGCCCTTTGGGAAGCATACACATAGCATTGAGTCATTTTGTGCCACCTGGAGACACAACACTCCTCCAATTTGTTTCAAATTCTACATTATTATGTTTCATAGAGACATTCAACTTTGGCCTAGAGTAAAAGCTATATCACTTCTCAAATTCTTTCTCCAAGACCAACAAAAACACCAGGGAATGTGAATTACATGCCTTCTGTAGCAATCTGGTTGAAGTAAATGGAAGACCTTCATTCACAGACACAGAGACCATGTTCAGCCCTTAAAGGCTCCATCCCAGAAAGGACATTCATTGCTGGCTGGCACATACACAGAACATGTGAGGCTTCAAGCTCGCTTGCTCACACACCTAGCTCTTCCTCATCACTTTTCAGAGCCATCTATTACTTTAGGATCTGCTCTGGGAGGAGACCTCTCCCTGAGCTGGATTACTAAGCAGAAAGACAAACATTCACACACACAACAAGCAGCATCCCACCAGCATCACCCACAAAACCCCAGCTCCCTGACTTTATAGCTCAACTGCAGTGATCTCTGGACACACCTGCAGGCATGACTCAACAGCAATTACCATGCAGGCTCCATAAATTATAATGATTAATTGATAACAGTAACTTTAAGCACCTGCAGTTTTGAAAAATAAACAAACAGTCAATTAGAGAAGCTTACAACTCACACCTGAGTCACTGCTCCCCTGCTTTTTTTAATTCCTTTTTTTTTTGGTACTAAACCTGTGAAGTTAATCAGAACTGATATTCCGGCACTGCTTCGAATGATGTTGTCATTACCAGTGTTCAATTCAGAGGATGAGGCCAAGAAGTCAATGGCCAAACTAGTCCATAAAAGCAGGTCAAGGAGAAACAATGCACTGGGGAAAATTAGAGAAAATTATCTAGAATCTTGGGGCTTGAATGTCAGCTGAGTCTTCTAGTAACAACAATGATCAGTAGGCTACCAGGCTTAGGTGCTTGGAAAGTAGCTGAAACTCACTAGAAAAAGGAGAGCTTTTAAAAATACTGAAATATAATAATTTTTATAAAGAATAAAAATAGTTTAAATATTTATAGAATATGAAATAATTACTGCAAAGATTAAGAAAAAGAGGAAAATTGTTAAACAAATAAAATGACTATAAACAAACACATTTCTCAAAGAAATAAAAGGATTATGGCAAAGCTTGCCTGTGAAAATTGATAAAAAGCCTTATTCTTAATTTTCTCTCCATCCATTAAGAGCTAGCCATGTGGAGAAATTATTAGTAGCTGTAATATTTCAACCTGTATTTTTAATCAGTCATTCAAATTAATGCAAAGCAGATGGAATGGACCATATTTTCCTAAATCACACACATTAAAATATGTAATTGAAGTTTTTGAGCTTGGAAACCAAAATGTACTACAGCCACAGTCCCAAGTCCCACGTTATCTACCCTGACCTACTGAATCAAGGGCAGCTACCGCAGATTCATGACACGTCTGGAGCATCTCCTGTGCCACGCTGCAGATGAGCCCTGTTTTAGGAGTCCTCGTCTGGAAATGATTTGTAGAAAATAGGGCTATTAAAAGCGTGGTCCATCTTTTTTCCCCCAAAACACGGGCTGGTCTGTCTAATCTATTTTTGGCAGATACTTGTCTAACTGGTTATTAAAAATCAGCAGCAGTAGTTCAAATGCAGACTTGAGACTGATGTGACATGGGGCATGTCTGCTGCTCTCACGCGACTGTGTCGGAGCAGAGCCATCGCTTCTTCCCCGCTCCGTGACGGACCCCGTCTCCCATTCCCAGCTCCTGCGAGCCTGAGCACTCCCATTACGCCCAGTGGGTGTGCGATGCACCGTGCTCGGTACAAGCCAGCGGGTCCTGGGGCACATGTGAGCCGGCAGCAGCACCTGGGGAAAAAGCAAGAGCATATGCACCACCAGGACAAACACGTCTCCCTCTCGCAGAGATAGTCTGGCAAGAGCTCATATAAAGGCGTGAAGAAAGTTGCTGCCAGGATGTAAGAAAAGGGGAGAAGACAGCTGGCCTCTGAGCACAAAGCACGATCTTTCACACAAGCAGCAAGGCCAACAAAGCCGTTCCTCCCCTCGACGCCCCTCCTGCTTCTTCCCCATTCAGGGGAACCAGCAGTCTCGCCGAAAGACTAACGAAGGTTTATGCAAACTGCTGCTGACATTTGGAGACCAATTAAGCATATGTGAATCCACCTATGCAAAACAGGAGCATAGTAAGCCGTGTAACAAGGCACCCTCTTTGGAAGGGGCGATTCCAGGACATCTTCCAGTCAAGCGCGTCTCCATTAGGACATGGTTGGTCATGCAAAAACCTCCACTGCTCCAGCAGGGTCATGCAAACACTAGTGTCTTTCACTGAGTTGTGCCTCCTTTACTCTACACGAAGTGGTTAGAAAGGGATGTTGCATGATAGCCTGGTATGTAAGATCAATGTGTAAACCAGAAAACTTAATGATCGTTACTGTTATCACATCTGGGAGAGGCATGCAAACATGCCACCATTCATCTGTAGCAGTTCACCAGAGTATTTTATTTGGCAGCTTTGGTTTGGACTAAGGGAGAGGGAAGTTATCTTTTGTTGCATTTCCAAACTCTTTCATGACCAGAAACTCAAAATTTCTGTTCCACTTCAAATGTTAATGGGTTTGCTTTCTGATTTGAAGAAATTGCCATGTTTATACACTAAAATGGTAAAGCACTGAGTGATGATAGATGGAGATGTGTGCTGTGAAAAAATGAACTAAGATGGGAAGGACGGGTAAAAAAAAAAAAACAAGTCTGAAGGAAGAAATGAAGTCTCCAGTGAAAAACAGAATTAAACGTGCCACAATATTTCCTGCTATTTCTATCAGAAACCCCAGATAGACTCCCTCTATGTAAAGGAGTTCAAAATTCAATGTAGATCGCTTTGAAAGGAAAACCTTCTCAGTAAAGGCATGTAAGTTTTTCACCACAGTGTTGCTCTTTAAATTTGATCTTAATAGTTAATTTATGTTTTCTAAATCAATGTAAAAATATCCATGTTAATCTAATGCCACTTATTTCAGTATTCTTTTCAGAGGAGTAACTGCTCTTCTCCTGTTTCAAATCAAATACAGGTTTTCTTCCCTATTGGAGTGGGTTTGATTTTATTGTCTCTGGATCTGTTTGTATTAACTTCTGCACATGAAACAAAAGCTTTCCCTCTGCAGTTCAGTTTGCTCCTTGTAACAGCTGGCAAAACCTACACAACAGCAGTGCTGCCGTCCCCAGGTCAGGCTCCTCCAGGAGTCACCTTCCCTTGTTGTTGCAAACCTTGTGCTTCATTTCAAAATATTTTCCTCCTGGCAACATAAAATATTCTTTCCAGGTGAGTCTGGGGACGTAGGCAGGCAACAACAGCGTGACTGTCCTGACTTGCAAACCGCCACGCGGAAGGCTGTGATGTGAATGCTTTGGTCAGTTTGGCTGCATTTGGAACAGACCCCAAGATAAACCCCCCTGTTAATCCTGCAACCGCAGACTCCAGCTAGCAACGAGCAAGTCCCCTCTGCTGGGATAAATCCGTGGGCAAGAAGCCAGTGGAGCTGTGATAGCGTACACTGACTGAGAATCTGGTCTCCTGTTTCCAAATAAATAAAAAAAAGCCACCGACAGAAGGTTGGCTACGTGCGTACACAGGGAGGGAGGCTTCAAACAGATAAATCTGGAGGAAAGCGCAAGGTCTGCAGGGGTTTTTGATGGATTACGTTGCATGTTTGAACATAATATACATTAAGGCTGGAGACACTGATGCTTTGAATGGTGTGAAATTCCATCTAACTTGGGTTGTTTGCCTGACACAAACATGTTTAGCACGAGATGGAACAAAGGCGAGAAAATCACAGCAGAGGTTTTGAGTGATGCTTGAAAAACTGTTTGCTCTTCCTCCCCCTACCACTTTAAAAATGCTACTTTTTTCCTCCAGCCCCATACCTCTCCCCACTTTTCAGGTAATGGCTTAGTAAATAAATCAGAGAGAAAAACAAGAAACAGAACTGAGAGTAATAAAAATGATGTCTCTATCTGCTGTTGAGGCGCATCGTGCCACTTAAGTAAGACAGATGGGAGGATATGCCGTACTTTGCTTAGTAAACTGCATTGAGAGAAACTGAATAAGCCTGAAATTAGAGCAGAGGGTGAGATGGGGGTGGATGTACTGGTACAGTGTTGCCTGACAAAGATGCAGGGAAAAGTAATTTACTCTGAAATGACAGTTTGAAGGGGGAAGAAAAATAAACACACAGGAGGGAGCTTAGACTCATTAGCAGCCCAGCCTCAGTATTTCATCATTAATAATAATAAAGAACCCAGCTGAATCAGTGACTCACAATAACACTCAAGTCTCTGGGTCTCCATTTTTAGTTAACACATAATAACTGGCAGTGCAGTGGGAACGTAGGATGAGAAATGGGGCAGATACGATGTGGGCTGCTGCCTCCAAAGCTGCGGAAGGCATGGGCGGCTTCTTCGGGGAGCAGTGCTGATTTATGCCAGGCCGAGGCAAAGACAATTAGAGCTGCAGCATTCCTCCATCTTCAGCGTATCCCGAGCGCTCAAAGAACCAGCCCAGCTACGGCAGCAGGGCTGGCTGGGGCTCTGTCGCTCAGACAACTTTCACTCAGTTTTATGAATATTTCCCTTACTGTGAAATATATTCTCTGCCTACGGGAAACAGGGAGGAGTGGAGACAAAGGGAAATAGTGGCGGGGGCTTGTGCGCCGTGCTCAGAGGCGATGACAGGGGATGGCAACGTGGGTTGACCTTAAACTGAGATGTGAGCAGACAGAGCTCTTTGATCTGATCCAAGTTTAAGGACTAGGGTTAGTCAAAATAATATTTTTACTGTTCAATATTCAAAGTATTTAACTCACTTAGAAACCTTCCTGATGAAATACATTTTCCATTTTGTCTTCTCCACATCACACCAGGCTGTGGTCTTCTCAGCACTGCAAACTAAACAAGCTCTGGCCTGATCAGTGTTTCGGTGGGAAACCAGCCAGGGAAAAGGAGGATGCGAACAGTGTTCATGCTTCAGTAAATGACCTTTTTTCCACAGTCAGTAATGAGCCAGTATCTCAGAAGGACAGCATACTATGTTTATCATGAAGATCTCATGCCCGTTTTCTTTAGATTATTGCCCTAATTCTGCAGCGCTAAAGTATCTCTACGTGATTCATTTGTAGAAAGAGCTGGCAGCCCCAATGGCCAAAGATCACCTATAACTGAAAGCGCATTTTCAGTTAAGCCTTGGACCCAATGTGCTAAGCAATTCTGACAATCTAAACACTTATTTTGGTGCCAAAGTGGAAGCCGAGCTATTTAGAAGAGCTTCTCTTTGAATTTTGAGTGTTGAAAATTTGGCTTTCAGTATATCTCAGATTGAGACCTTCAGTATTTTGCTTCCACTGGAAACCAAATAAAGCATAACACCCCCAGAAAGTCCCACGTTGCTTTAAGGTTGAAGCATAATTTATAAATATTGATTGCATGCTGGAGGCTCAATCTTGCAAGGTGCTGAGTATACACACATCTTACTGATGCCCTTTGGACAGCCTCAGGGGAAAGACACTTGATAAATGCACAATACAGTTATTCTAGCAACAAGAAGTGCCAAGTACTGTTATTGTTATGTCCCTTCAAACACAAGTGCAGATTTGTTTTGAAAGCACACATATAGTGGAAGTTGCAAGGTAGAGGTTTAATACATTAATTATGCCTCAGCATGAGAGCTCTGACAGATTATGGGCAGACTAATTAAAAGTCTTTAATTAAAATACATGGTCCTTGCAGAACTCAGACTCGACATGGAAGAGCTGGCTCTAAGAAGGTTGGAAATTACCTTAATGAAGGCACCCAGAACCAAACAAAGCCCACTGTCTTCACTCTGTTCTGCATCAGCAGATCATCAAGATCTTACGTGTCCAATGGGGTGTGAAGATCTGACTGGCAGATCCTGCACATGTTAGCAGCAGACTGAGTACTCGCCCTCAGTCTCTGTGAAAGAGATGGTGCCTGCCCCCAGAAAGAAGTTGTCTTGTCATCTGGTTTGCTTCCATCTCAGAATCTGGACGGATTGAGCCGAGGCTGGCTTGCCCAGGGAAGGCTCATGTCTCATTCCTGCCACGCCAAGCATTGGCCCTGCATGCAAGGGAGAAATGTGACGTGTCCTTACAGCTTACCGTACAAGCATATAAGGGGAGCAACAGTCTGGACCTTAATGGTATAATGTTTCTTCTACAGAGATGTAACTTGGAAGGGTCTGTTCATAATCTTGGAAAAGTGCCCCACTGAAGATCCTAAATTCAAAACCGGAAAATGCTTCACTTTTTTAAAGCGAAGCTTCTGGTTTTCCCTTCTTTGTTCTGTTCTTGTTCAGAAAGCACAACATTTGGGTTGTAAAGACTAAGTATCAATTTATGTTTTATCATGAAAACCTTGGCTTTCAGACTCTTTCTATAGGTTCAACTGAATCTTTTCAACTGAGTTATGGTTTATATTTACATAAATTACCATATGAAACTTGTTAATATTTCCTGAAAATCCTTTTTCATAGTGCTATTAGACAAGGTTCTGTGCTTTTGTTTGGGACTCAATGTCAGCAAATCAGGATTCATGACTGTGATCAATTAGGAGCACAGCAAAATAATTTATTCCCTAACATACAGTCTGGGTGTCAAATAATCCGTCCTGAGAAACACTATCTGAAATCAGCAGAATTTTATCATGCAAATTACAGGAAGTGTTATCGTTGGGAACAGCGGGAAGTTCCTGATTCACTGTCATTTACACATTAAATGAGCTCAGACTTGCTTCGTGGAAGGCACTGTGCTCAGAACGTGCTCTGGACTCAGGTTTTTTATAGAATCACCAATAGCAGGAAAGGGCAAGAAGAATTTCACCTATTGGGGACAGTTCATTGTTGGATTTCATCTATAGCATAATTTTCTGCTGGTGCAGTTATTTTATCAATGTGTTAGGCAGCAAGCTGTATACCTCTCCACTGGAGTCTGTCTGCACTGTGGATGAAACGATGTTTGTTTGGCTCTGTACGTGTTAGCCCTGGAGCTGGGAGCTTGGGGAAAGATGGTACAACATCCTCCCTGGCTCCAAGTGAGGCACTGGGGACATGCTCTGCTTGAGACACCAAGTCCTGCGGGGTCTTGGCCCACAGCCTCACACAGAAAGCAGGACCTAGCCATCGTTTGTGAGCACTAAGCACTGTGGCCTTGGCATTGTTGCAGAGAGGTTTACCTTCTAATGTAAACTATACCTAGGTAAAAAAAGTACAGTGAAGACAATCATATTTGTTTTACCATGAGAGTAGCACTATATTCTTACCAGTGTTGATCTTGGCAAGGTTGCCAGGAAATGACAGATTCACTTCAGATTATATCTGTGCAAGCTGGTACTAACTGATAGTTGTTATCGTCTCCTGACTGATGCTGACACATGCGAAGTCGAGCATTGTCGAGCCGACACTGCTGCCCAGGCCGGTATGTAACGAGAAGTGTAACGCCTAAACCTGCCTGACCCAGAGGAGACCCCCAGACTGGGGGGGGGGCTCTGGCCAAGCTTTCCAGAGCATAGCACATCCTAAAAGGAATATTCTCCCTGCAGCACACAAGGATACTAATGCCCTCAAGATCAGCCCTACTTTCCTACTTTTCATGGAAAATCGAGAGGGAATTCCCCAGAATGATCAACTGTTCTTCAGCAGCATCATTCTCCCACCCTTGACAACAGGCTGGGTAGGACAGCAAATCTGGACTGCAGATGTTTAATGACAAGGGATGAAATTAGATTTCATCCACAACTGAGCCTAATTTCTCTGAGGACCATGAATCTGTCATTGGAAAGGGTGCTCACAGGAGTGGATGACAGTGCTTACTCAGGGCAATGATGTATTTGTGTGATCCATGTTAATTCAGTCTCGATCTCTCTCCTCTTCTGTAGATGAGAAACACACAGGGGTTTCTGAGGCTACTCAGTGTTTTAAAGTTAATGGACCTAATACTCTAGTTCTAGAAATAAGGACTCCTCCCCTTCCAGTCCTTGTTCGTGTGAAATTAGTTTTTCACGCATTAGATGTTACCTGGGCAGAATTTCCAAGGCAAGGAATTCCTGGTAAACAACAGAAAGAAAAGCTGGAGCTCAAGCAGAAGGTCAGTTTGCCTCCACAGCCTGGGCTTTATTTCGCTAAGGAGCACCCCCAGCTCAGGATGGGCTGTGCTTGTGTTTACCCTGACACCGACTCACCTTCCCTGTACAGAGGGAGCGTGCAGAAGAGCAGAAGACATTCCAGCAACAACACAAACCCACAGAGCTGTGCAAGGGCTCCAGCTGGGCCAGAAGCCAACACTGTACAGCCTTCGGTGTGCCGCGGCTGAAGGGACCCGACATGGACGCTGAGCGTGCTCTGTCCCTGCAGCTGCGCCAGGTCTTCATCCTGTCACTGTGAAGCATCCACGGGCAGAGCAGCTGTAGGCAGAGCTGGTGTAGTGGAGGAATGCTTGTCTGTCACCGGTAACCTGCAGCGGGAGGGACCGCACGCTCACCTTGCATGCAGGCGGGGAGGGAGCACAGCAGAGCGGGACACTATACAAGGCAGATTAAAGTTTTCTCAATGCTTCAGAAAGTAACAGACAGAAAACATAAATATGATTATATTACTCTTCCATCTTTTTCTACTTCATTTCCACTGTCAAAGATGCTGATCCAAAGCTTCTGCTAGTTAATGCTTTACTTTTGCCCCTTTCTGGACTAGCAGCGACACAGGGTTGTCCTCACTCCTTCACTCACAACACCCAGACAGGAAATTCGGAAAGTTTTAGTCCAGCTTCCAGCATTTCAGTTTCAGAGGGATATCAACGGAAGGTATTATTTGACTTGTCAATGACAAACTAACTAGACCAGAGGCTGACTACGCAGTGGAGACTGAACACCTCTGCGCAGGCTCGCTTTGACTGGAGTGAAGGCAATGCTGCCAGTGAGCGCAACCGTGCCTGTGCCGCTGCACTGCCCTGAGGAGCACCCGTCTCCCTCCTGCTCTGTGCTGCTGCCCCACATGGAGGATTTTTAAGATTGTAGCATTCACATGTAAGGTACCAGCCTACACCAGGAGATGCACAACCACTGTTAAACTGGTGATACTCCACTCCACGTTGCTCCAGAGCTTCCCTGAGCTGATACGTAGAAATTTTGCAATATCCGGCCATGTAAGTGGCTTTTTTTGGTGTTTTCTGTTCGGGGTTTTTTTTGCTTGATAAAAGTGCCCTCTTCCCAATCCAGGCCCTTTGGGAGAGTTGAGAGCCTGTTGCCATTTCTACTGCTGGATGTTTTTTACTTCTTATTAATCCCTTCCTCCCAATTTGTTTTTTCACCCTGCTTGCATTGGAACAAGGGATAGCTGAAGATAAGCAAAATAGGCCAAATCCCGTATAACAGGGAGGTGATGAGATCACCTACCATCTGGAGCCTGTGGTCTTCCAAAGAGGAAACTCAAAAACTAATTAAAAATACTCTGTGTCATAAAGGCTAAACTGCCAGTGGGACTGAGAACAAATTGGAGATCATTAGACCTTCATTTCTCTGCAGTGTCTTCCAGTAATTTTAGTTTTGTGAACCAAACAGTTTGTGGCAGGGAGGAAAGCCAATATAATAGGAAGAGGTTGCAGCAAGTCATGTAGCTCTGAGAGCTCAGAGTAGGAGCTCTCGTCTCTCAAGATTGTTTTATTGACTTCCATCTGCCGCCTTTGGACAGGTGCAAACCTCCCAGTCACACATTCTCCCCTCCTGACAATAGCGAAATATGGTTAAAATAACAGCGCTGGGAAGGAGATGTCCAGATCCCAGGAAAACCATCAGAAATCCCTCCTCAGTTTTAGGCTCCTCCACAGTTCGTATCCTCATCCTACCCCTGCTCACACATACCAGAAGCCCTTCTCTAGCCTCTGATCTTCGACTCTAAGCTCACCCCACCTACATATAAGCAATAAAAAGTGGAAAACATCGGCCTCTCTGCAATGTTCGTTCTTATTACAGACAGAACAGAATAATGTTTCAAGTTTCATTTCAGTGACAAGATCTCTCTAAGACATCACACAGTGACAGCAAAACCTAGTGACCTTCAAGGCTACTAAATGGACTTACTTTTTTTATTCTGGCTTAGACCAAAAGGTATCACGGCAATAATTACTCTTTACGCTCACCACGTGCAGCGTGCTGCCTCACTGCCTGGTAAGGTCAGAAGGCTCATTGTCAACAAACCTGCTAATGGCAATCACACAAAAGGCAATTTCTCTTCCAGGGCCCATCACTCCATTAATGAACCCGTAAGCTAAAGAACAGCAGTTTCCAAGATTTATAGACATTTCTTTGCCTGTTTGGGGGCTATCAGCTCTAGAGAATAATTTCATTTTGCCAGGCTGCGTGGGATCAAGACAGGCATCTACCTTGCAGAAGGTGTTTTCTTTCCCTAAATGGACTTTCCATGGTATTACAATAACAAATTAAAATTAGACTGTGTTTTTACTGATAACTCTAGCAAGTGGACACTAGCAATGTGCTCTCAATCTTTCTCTGCCATTTGATTTACCAAGGCTTGTCTTGAAGGAGCTACAGAGTTATTTTTGCACCAGAGGTCTCTGGGTTGCAATCAACGACTTCATTTTTTCAATCACTTAGCATCTGCTGTGTTGATTTCCCATTGATTTTTATCTGTACGTAGCCTTTAAAAGCTGTTATAGTGAAGCTCAAATAGTAGGCTTTCAAACTCATAAATATGGGTTAAGTCTAAGAGCAAGTTTTGGCCAAGTGTGAGGATTGTGGAGAAGTGGCGCAAAGCTGCCCACTCTCGCCTTACCACATCTCTTCCCAAGAAAAGGATGACAGAAAATGGAGCTGGTGCTTTCTGAGGTCATCACCTGGTCTGCAGACAGCAGCCTTGACAGCTTGGGAAGGCTGTCCCCTGGATTTCTTCATTTATATCTCCCTTAAAGTTCTTTTTTTAATGTAGTGCAAAACATCAGGGAGACTGGCTTCCTAATACTGAGCAGCTCATTACAGAAGAGGTCCTGATTTTGCTGGGGTTTCTTTCATTTTCCTGGTCCTTAAACAGCAATTCTTAATGCTCCATGTGAGAAGCAATCAGTTTATCAGAGGGAGAAACACTGAATCATCGCGTGTGACAGAAACTCGCTTGTCCTCTTGGTGAAAATGGCCATAACCTCATCAAAGCTTTTCAGTAGAGATGATGAAAAGTGCTAATAGGAATTAGGTATTTAAATTGATGACTCAGTCAGGATTATTCAAAGTGATGTACTGAAATTTGTTTTTCTCAGATGTTTGAGCCCCTCCGAGGGCCGCAGAGGACCAGAACAAACACTAGAGATGAGAGAAGTGGAAATTCTGCGTGACATTGCTTTTTCACCTTTGGAAAGACTGGTTTTATCTACGCAGAAATGAATAGGACTTTCACTCCAGGGACTTTGCTATGTTTTAAGAGCTTTTCTTGTCCTGATTGTAATGCCATTTGAAAATGGATCCATGCAGTTTTATTTTCTCTCCTTCCATTAGTCCCACCCTTGCCACTGACTGAGCAGCTCCTGTCCCAGGAGCACTGGGGTGAGTCAGGGACAGGGACCTGGAGCAAGTCAGAAGACTGGGAGGTTCTTCTAAATACAGATCCCATTTCTTTATGAATTCATGCCATTTGGGCACCATATTAATCTGGCTACCATTCCTCTGTAATTTATATTCAGGCATAATCTTGAACATCTAAAAGGAGAAGTGTTTTATTTTCAAAGGAAAGTGAGCGATGCATAAAACACTATATGTTGACATTTTCTGGATAACATAAAGGGGCTCATTGCTCTGATTCAGGCCCTATTTGCATAATTTTTCTTTCACTTACCACAGGTAAATCATGGTTAAATATTGAAGCATTTATCACCTATGTATTTTCAAGCCAGACTTTATATGAGCATAAAAGAGAGGGACACGCTTTCTCAAGCACATGCATCAAACTGCAAAAATACTTTGGCACTCACCTAGCTCTGCGCTCACAAAATTAAGACCCAGCCCAGCTCCAGGGATAAGCACCTCTCTTTGGAGAAAACTCACCCTAGGATTATTTTTCACAGGACTCCTAAGTGAGGTCCCAAAGCAGAGCTCATGTATGGCTGAAATGATGCATGGACTTACACTGCCATCTGCATAGTGGTGAACTTCCCCCCGAGAACGCTCACAGAAATAAATATCACGTAAAAGAGTATTTGGATGTTCAGTCACCCACACCAGAGCCCCTGCTCTGTCAGCTGACCTGTTGCTATCCAAGTTTATTGCTCTGTAATGTTGAGACATTTAATTTGGCTTAGAATTACTGGCTACATCCTCAGCTAATGGAAATTGAGGTGACTTTACAGCAGATGCTGCCATGGGGACCACATCTTGTTCAAGTTCCTGTTCAGCAACTCTACAATATGTAAATGGTCATCAATTAAAAATATATATATTTTACACAATAGAAGCTTTCAGCCTTTCACAAGTGAAAACATGACAGAATAAAATGTGTCTGTTCTTACACTGTCCACTTTCATTTCAACCCCAAACTGTGACTGAGGGACAAATAAATAAGTGAAAAGGAGAAACGCTACTGGTTGTCACATAACATCAAACATTTTCCATTGCTTCATCCTCCATTTTCCCTTCTGTTGTCCTAATAAATAAAATAATACTTTGGGGATTTAGATTTACAAACAAACCATCTCTGTATTTGGCTATATCTTCTATAGCAACGCAGGAGGAAGGTTCTGTTACTCAATAACTAACTGTACACAGAAAATGCATACAAATTATTGCAGCTGTCGCTATCACAACTTAGGAGTAAATGCAGATGGCATGAAATAATATTCACAAACAGCTAATAGAATTTTAATGGCTTTAGAAAGAAAATAAAATGAAAGACACAGTATTTACTTGTGATATGAAGGGAATTTATAGTGTGCCAGTGCAACTAACGAGTCACTTTGGACCTTGCATTTTCACACATTCAGAAGTGGGCAAGTCCCTGTGGGTTTTATTTATGGGAAGTTTAAATAGCAATCATAATTTGTGAAATATTCAAGGATGCATCTGCATAAAGTATGATGTTCGCATTATGCAAATGTCATGTATGATGAATGAAATGCATCAAATGTCTTGAGGACACCCAGATGTTAAGCCTACCAGGATGCCAGGAAACATGGAAGGAGGTGAAGAACATGATTTCTTCTTGAGTTAATTGATTTTCATGTTCCAGCATCACCTTCTAAATACTTCCAATCAAGAAGCAAGCTACAGCCACAGTTCACTTGTTGTGGTTGTCTTTTTCAATCATCATTCTCACTTTCCTTTTCCCAGCACAGTCCAAGAATCAACACAGCCTTTTAAATGGTTAAGTGAGATCATTTCCATATACACATAGCATTCAAGTGTGAATGCTCACTAGTTAAGGCACTACATTTGGAGCTGTGCTTTCTTTATATTTTTTGTTCTGTGGCCAACGTAACGGGCAGACAGGCCGTGGTACAACTCCCTGTAATGGGCAGTTGTGCACAAGCATAGAGGATGGAGGAATTCCAGTCCGAGCACAAAACAATGGCCCGAGAACCAGAAGGCAGATGGGGCTTTGCAGGGTGGCACAACACTGCCATGGCTTTTCCTTGTAGATTTGGTAGTACAGATCGTAAAGATCCATATGTGCTGAAGAGTGAAATTTATGACAGAGTAAAAGCCTGTCCTATTAAAATGATCAGAAGCTGTGCCTTTGACTTTATTTAGACATTATTTCATCCCCAATACTGAGCACATCCAGAACCATGCCCCCTCACTCTGAACCCCATTATTTTTTGCTGAGCTGTTCACTGTATAGACAACATAATACCAGCAGCCTTTTCTCCCATGTAAAAGGCCTGTGTCACGCAGCTAGGTCCGCCGGATCTGAGGGCTCTGACCTGATGTCCCAGAGCTGGAAGGAATCATCTCTGGTTATCATGAAATTCTGCAGCTGATGGTGCAAATTAATTCTCAGATAAAAGATGGTTCATCTCTTGTACCACACACAAAGCTGACCAACAGAACCAGAAGCTATTCAGGATAAGGGCAAGGGCTCAAATCGTTTTTACTGGTAGAACAGTGATGAATGAATAAATGCTAATTATCATACATATTAGGAAAAATTTCTACTGTTCTTACTTGTCTTTGGGGCAAAGAGACAATGGCCACATTTCTATCCTGTTACTGCTGAAGAAAATAAGTTTTATTTAAATGAACAGCGGCATGTCAGTATAGCTTTTCCATATGGTAGAGGAGGATGAGGCTGCAGCAGGTGGGACACAGAGCAGGTGTTAAACACGTGTTAAGAATTTACACACAATCAGAACCTGGCTTAGACTGTATTCGGTAAAATCATGAACATGCCAACAGTGGGAGCAATCCCACTTTGACCTAGAGGGAACAGATTTGGGGTAAAATCCTTAAAAGTATTCCAGCAGCTGACAAACCAAATCTGTGATTTTTTTCTGGGCATATCCAGAGTGCCGAGCAGCAGTGCTTTGCTGGAGGGCTGCAATCACACCTGTCCACTGATGGGATCAGTCTGATCAGGTACCTCTGTAGAGCATAAAATCCCTTTGCTTTCTAGATCTCAGGTGCTGGCGCAGACTACAACTCTCAGCAGCATCACTGAGATGCTGTTGGTGAGATGTGCTATCCAAAGTTATTTATTTTTTAGCTGAGGCTTCAAATAAAATTGAGTAAGCTCATAATTAAGTTAGAAATGTAAATCTCAGTTAACTTCAACGATGCTGATCTTATTGATATGGCAAATCAGTAACTGTCTTGAAATGACAGATTAAAACTGATAAAAATAATTTTATTATTGAGCACATCATTTGATGTTGTAAAAATGGAATTTGTGAAAGACAGTTAAAATGATGACTATTGAATCTGTTCACAGTGATAGATAGCTTTTAAATGCATGTAACTTGCCCACAATCTGAAATTCAGAATAATTTTTTTAAATGTCCCTAGTAAAGGAACACTCACACATAAATACACATTTTTGTCTGACAGGAAAAGTATTCTACTTTAAATATCAATATATATCCTCATACCTTCTACTCAGTTTAACTTTAGGAGAGTGATGTGTGTGTGCCTGTACTTAACAGCAGACAGCAGGTTATACGTAAGCTGGTTCCCACTTGGCAGTTGTTTAGCCTGAGACTCTTGAAAAGCCCATCAGGACTCTGCAATCCATATGGAAGAGTAGAGTCAAGAATATAATTTTTCTTGCACCAGACGCTATCAGACAAAGTGATTAAAACTACATCAGTCATTTGATGTAATAGGAATACTGCCTCTGGAGTGGATTGCTGCTACAGGATCAATAGCTTCTGTTTTATAACAAAAAACAAATGCTTCGGCTTTGCTTGCAGTTTTTCTAGCAGCGAGGGGCTATTATCCAATGGCTGCACTCAATTCCATTGACATCCGCTCTTAAATGTTATGGATTCCCAAAGAGTTCATGCAAATTCAAGTTACATCTGTCATTAAAACACTCTGCTCAAGTCTCTTTGGGAGTCAGAGCAATCGTGGTTGTGTATGTGTAAAGCGAGCACAGAGTTCCACATCCAATTGTGGCTTCTAAGAGCTTATGTCGCAATCTTTACTCTGCATAAATACCAACCCAGCAGCCAGGTGTGGGAGAGAGCGGATCAGAGGGACCTGCGAACTGATGGTCTGGGTAGGTCCGGGCAGGCTGGCTGCTCAGGTCATGGCTGGCAGACAGACCAACCACTCTGACTCAGTTTCCCCAGCAGCACGGTAGGGACAACGACACTCGTCCATGGTGTCCCTCAGGAAATTGTGGAGATTAGCCGGTTAATGTGTGTTAAGTGCCCCAGAGATAGAATATGCTAAGTAAGTGGAAAGCAGAGTTATTAGCCGATCCCTCACCGCCAGAGCAGGATTGCTCCCCACAGTCCCTTTCTCAGCGCTTTGCTCCATCTGCTCCTGCATGCTCTGATGGAGCCCGACCTCTCCTCACGGGAGAGTGTGATGCAGCCTAATAGACACCACTGCTCAGAAGCCATCTCTGATATTAAACTTCAATATTCTTGACTTAATTTCAGCCCATATTTCCTTGCTCTACCCTCACATTTAGCACTTGCATTTTACTTGTCATTAATAACACATACCAGAATATATAGTGGTAATAACAAAATAGCACATGATATTGTTCTTCCTTTGACCTGGGACTTCCTCGCTCTTTGCTGATTTGTATTGCAGCTCTCCATAATGTATTTCATGTGTGTGAGCGTGAATTTATACTGCAGTGAACTAAGGCACTGGCTTTAATGCATCTCTTTCCCTCACCTCCGAGTGCATGAATCTTCCACCTCCCTGATGCTGCACAGATATTAAACACATTATTCTGGTTTGATTGAATACTAGTGAAATTAAATTTCTTCAGTGACTTACTCTTTTCTGCCGAAGCTGAGCAGGGAATATGCACTCAAGAAAGCAGAGAGGAAAGAGAGGGAAAAAAAGGAGAGGATCAAGCACTGAACTAAAGAGTGACCATTTTCACCTCCATTAGCAGTTTTATGTTAGATATGATAAATTTTAGCTTCAGTGGTGCAAATTCCAACATCTGCTCCATCTCTGCCTCACAGACGTGTTGACAGGTGTAGTCTCCTTTTCAGTATTGCTTGGGAGCTGACAGATGGACTGTCAGCAGTAAATAAAGGGTAAATCCCACCAGCAGTGGCAAGGGGCTCCTGAACTTTTCCTTTGTTTTCACTCATTTGATTTCACATCTCTAGACTCTGTACTCACTGTCTTAACAGCATTTAGCAAGGAATTTCCTTCTCTTTAATCCTTTCTCTCATCTCCCTTGAGAAGATGAAAGCTAAATGATGTTAATCTGCCAAACATTTCTGATCATTAAGAGTGCAGTAGAAATTACCACCCTGACTGGAAATTAATTGCAAAATAAAAGGAGGTTGGAGGGAAATGTCAACACCTGAACGTCATTTCTTCTCACACATTGAAGGACAGCACTCTGCAGGTCTAGAATTCAGCGTACAACCAGAATTGGTCAAACAGGGCATGGACCAGCCCTCTCCAGAGCCAGGCCATCCCATGGTGCTCGCCTCCAGATGCTCAGTCCAGACTACTTGGCAATAAGGACATGCAGCAAAGTCCTAGCACTGCCCCCTTAATTCTGCTCTATTTTAGCATACAAGTATTTGCTGTGGTTATGTTGCGACTACACTGACATCTGGTTTTGCCAGTATTTCAGCAAGGCTGAGATGTCACCACCAGCTTCCCTTCCCAGCTTTGTGCCCACAGCCCATTCACTGCCTAGCTTTGGCCCATTTAGTTCAATTATTGTGAAGAGGAACACGTTTTAGGTCCTTTGTGGTAACTTAAGAAAAGCATTTAGGCATGAGATGAAGAAACATTTGTATGAAGAGAGGTGACAAGTATTTTCCTGAGTTGGACCTTTTCAGGTAAGCATCTTTGTGTGTTGAAATATATTGCTATTAAGTCAAAAGGACAGCCACCAAAACCCACAGATCCCTGCACAGGTAAGGATAATACGTGGCTGTCCAGAAAAGGCCAAATCCATGGCTGATGGGATACTGGCAACCAAGATCTTCTGCAATTTTTTGTTTCTCCTTTTAAAAGCTTTGTGTAATTGTCAATAATTAATGCTCAATAATAACTGAAACCATGGGAGACTCATTAATTGTACACCCTCACAAAAACTCCAGCAGACACCCTGCACATTACTTTGTTATTATTTAATGGTAGTGGTACAACGAGGATTTGTGCACAGACACATGACAACAGAGAAGGATGGCTAATATAAAGAAGCGTGGTCCCCCACACTGCAGTTTATCTTCATCATAAACTTGTGACTTGATAGACAACCTTTGTTAAACAGGAATTGTAAATCCAGCAGAAGATGGTTAGAGGGTTACAGATTTAAGTATTTGAAAGTTTGGTTGCTCACAAGGTTTAGTTATAACAAGAATAAAGAAACTCTGGTACTTTTTCTGCACCTGTCAGGAATACAAAAATTCATACTTGAGGAAAAGATCTGAAGCCAGTGGTGAGAATCTCATTTGCTCCTGCGTACTTTTACTTGGGTCTGAATGCACAGAATAAAATAGCAGGAGGCAAATCCTGATTTTTTTATTCCACTGTTATTCATGCAAAACGCCTGCTAATGTCAGCTGGAGCTCTAGGTGAACAAGGGCAGTGCCATGTGTGAATAAACTGATCTAACGCGTCTTTATTCAAAGCTTTCTCTCTACCCCTATCTCCCCAGACAATGAATGAATCTGTCCTCTAAGGGAAAGAAGAAACATCTCTAGGATCTGGTCATTAAAATGCAGAAAAGTTTGTTGCTCCCTAACAGAGCAACTTTTTCTTGGATTTCATAATTTGTCTTCAGCTGCTGTTGATATTTATAATACTTGAGCATTACAAGTAGAAAGAAAGAGAATCCTGGACATTCTCAACAAGAATGAGATTACCCACTGGGAAATAAAAACGTGCAAAAGCCACTTTGCTGTTCTTATTTTTCTGATGAAAGAAGCTAAGCTAAGATATCAAGGAATTTGCTGGCTTTCCTGTTGGATACATCAACAGACTTCCTATATTATAAATCACATTCTGTTGCCTTTTTTTTTTTTTTCACATTAGTTACACAACTCCCTTAGCTTAAGATATTCCGTGCTTATGAAGGTTATGATAACCTGCCTATCTCCTATGAGCAAGACAGTACAAACACATTTTCTAGGTAATACAAACTGTTCTGCATCAAGCAATAATAATAATTCAGGTGGTTCCGCAGAGCAGCAGAGGTACCCGCTCACCCACACAGTGCAGGCACAGCCTGGCTCTAACCCTGCCCATCATGGGCTGGCACAGGGGGACCTGAACTGGCCGGGAGGAGGGAAATAGCAAAAAGCATAGAGCTGGCAGAGAAGTGTCTTGCACATTTTCAAGCCAGGTGAGGGACGGGGAGTCTAGGGGTGTCTAGGGCACTAGGGGTGTTCCAGTGGAGCAGAAGTCAGCATTAAAATCAAGGAGGGGGACTAGCTGAGTCCCTGAGGCCCCCAGGCTCAGCAGAGAGGGACTTCGCCCACATTGGGTGAGGGTCTGGCTGTGTTCTGGCAGACACGCACTGGAGGTCCTGCAGCATCCCCTGTCCTGAACGAGAATTGGCAGATGGTATCATCAAGTGCTGAGGAGTTTATTTGCTCGTGTGGAGCTGTGCATGGGTGATGCTGCTGATCAGACAGCAGCTGCGAACAGGCGCCTGCTCTGCGCTTCAGTCCTGAGCTACTTCTGTGAACACCCAGCAAGCCCACAAATCTGAATCACAGCCTCCTCGAACCTCTTTAATATGAAGGGATTAGGACACAGAGACTGCATTAGCTTTCATATGCACTCACATGTCAAAACCAAACTGATCAGGAATAAAATACTCTGATGTAACTTAGACAAACATTCAGAACGGCTTATAATACATACGGAAATGACAGACCCAGGGAAAAACTGTACCGCATTTGAACTTCAAAGCTTTTTCTCTCCCTTAGTTGCTAGCTGCTTGCCAAGACCTGGTGAGTCCATAGATCTGGGTTTTCTCTGCAAGAGATTGTTACTAGTGCTTAAAACTATTTAGGGAGACGGTGTCTCTGCTGTCATTAGGCTCATTAGGCTGCTTTTCAGCCTGAGAAGCAGCTCTCCAGAGCAAAACTATTTGAACACAAAACTTAGACCAGAAATTCTATAATACTTGGCTTAAAAATATTAATTTGGGGAGTGGGGAGGGAAGTTAATGAATTTCACACTCATGAAGTGCTATCAGATTTTGGTGCCATCTGCTTATGCTTAAGACAGTTTCCAAGGCAGCTTTCCCGTGTTGCATCAAGCCTGTCCTGGTGAGAGACCATGTACAAGAGAGAGGGGTAACCTCCGTGCTTGGCCTCCCAGGAGAGCCTGTATCAAGCGTTATAGTCTGACGCTGAATATATGTGCAGTCAATTTATAAATAGCAACAGCTTTTAACTACTTTGTTGAAGGAAAGGGTGAAATGAAATAGAATCAGAAAAAAATGGTACATCATGTGGCAGAACAGATTCACACTTTTCTAAAGACAATTTTGCATTTGTTCTGTACTGTATTCATTTACTCTCTATTAATCCCAAAGCATAACAAATTCATAGAGGAATTCACCCACGAGACAGAAAGCAATAGAACAAGCAAAATCCTAGCACCAACATAAGGCGGAAAGAAGCAAGCACATAAGGCAAGTTACTGCACATTTTGGAAGGAAGTAGAATATAATTGCTCTTATTAAGAGACTACTCAGGACAACAGAACCAACTTCCAAAATGGCCATGTGCCACTGCTTGTATAAAGTCACGGGACACCCGCCCTAGCTATTTGTCTGCATCAAAAGACAGAGTATCTCTTTGAACAGAATAAAGCAGCAACTCAGAGGGGAGTCATTTTCTGAATGGTAAGAATTACAACAGTGTACCTCAGAGATCTTCAATGCAAATAGTCACCTCCCCTGACACTGCTCAGCCTGTGAGATCTAACAAGATCACACAGCACAACATGGGCTGAACAGGGGCTCAAGTCCTTTGAAGAGATGCAGCTGAAAACACCAGTCAGATGTCAACAGAAAACCCAGTAACAGCATTTGTAAACTTGCATTTACTGTGATGACTCTGGAATGTAGATGTCTTCTGTTTTGGGAGATTTTTAACATATTTTCCTACAGTTACAACTGATAACGAGATGACATTACACTACATAGTTTGTCTCTATCTGCTTTTGCTTGGGCACATTTCTTTTGCTCTAGTCACTTCATATACACACGTTTTGGCACTCTGCAAGAGTCTGTCTCAGCACTATATTCTGGGTGTTGCACACATGCTACTAAAGGAAGTTTTATACATTCACAGAACAAATGGCAACAAAAGACATAAACATATCCCACTTAACCATTCATTACATCAAATGTCCCTCGAAAGTCAAAGAATCCTGTCTGACCATTCACCCTTCCTTAAGTCCCAAGAAACTTGACCCTTGAGACTATCGAGGCTGTGTAGCTGTTCCAAGTTTAACTTTCAAGTGTCAATGGAGTCCAGTACCGCCCAGTTCAAGAAGTAAAACAGCAATCCTTACCTGAGACAGCTCAGAGCGCAAGGGATTTTGTTAAAAACACAGCCTTGACTCATACAGAAAGGACAAGACAAAGAACTTGTGGTGCCCTGCACCGGTGGGGCACAGGCATTACATGTTATGTCATGTCTTTCATGTATTTTTGGAAGGTAGGAATGAGAATGTCCATTTCTGGAAGAGATGGGAAAGAAGCAACAGCTCTGCAGAGATTTGCTTGAAATTTTGTGCATGATGATTTCACAGACAGCTTTCTGCTGTTGACCCCAGGTGGTACATACACAACTCCTCCAGCACAGAATACACACAAACCTTATCTAGAGACATTAAAGAAAGCTGCTTGACATTGAAAATCAAATTGATTTCTTGCCAAGATTTCACAAGGGCATGTGTGACAGCAAATGACATGCTTAAGCCTTGCAAGAAGAAAATAAACATGTCCAATGCAAAACCCATCAGTTTCTGTGCCAGCTTGAATTATGCACATCTGTACTGATTTGACACCCAGCTTGCTTGGCAGCAGACGCAAAGTGTGTGTTGCCACAAGCTGAAATAGATAAATAGGGTAGAACAGTGCTTTCTGTCTTATATAAGGCTGCAGAGAAAGAAGCTCACAGTTTTAAGGAAATAGCGTCCAGTCTCTTTGTTTCTCATTTTGCTATTCAGTAACAGTTGCTTGGAAAGCTGCTGCTGCCCTTGGACTTTACTTTTTGACTTCTTTTTCCTTTTGTGTTATGTACTGAACAATTAGCCATCAGAAAACTGTTGACTTTCTGCTTTCTTATAACTAGGATAGAATTTCAAGTCAGGTAGAAACAGCCTTTCTCCAAAAAGCCAGCAATTTAGTGTTTAAGGCACTTTGATGGATAAGAAAACCTGAAGCTCACACCCTTGCTCCAAATCTGGCTGAGCAGGCACTTGAACATAAGGCTACCATATCCGGAGTGATCTCCTACCATTAAACGCTAGGCAATTTGGGGGTCCCTCTCACCAAGTGCTTTTTCATTCGCTGGAAATTTGTATTCCTGTGTGAAACAAGGTCAGCTGCCTGAACTCAAATTTTTAAACAAAAGCAATGGAAACAGAATTGCTTGCTATTGCCCTGCTGTGTGACACAAGGTTTCTTAATTCCTCTGATGTAATTTCTCTTGAATTATTTGTCAAATCAGAGTGTAGACTCTTCAGGCCAAGCATCATCCTTTAACATGAGTGTATGTCATGCCCAGCACATTGGGACCACTGCCTGCTAGGGTGCTATAAATAACACTCCCTATTTCACTACCTGGTGAACAGAAACAAACGTTTCTTTAAGTCCCTGCATACTTCCATCCACCAGAGATTAATGTAACTGCCACCTCCTGCCGTGCATTTTGCTATATTAACATAAAGTTTCTATTGCACAGTAGTTTGATCCATTTGTGTTTATTTAACGCCTGTGTTCTGACAGAAGAAGATGGAGAATCTGCATAATTAATAATGACCCAAGCAATCTCACTTAATGCCTGTTCTGAAACCCCTGACTATCCTTGTTAACTAACGACATCTATAATAGTGTCAGACAGGTAAAAGACTCCTTTGGTCTGCTGAGGTATTATTCACCTGGGATTATCAATGGGTGTTTTTCAGCTCTAGCCATTAGCTGGAATTGCTCAGGTCATTCATAAAACTTCTTTTACTTTTCATGAAGGGAGCACAAAAGCAGGGCTGGAGCAAAAAGCCGTACATCAGGATGAATCTCCTGTTTATATATATTGCCATAGTCCTCCTTTGCCGTCACCAAGGCAGAAAAAGGGATAATAAGATTTCTCCCAATAATAAGCTGTTCTCCCAACAGCTTCGGAAACATCAATGACTCATTAAAGGATCACAACAAGCTGTGCTTGCTGCAGAGGGCTACCTTCGTTCTCAGGACCTCCATCTGCCCCTTCGAAAGAAGACAAACCGATTTGGCTGCCTGCTGGGTCCGGGTGCCTGTCTCTGCGAGGCACTGAAGGAGTGTGCGCGGCATCTCCCGACTTCCAGGGTCCGCTGAGACAAGCCCCGAGTTCAAAGCCCAGTCTGTGTGATCTTAGCCCTGACTGCCCATCAAACCTCTTGCTTTGGCTCAGCTTCCCTTTGAATTAAAAATACTCTGTTGCACAGCAAACTAATCACACTGCCAGCAAGTCTCCAAGCTGTAGCCGGCACGTCAAGAGCAATGCTGCTTTAACTCTTGTCCCAACTTATTATGCAGTGAGCCTTAGCTGCCCTTAAGCATTTAGTCTGTATCGACACTATTTTTATTTTCATTTACTAGCAGTTTTGAAGGGATTTAAAGACCATGCTCCCCGTGCGTCTTTATCACACAAAATCAAGAAACGGGGAATCTGTGAATTTTAAGGTCAGAAAGCTGAAGGATACCAGGTTTAGCTTTCTGTTTGCTTGAAGGACAGATTCAGTCCAGTCCATCGGAGCAAAAGCTTCACAGGTTTTTCCTCACCAAGATGCTCCCAGCCTGAGCAGATCTTTGGGTGCACGGACGGTGGGTTTGGGCTTCTGACCTCTGTGGCAGCCCAGGCCATCAAGCCTCAGTTATCCCAATCCCGGCTGCAGCCGAAGCGACGTGCACCACTTCTCATCACCTCTCTCACCACTGCCCCAAGCTGAGCGGCTCCCGAAAGCTAAGCCCCACGGCATGGGCAGGCAGGAGCGCAGGCAGGAGTGCCACCCCTGATTTTAAATAGGCAACAGCCCCCTGGCCACAAGGTGCTTTTTAAAGAGGCTGTGGAAGATGTGGGGCTTTGAGTGGGCAAAGGCTTTATTTCCTCCGACAAAGTAAACTTGTAATTCCTAATATCACAACAATGCTGTTTGCCAAATCAGATGAAATGCTTGTAACAGGGGCTAATCAGATTCTACATTAATGAGAGAAAATATGAAGCTAATCAACACCCAGGCAGGTCTCTAGGCTGCAGGCCTATTAAACTTCATAAAAAATTAATGACTGAAAGAGCAAAATCGTTTGTAAGGGGTCTCCAGTGGCAGTGGAAGCGTCTTGAGTACTGTTCACCTCTCATTACACTGAATTAGCCTCACTTTCCAACCCCAAACACCAACCATCGAGCAGCAGTTTCTGCTCAGCCCTCGATAGCTCTGTTTCAAGAGAGCCCTGACATATTTATCCATCCGCCCTCCCTCACACCTTCTGCTTCACTTTTGTGATGGCTTTTTCCATTTTAATTAAGGAAATTTGTACTCCAGCAGCTCCCTGGAAATACCTTTGCTCCTCGAGGTCTGCGGGTGCCCACGGTGAGCAGGGAGGGGGGCTGCTCCATCAGCTGCTAATGAGGGGTGGGGTGGTAACCTGCAAAACAGGGACGAGCTAGTGTAAGAACAGAGAGCGCAAGAAAACCTGCCACCACTCTGCCAGTATTTTTGACATCAAGATATTTTCCTATTTGGAAATGGATTTTCATTTGGAGACATGAATGGTGGAAAGCTGCTTTGTGATGTCTGCAAGATGGCTTTGCAGATGTTGGACTCCTGTCAGAGCTACTGCAGTTTGGTCTCAGTGCTGCCAGTTTCACTGTGCCACCTCTAGCAGGTTATGAATTACTAATAAGATGCAAAAATGTAGATCATAATACAATGAACAGTACAAGAGTGGAAACAAGGCAGGTTCTTCTGGCTTACATCTGTTGAACAAAATGGATACTCCACTGATTTCAGCTGTTCTAGTCAAGTATAAATAAGACAAGCTAAACCTGCCTCGTCCAGTCCTTTTTACCCACATGCATTGTTTGAGTTCTCATGTAATTGCAAGGTTGTGCACAACAGATCACTTAAAGTGATCGTCTGTATTCAGTGTTGTGGAGGTAAAACAATCATTTCTTAGATTTTTTGGCTGGGAAAACAAAAGACCATTAGAGCAAATCTTAAATATTTAATGTACTATGTAAATTAGATGTTTGATTACATATCTAGTTCAGTGAAAGAAAAGTAGAGGAGGTACATTAAAAAGTATGAGAAAGACATCTGGAGGATTCAATAATCATTGTTTCAGTACATGTGTCTCAGAAGACCCAGAAGTTTTGATTTGAAATATCTTCATGCCTGAATGGTTGTCAGGGGCGTAGTCCCGGTCCTATTTATAACCTAGTGCAGCTGAATTAAGCACCTCTTGTTTCTTAATCAGGTTACAGGAGACTGTCATTTATGTCTTCAGTATTGAGACGTTTCATTTTCTCTCCTTATGTGGTGTTGCAGTACATTAGTGGGAACTCATTGCCAGTAATGAACCTGCTTTGAGAATGGAAGTCCCACAGCTTATCAAGGCTTAATCTTTGCACATTGCACTAGAGACAAGGCCACGTTCTCTGCTGCCTTGGACTTTGTGAAATCATTTACCTCTGCACAAATAAGTGTATGTTTCTGCCATTTTGGTTTAGCAGCAGCTGAGATCTGCTTTGTTCTCAGCTCGCAATGATGCATGAAGCTGCATGAGATGCAGAGCGATGCAAAGCATGTTTTGCCTGACCCGGTCATACTGAAATCATATGAATTGCTTCAAGAGCAGCACTGCAGAGCAGTGAGTTACTACAGATTATTAAGGTATTTTGAGCTGTAGGATCCATACTGTGTTCCTATATATTTATATAGGCAAATAAGCTGTGGCTGCAGTTTGAGCAATGCCTGGGTGAGATATGAACCAAACTGGAATCCTGGGTACACCCTTCCTCTTCCTTCCCCTAAAAGGTTTGGGACAAATTCTCGCATGGCAGATGAAAGTTCTCAACCACATAGTTCAGACTTTGGGAGTCCAAAGAGTTGAATTTCATGGCCTAGTACACAGAAGCGAAACAACTTGTCTAAATCAATGGCAAAGACAGATCTAAAATTCATCTTTCCTGACTACCAGCTCAAATTGTCTCCATTTAAAAAAACACGCAAGTCCCTTTGGAGATGCAGGTTTACATTTGTAAGACCTTACTCCTACAGAAGATAAACCCAAGACCAAAAATTATTTGAATGCAAACTATGTAGGTAAAGTGCTGGCAACACGCTTGCTGGCTAAAACTCCAAAGCAGTAAAACTGTTCTTACTGTCTGCATCGTCTGTTCCAGCTCACTCAAACAAAACACTCTGGGATATTCTGCAGCCTTCAGCCTAACTTACCTGAACCCTGCTGGCTCCAAGCTCTGCAGAACAACTGCAGTATCTCATGGTAACTTTTTAAAAAAATAATTTTTGCTTTTTTTTTTTTCTTTGCTGCTTAACATAGGAAAAAGTGATAAAGCGGCTCCTGACTTAAATATAAAGTTGTCATCCACACTGCCAAATTGTCTCACCTTGCAAAAAGTTGCAATATGACAAAAATGCATGACCATCCCAGCAAAAAAAAAGGGCAAGAATAAGTAAAAAGCAACTGGTCTGACACCTGAGGGCTTTTTAGGACTCTTCAAACAACATGATTTTCTTGGACAGTGTGCACGGCAAAACACTGCTATCCCTATGCACACTAATGACCGCCTGTTTGGGAGTGTCAGCTGAGAAGACAAGCTCAAGTGAGGACGATGAAGAGTCAACTCGTGATAATATTTCTCCTATAACTGCTTAGTGGTGCACATGGAAAAGATACTGAGAAGGGTTCTACACTGCCAGTGCTTACATGGTGTCTGTGCATAAAGTGAGACTGGTTTTCAAGAGCTATCAGTCAATTAGCTCTCTTCCAGAATTCAAAGCAAGCAATTACTGGAGATCCTCCCTGATGAAGACTCCAGGGATTTCCCAAATGAGACTGGTGATGCTGTCCTGTCATCTGGCACACACAGCACAAGCTCACTGACTTTCTCTGGTCTGCTGTTCTTTGCATTTCCTGGCTGTCTGTACAACAGGTCTCCACTTGTGCAGTGTGTTGTGTTTGGAAGTTGTAACCCATCATCAGAATTTCCCTGGCTTCTGCAATTCCTTTAGCTTCACTGCTATGTAAAGTTATTATATATCTGTGCCATTGATGTGTTCCTCCAGCACTCATTTACTTTAAAATATTTTGGATATTATTGAGTAACAGAGGTCAGATCCACCTGTCCACTGAAATACCAAGAAACCCCTCCTTTAAAAAAAATGTAACTGATTTATCATCCATTGTAGCTGGACTGACTCTGAGCTTGGGAAGGTGGACGTGCTGGATACAAAAAGAATAGAACAAAGCAGGTGGGAACAGGTGGTAGGAGTTTTTGATGACCACACAAAGAATACAACATCATTAAGAAGATAGATGCAGCTCTTCCTCTAATTTATTATCTACGTTGTCTCTTCCAGGATCACATTGTCTGCAGGACAGAGGAAGGGGCTGTGTGATCTTGCGTGAAGTAAGAAGGCAGGACTGGTGCAAAGAGCTCTGAAAAAAGGAAATAAATCAATTGCTTTTTACCTTGGATTCTTAAATTTTTCAGCAGAGCATATGTGTTGCTGAATCTCATCTTGTTACTAATATTCAGTTAGAATGCAATAAGTGAAATCAGCTCATTAGAAATCCAAGCAATGTATTCATGTGTTTTTTTCTTCTCTTTTGGGAATCCTCTCCTGTGTAAATAAGATCCATAATAACCCTTCCCCACATTTTACACATGCACGCTGCTTTTCAGCCATAAATGTCACAGTGCTAGCATAATTATCCCCATTTTCCAGAAGAAAAAAAGAAGCACAGAAGGGTCTGATCCACAAATATTAGATGTGACAGCTAAATTTGGATGCCCATGTAGAGTGCAATTTTCAGTCCTCCCACCACCTCCTCGGAAACAAGGAATTGCTCAGGCAATAGCATCAAAACACCCAATGTCTACAGTTAGGCTCAGATTTCCAGACTAACTCGGAAGATTGTTTACATTTGGATGCTCCTGCTTTTGAAAAAACTAAAACTTATTTTTGTATCTGAAGGGGGATCTGGGTTCTTCGGAAGATCTGATCTTCATCTTGTGGAGATCCTGGCACACGTACTCTCAGAAATAAAACACTGAAAGGAGACCCAGTTCTTGGAAAACTGGATTGCAAGGTATTTTCTATGGTCTGAGTACAGCAGGTTTGGGACAAAGGCTCTCAACTTGCAGAAGCCTTAGAAAGATGTTTTAAACCATAACTGTTTCAGGGAGCCATTATGTGTGCATATGAAAGGGAGTTTTATCTTGTATTTCGGCACTGACTTAAGTCCATCAGCTCCTACTTGGCACACTCAAGCATTCACACTGCACAAACAGACCGTTTAAATGCAAAGTGTGTTCTCAGGATACACCAGCCACTGCAGCAAATTAAAGCCGCTTAAATGCTGCTGTGACCTGAGTTAGTTCCTTACGTGCTGCTAAACACCACGGCCAAGGCCAGGCGGGGGTCAGCAGCCCCAGTGCTCCCAGCTCCCACCGCTGAACCTGCCTGTGTTGCCATCTCCCCTTTGCAACTGGGAGAGGCCGAGCCAGAGGCTGGGCAGAAAGGCTGGAGCATGGATGAAAACCAGGCTTCTGGGAAGACAGAGTGACCAAAACACAAATCCTGCACAGGGAAATCTGATGAGGTGTTTTTTAAAAAAACACCTAGAGCACAGATGACAGAGAAGACAAAGGCGGTAAGACCCTACAGAGCCCATAAACTACTCAGCAAGATACAATCCCTCTGTGCTCCATCTATCCCTCAAGGACCTACCAATTTTCAGCTGACAGTGCCATAGATTTAGCTCAATTTAATTTCTGAATTTACACAAAGACACTGTAAGTGATTGTGATTTTGCAGTGGAAAAATAGTGTCTCACTGTATCTAACCCTCTGAGTATTTTTAATCTTTAAATCAATAAAATCCATTAAACAAATTGCTCTCCCCCCCTTCTCTGTGCATCCTATCCAAACCGAACAGTTTTGCCATTATTTATTTATTTTGAAGCATGTTTCACAGCTCTGATGATGGATTGAGCACTTCTGCTGGTGCAGTTCAGCTGTCGAAGGGTTGCAGCAAAATCACAGCTTCAAACTTTGAATGGAAACAAATGGCCTGTAAATGCAGTGCTTGAGAGGAAAAGACACTCCACAAAAAGCCTGAAATGTTTATAGATTTTAGGCTTCATGCTCTGTATGTGCAAATCAGAAGTAATGATTAAAAACAGCTCTTCTCTTTGGAAAGGTTAAGTGTCTCATCTCATACAAAGGAACTCTGTGTACCAGCACTCTTAAATCCTGGAGTGAGATCAAGTGCGTGTAGTCTTGATAGCAGAATATTTAGTGATAAAGAATGAATATCAGGGACGATTGAAAATATGGAGAGCAGGCAGATGTGCTGCAGCACTCGGAACTGTGTTGACAAGACTCAGTCGGAAAATCACCAATTCACCCAATAGAGAACACAAAACCCCAGAAAAATAGTTGGAGATTCATGTGTTTAGGTGAGGGTGTATCTTTACCATGCCGAGGAGATAAAGGGATGAAAACATTTCCCACCCCCTCTCTCAAGGAATTCCTGCTCAGTCTGGGTATGAACGAATAAACAGGCAAAACCTCTTGGAAAACTACATGTTAATGTAACAGTGGTCACAGACTTCGTTTTTCTCGGGTTTTGGAAAGCAGCAAGGGCCCCTTCATTTTTCAAGGCTAGGGTGAAGATCAGGGATGGCTTTCTCAGATACAGCCTTCAGAGCCAGGCTTATTGATGAACTTTGCCCAATCTTAAGAGGTTAACAAATTAGGAACTGAATTATTTCATTATATAGTTCAAAAGGACTCTGGGTCTAGGACACACAGTCTGATCTTACTGAAACTGCAGAAAGACACTATGCAGAAGTTTAGGTCTGGAAGCAGTAAGAGGTTTTTCTCTCTCTGTATCAGCCCATTTCACATTCAGCAAACAATGAACTGGGTAGAGCACTGTGTGTCTAGTGAGAAATATTTTTCTTACTGGTCTGTTGGAGCTAATGAGAGAGTTTTCTAAATTAAGTCTCTAAACATGACATTAAGGAGAATGGGGAGGAGAGTAAAGGGGCTGGCAAGAGTCCATAATTAATTTTCTGACATTTGGAGAACTGTGACATTGGGTCTTATCTGTCTGTGATGAAATACTCCACAGCCCTAAGGCAACTGATAGTATTTAACCAGTCTTCTGATATCCAGACAAATAACAACTTATTATGGTCCAAACCCAAAAAAAGGACAAAAAAAAAAAAAAAAAAAAAAGTCAAGGGCTTAAAATTAAAGCATGGAAGTATTGTTATGACTGAGCTTCTCAAGCAATAAAAATCCTTTTTTTGGCATATTGGCATTACAAAAGGCAGGGTTAAAATGTTAAGTTCTGGCTCGTTTACAGGCCAGCACTCCATGTCTCCTGTTTCGGATGGTATGGCTATGTAAGAAGAGATGCTCTGTTGGCATGAGAAGGAGGAAGGGATGGGAAGGAAGCTTGAGCTGCTGAGGAATCTGAAGAATCAGCAACAGAGTGTAGAGCCTGGGGCTCTGGATCACTGATGTTTGCTGCTGGGAGAGGAACTTGTTTCTGTTGACTGCATTTAGGGTCATCTGAAAATGAACCCAAAGAAGGGCACTAGCCAAGCAGACCTCTCCATAGCTGCATATCCAGCATTCACTGCAGAGATTGCACACATGCGGTACCTGGCCATGCCACTTAATTTTTCTGTTTCCCAGTAAGAGGGGAGTTAAGAGGATAATGCTTTCTTTGTCAGTCATGTCTATACAGATTATGAACTCTTTGAGAGCGGATCTTCTCTTAATGAGTTTAACACAAAGGCATCTTGCGCCAACAGCAATGCTGAACCACATAGGAACTGTTTGGGTTCCTATTTAATGGAAAAAAAAAAATAAAGAAAGTGGCAAGTGCCAAGAGCTCGTAATTGGTAGCTACGTGCAGTCAAAACTCAATGAGTACCGGCGACCAAAGCAACCTACGGGAAATTTTCCGCCTCTGACCACAGGACAGCTGCCAACATACGAGAAATAAGAAGAGGTTTTGTGAAGGATCCTTCATTTTGACTTCCTGAACATGCAAAAAGCAGAAAATCTAGCAGTACAGTGAAACCATTTAAACAGTGTTTAGCAAGATAATTGCAGCAGCTAATTGCCAAATAATAATAATAATAAAACATCTTGAAGTTTGTTAATGGATGGGTTGAAATACTGTAATTCTTAACAGATAGCAATTAATACAGGCTTGAGTATCCAATAAATTAAGAGACCTCATCTATTCTGTACTAGAACCACATGATGACATATTATATGATGACAGCTCCAGCTTAGAAATCAGATATGTCTGGAATTCTTTTATTTTTATGGGGACAGACAGACATTCTCTAGTGGAAGCTAAATGACGTTAAAGCCCTTCTGTAAACAGTTTGCAATCCCTGTATTCATTAAAGTCAAAAGAAATTGTGCTGTTAATCAAGTCTTCATTTTAAAAGGATCAGAACTAGACCTGTCCTATAGCCCTCTCTCTCTCCCCACTTTTCCAATAATCACAGATCAAGCTTGTGTAAATTAAAGCCTAAATTTGGCTTTCTGTTTAATTTAGTTCTGTTCAGCTCTGGCCTTTTAGCCACAGTATCATTTGCCAAGTGTGACCAGGAAATTTGAGAGTAAATTTTTGCTGGTTTTCCTTTGGTCCATGATGCAGGGTATAAAGCTTTCCTTCTCACAAAGTTCTATTTGCATAAAATATATATATTTGCTTGTACCATCTGAAGCTGACAGCATGTGAGCACTCTCCACACTCTGAAATAATTTTATTCCAAACTGAAAATCATGAATATCTCAGGGGGTGAGGGATGTTTGGTTTTCAAGGCCATTGTTTCAGGCAGTATCATGTAGCTTCTTCACTGTGAAGCAAATTCTAAAAGCAGGCTATTATAAGTTACATATTTCTGAAATTTCTCAGTCTTGGGGTCCTCGACATCACAATGTGTTACACCTGACATGATCTCACATGGCACACCACTTAAAAACATTTGAACAAGGTTCTTTTTTCACTTTAAAGATGGAGTGTGAGATTTTCTTTCTTCAAAGAGAAGAATGTAGCTACAGAAATTGTGCATGGACAAAGCACTGAAGGAAAGCATCAGTCCTTGAATTACAAAGAGCAGTGCCGTGCCATCAGGACTGGGTTCTGTTTCACTCTCTGCAGCACACACACATATGCCTTCCCCCCAAGATGCAGAATGAACCGTCAAAACCATCTGAAACCAAGGAAAGTCTATGAATGAGTTTGGAACTGTCACTACTATCATTTCTCTACTGTCACTGATCTAAAAATGAGTATTTTCATAATGAAGCCAAAGTATGGTTGTAATTTGTTAATAGCTGGGAGTAGAAGTTTGGCCCTTGCTCTGTACTGGCGCTAAAAAGCGGCCTCTGTAACCTCAGGCCTACGCTGCTGCCTCTGAGCACCATCAAGGCCAAGAACCAGTACATTACTGGTTCTGGAAGGCAGTATTCCTAACTGCTCTTGCTTGGGCCTTCTTGGCTCAGATGGTCCATTTAGTTTTTTGAAAATGTTTCCATTTTAATATGAGGGGACCAGCAAAGAATGCACATTGGAGGGATGCAGCTGGTCCTCAGGTTGCAGTGACAGCCAGACCTTCGCTCTTGAAATGTCTTCAGCATATTTTCATCCTCTTGGTCATCCACATTTTAAATGTCTCATTTGAGCTGCTCCAAGTTATAACCTCAAACATGCCTGTGTTTGACAAGAATCTAAATCTAATCTCCAAAACACCTAAAATACTAGGCAGTATTAAGTTGTTGGGGTTTTTTAATTAAAAAAACAGTGCAGCATGGAAAGAGATTTTCGAAGAGATAGTCTTTCTCTGAAAGGTTAGAGCAAGCTCAGTTGGGCTCAGTTGCTGCCACTCTCTGAAATTAAAGATTAAATTTAGCCAAAAAAGGGAAGCGGTGTCTTCCATCAGTGAGCATTCAATTGCAGTGACATAACAATGCCACAAGAGCAATTTAATTCTTGGCATATTTAGAGGTGGCATTAGGGAGTCTACCAAGGTAGCAATTTTCTAGATAATCAACTTAATGTCTTCATTCTAAGTGCATTTATATGTGTAAGTTAATTAGGGGAGTTAATTTTCACAAATGGCAGAAAATCTGCATTTTCCAGTAAGCTTTGTTTCATGCCAGTTCATGATTCAAGGTAGCTGAGAAAGATAACCTGACATTCCTATCTATTACAATAACCAGCCTGCATCATGAGCAGACTTCATTTGTCAGTCTGACAGATGCACTGATGGGTTTCTGGTGCTCAAACTGCCGAATCCAAGTACTCGCTGGGGGCAAAAGGACAACTTTCCCTACACCAGATTGCATAGTTGTAGAGAGTACTAATCACAGCCCCTAAAAGACTGCAGCATCCATCCGCATTACTTAGCATGGTGAAAGGGTAAAGAGAAACTTTCACTGGTGAAAATAAGAAAATGGAAATAGAAGCTAAGTGACCTTATTTCTTTTCATGTCGTTTCAAACCAGTTAAGTGTGCCGTGTTTCTGCAAGACCAGTGCAAATCACTAGGGAACCAGGATGAATATGGATCAAAATTACTGGCAGTAAATATGGAAATGCAGAAATGCATCTCAAAGGGTGGCAAAATGTCTCCATTGCTTAAACAGAAGTTCCCCACCGCAACCCCATTACAGGACGCTGTGCTATAGGGAAAAATGCTAGAAAGTAACTCAGTGGATGACTTCACAATTGTCTCAAACCTTTATGCTAAAATTCTGTAAAAAGGATAAAAGCAGACAGTGATATCTGGCCTCAGTGAAGCAAAAGGGAATTTTACCACATGCTTTAAAAAGCCTAGAATTTCAAACAGAGTCTGTAAAAGTTAAATTGCTCTGAATAGCCATGCTGTATCTCCAAATTTAGCAGGGCTATCTGAGTCCACAGCAAGTGCACATGTATTAAAATAATGACTACTTTCCTCTTTTTAAAAGTGTTAATGCCTTGGGTTGAAAAAAGAAAGTACTTTTGTTGATTGCTTTTATACATATCCCTCTGAGGAGCTCTCGGCACCACTCTCTCCTGTCCTCCTTTCTGCTGGGCTTCCATGTATTTTCCTCCATGTGCCCCCTCCAGCCCCATTTTCATATTCATTTTTAGGTTACTGAGTACAAGCCAACTCAGAGCAAAGACAGAGGGCATATGACAACAGGGCCATTGGCACTTTAGATATTACTATTAGAGCAAATATGGCTTTTAAAGCACAACTTAAACATGAGCCATTTTCTACCACTGGTGTTGGGCCAAAAATTCACTTCTCTGCTCCCCAAATCCATCTACCCAAATAGGCTGAAACCTGGAGTAGGGAGGAAGGAGTTTGCTCTTCGTGCGCCAGATGAAAGATGCAAACGTGCAAACTCACACAAAGGCAGGAGGAAGCAGGGAGAAAAAATTTATTTCTCACTGGTTTGCGTGAATGGAGACTGCTGGTCTCTACACGGCAGTACAGACATGCCGGATTTTGTGTTGTGACATGCTGATCTGCCATTATGTTTTGTGGAGGCAATAGTGGAAGAAAGGAACATATGGAAACTTTGATTTCCACATTTACACTACTCCTGCTATCATGGTTTTACATCCAACTATTCAACATGAAATTTAATTATCTTCTAAGCATTTATAATCCACCCATCACTGCAGTACCCAGGTGCCAAACACAACAATTAAAAAGAATGATTGCTTCCCATGAAAGGGCCAATTTCCTGGTTCTTCTCATGAGGAACGGTTCTTGCCACATGTACAGGAGGGTAAGGATTTACAGGAAGGGAGCTTTGCTGGCATGCAAATACAGGTGACCCAGGAACATCATCAGCTCAGCGCAACATATTTAATGTAGAGAGATGATGGAAAAGGGTCTGCACCCAGAAAGCAAACATTTCCTTGGAAAAAGAATGTGTAATGTACTTACTGCAAACTGCTAGTAAAATGTTTTTAACTTACTTGCACACACATGTTGAGCTGCCCCACTACCATCTTATGACAGACGCCAACACCTGTAACAGAAGAAAAGACAATAACTTTAGATTTTGCTGAATCTTACAGGGGACAATTTCATGTGCTTTGGCAACTTAAAAAACCTCATATATTTGCCTTGTAATTAGTGAGCTACTGCCTGTGCGCAGTAACAGCCTTATGGATTTGGGGAGGAAGAGTCTGGGCAGAAAGCAAGCAGCAGAGCAGGCAGCACCTGATTTTAAAGAAATTATTACATCTTAAGGTGATCAATTGGCCGTTGCCTCAGACAGGCTGGAGGAGAGGAATGGGAGCTGGCACAGCAGCCAGATGAACTGCAGTTAGCACAGCTTTCCAAACCCTCCTACCCCTTCGGTTTTTCTAACATGGTTTCCAATCAGCAAAATGGAAACCATGACAAGAGGGGAAATAAAAGCAAAAGCCTGACACATTCAGCAAGAGACTGTGAGCTACTGCTTTCTTACAGTGATGTAAAACAGGAGGAATTGAAGTACAGTACTTAGGCTATTTCATATATGAAATAAACATTTTTAAAGCTATCTATTAACCTATGTTAGCCTTCAATTAGATCAGTAATGCTTTGAGGGAAGAACTGTTTCTGATGTATGCTTATACTGAATAATGAAAGATTAGCCCCCAGGTACTACAGCCCTATCAATAATAAACATTATTACTAAATAATAGCAATGAAGACTTGGAGTTAATATTTAAAATGGGCATGAAACCAAGAGCATGCCCAAGCACATTTCACGCTTATTTTAATTGCCACAAGACAAATAGAATGAGGATGGATGTTCATTCAAAATGGTGTGATTCTGTTTTGCTGAAGCACTCAGATTTTAGTTTGCTATTGTCAAGCCTATTTGGAGTAAATTGTGGGTAGAATTGCAATGAGAGATGTAGTTGCCTAGCAAAGGTCTAAGATTTCCATTTAAAATTAATGTGAACTGTTTCTCTGAATCTGACATATGGGCTTTGAGAACCCCTGCCAAGATGTCAAGAGCTAGAATGCTCTCCTACTAACTCCGAAAAAATGCTGGAGGCAACTTTTTCCTGGTATTTTGGCATTTGGCTCAAATGCAAAACAAAGAGACACAGAAACCCTCCTGCAGTGGAGCTGCGCAACTCGGTCAATTTATGGAGTCAGAAATAACGCGATTGCTCAGATGAAACATCAGCTCTGCTCCCTCCTAGACCAGCAACTGAACCTGCCCTCAGGGTGTCCACCTCAGAGAGGTGGTTTGGGGAGGCTTCTCATCCTCTGCCCTCCAGCGATCCCATCCACCAGGGTAACATGCCCGTATCACCTCCAGCGCAATAATGCTATGAGGAAAGCTCCTTGTCCCTTCAGATCAGTGAATTGGAGACTCAGTCGCGCTGAAAGCCCTTTGACGTTCCACAAAGGCAAGCAGTCAATAGCTTATTTGAGCAAACTAAGCCCCTGTCTGAGGGATGGTGGTCAGAGACCATCAGACAGATCAGAGTGGCACACATGCCACCAGAGCTTTTGGCTCTTCTGAAATTCAGACCATGCTTATTACCTTACTCTGTGCCCAGCAAAGAAAAGAGAAATGATTGCTGTGGTCATGTGACAGATGCATGGTCTGCGGTTAACGTGTTGGCATAAAACTGGTGCCAAAAGGAGATTTGGGAAGTGCTCAATTCTTACAGGAATGGCAGCCATGAAGTACCTCATGGGGCAGATAGATGGAGGAAAATTATATTCCCATTTAATCCCTTTCCAAACCTCTCAGCTATTTCAAAGGCTTTTTATTATGACCCTTTGGAGCCCCCAAGTTTTGCTCTGAACATGGGCTTGGCTGCTAGGTGACACTCTCCTGAACCAAGCAAGCTGGTGTGGTCCCCAGTCAGGTCCCCCTGCAGCTGCCACTCTGCATCACTGCTCCCACCATCATTCTAAATCCTTCATCCTGCTCCACCCTGGGCCCCTGGGCACAGCAAAGGCCTTTTCAAATCCTCCAACTCCCCATCTCCCTGATTTACCTCCCCCTCCATCAGATCAGCTTCTGATCTAGACTTTCTTGGATACCCAAGCTTGCTCAACACTTAGGAAAGTTCATTTCCCTTTAAATAAATTCCCCTTCTACTCTACTAAAAAGAATACACACTTCTTCCCTTTGGTTTATTTTCTTCTTCTTCTTTTTTTTTTCCACATTTCCCAAATTACACCCTTTCTAGTAAGTGTGAAACTCTTTACAGTGAAACACAGTGGCAACAAGGCTGAAATCTGCCAAGGGTTATACAGAATCAAAGATTAAACTGTCTCAGAAGGCAGTGTGGGAAAGGGGAACTGCAGAGGAGGGGGGGAAAGGAGAAAATAAGAGTCAAGGTGTATGGGGGATAAACAATTAGCTCTAAAATGCAAGAAAAAAGATAAAGATAGTAAAAATGGCTCCAGAAAGACAAATGAATGCTCAGCTTCCCACACCATCTTTAGGATGCTGAAGAAAGCTCACTGACAAATGAGAAAAGATGGTCTCTGGATGAAGAAACAGCACAGGCCGCTGTGTGCTGCTTCCCCCGTCCCTAAACACCATCATTTCCCCTGGAGTTTTTGGACAAAGACTTAATACGCATTCCTGGCTGGAGAGGCACACTAGTCAGCTGTGCAAGGAGACGGGCAACTTTGTACAATTGCAGCTACAAACAGAATCCCTGGTGTAGATTCTAAACTATTTGGGACAAAAACCTCCTTTCATTATATTCTCTATGAACGCAGCCTGACCTGGCCCTAATGTTCAGAGTAACCTTCCCAGTACAAGAGCAGCAAAAACTAGCATAAGTCGTCTAGTTTCCAGCCATTCCTTCTTTTGAAATGCAAACATTGCCTTTCACAGCTGAATCCATTGTAGAAGTGGGAGGGGAGAGAAAACTTAAATAAGCAGAAAGACGAATCACAAGAAGAAAATCCCAGTAATGCTTCTCCTGTGTCGGCTGGATGCAGTACACCTTCCAAAACAACACTGTTCCTTCCCTGTCCTGACAGCAGGGCTGAGCACAGCCTTTATAAACAGCAATGCAAGGGCACAAGTCCTGGAGAAGGAAAATTATGAGGAGCTTCATATTCCTGTAAGACAGGATAGCGTCTAACATGGGATTTCTTTTGCTGCAGTTTGACTCCTGCAGGAAGAGATGGTGCTGAGCCATCAGTTCTCACATCAGTGTCAGCCACGGGCTTCCCAAACCCTCCGCATTTGTTCCCTTATCTTCTGCTCAAAGCCACACTTTATGGCAGTAACACTGCCATTGATAGGTGCAATATAAATGGGTTTCTATACAAGGCTTGTTGTCACTTTAAGTGTATCTTAATTACACTGTGTAGTTCTGGGACCAAATTCCCTGGCTTTCAGATAGATACGTGCAGCCGAGTGACACAAGACACTGTACCGGAGACAACATTCCCCACAGAGAGACACAGCCTGTTCTGGCCACCCCAGGAAAATATTTTCCTGTAATGAAAATAGTCTGGAAGAAGAAACAAACCATGTACACACACAAAGATGTTAGCTTTTTTTGTTTAATCTGACTTGGAATATGTTGAATTGGTTCATTGTTTGCAGAGGAATCTGAGCAGAATTAATGATTCGCGCAGGCAGGAAGAGGCACTGTTTTGCAAATGCAGTGGCCAGACATTCTCCAAGATCTGTAATCTAATTTAGCTTGGAGAGTTAATGATTTTAATGATTTGTTGTGATCTCAAAACAACTGTTAGGAGATAAATCTACATCATTAAACCTATTATGGTGTTTTGCTTCATTTAGCAAATGGTGTTTTTTTGTTCAGAAGACGCCCACATTTTAAACAAGCAGAGAGGTCAGCTGCTGATGGTAAGGAACAATTTATTCCCAGCTCCCTCGGAGACTGAAATGAAAGGTGTCCTTGGGAAAAAAAATAATTCTTCACAAATGTTATTGACTATTTTATAAACAGAAAGCTTTGCTTGTGCTGTGATGTGTGTCATTGTGTGAGTGTCTGTTACAAAGTAGACAAGATTTCTGAAAACAGCCACCGAGCTGATGGTTCAGGATCACTTGGTTTAAACTCCGGTTACTTCTCAAGGAATCACAGGGGGCTGCCGAGCTCCGGGAGCAGAGCTCACTGATGCTCGCTTTAAGTTTAAGGCAGTCAAAGAGCAATAGCAAGAGAAAGATGTCAACATTGAGAAGCTTTTTAGCAGCTGTTTAGCTCTGGATGGGGTGTTTCATTTCCAATTTTGGAAAAACAGGTCCATGTCCCAAAGCATGGCAGGCGATGAGCTGTCCTCTTGCAGGACATCTCCATTGAGAAAGCGAAGCACCACTGACAGAGCCCACGTCCTCCAGCTGTCATTCCAGCACCTCCCTTCTGCCCTCCACCTCTCCTGCGCACCAAGACCCAGTTCAGGAAGGAAAAGTTTATGTAAGACTGATAGAAGGTTTAGCCCACGAAACGTGTGTTTAATTCTCTTGAGATTGACTAATCACACTGTCATTCTCTTATAAATGTACAATCCTTCTGTGCGCACAATCAAACAATAACGACTGCCTGACACCACAGACATGAATGAATTGACTTGCATCACCTGTTACATTTTTCACATAATCAGGGACAAAGTTTATGATGAAGCAAGGGTGAAGAAATGAAGCTCTGAGAAGTAATTTCAGCTACACAAGGAAGATGAAGAGAGCGTGCTTACAAAGTCAGGAGTGGGCGTCCAGCCACGGTGGTGTCCCAGCACATTGAGATGCTGCTGCAGCTCCACTAAAGGGATGGATTTCGACTACAGTTTCATTGTGTTCTCCCATCACAAGCTTCCTCCAATCTATTCTATTAAAAAGCCTTTTATGCTGACTGCAAGGAGGATGTAAGGAAGAGCAGAGGAGGATATATGTTTTCTTACTTTTTGTGTCAGTTATTCACACAGGAGAGAGTAAACAATCAACCTCTTTTCCCTGCAAGTTAGAGAAGTCTATTATGATCTGACTACATTTGCCTATGCTAAACATTTTATAAATTTAAAATATGACATAAAGAAAAAAAAAAATCCTGTAAACAGCAATGACTAACTATTTTCTTGCCCAGCTCCTTTTGAATCCCTGGGCAGGGAGGAATATTTCAGTTCTTCAGATGTCATTCAGAAATCACTACCATGACTCCACGGTTTCAGCCTGCCCGGCATGTCTGCCTGCTGCAAAGCAAACGCAAGAGATGCAGAGGGAGAGACGTGTATTTGTTTGTTGTGGAAGTTAAGCACCCACTGGGGTCTGAGCTCCATCCTTGGAGCCTTATAATCCCCGCACTGCATGGATAGCACAGACTTGTCACTTTAATAACCCAAAGCAAATAAAACCCAAAGAAAATTCCTTTCAGTTGTGTTTATTTTGGGGAAGTTTCTTTCTTCAGCTCTGAATATAGGGAATATATTTTATTACCCACTGTGACATCTCAAAATGCAGCAATTGAACTTAACTGGAAAAGAAAGTCATGTTCTGCCCTTCCGTGTCGCTTTCATCCCCGGAGATTCCTATTTCTTGTCAAAGGGAAAAGACAGGAGGGTCTGGAGCTGCGCAGGCTGCCATTCACCCCATGTGCAGCTATACACATGCTGTACTCTAAACACCCTTTGAAAAGGCTTTAAAGTATTGGAGATAGCCACCACCTGGATGGCAGCCTGCTGTCTGACACTGTCTCGTATAAGCCAAGTTCTACACTGGGTCTAAATTAGTTCCTAATTTATACTTGTTAGTCAATCATGTAACTTAAATCAATAAATTCACATCTCCAATTACCAAATCATGACATGGAATTTTTCACTAAGTTGTTCGTAGTAGTAGTAGTAGTAATAATAATGATCCAAAGGAAGTACACCACTCCCACTCCCACATACACCTCCTGCCATTGCAAAAACTGTTAGAGCATCATCTCTTAGAGGGCCAGCCCCAGTTCCAGTGCTGGTGTGAGTGCTGCACCCAGAGTGCAAACTGGCCTGCAACTCTGGACAACTCTGGACAACTTTGCATTCAGTATTTTAAGAGGAAAACCTGAAAGTCCATAACAACTAAGGATTTGGGCATTTGTATTCTGTATCGAAGAGAGGGAGTAAACAAATAACTCTTCCAAAGAAACAGATATTTTCAAACTTAGGTGGGAAAAATATAGTTATATTGGGGTTTTTTCTAATTTGCAGCTCAGATGAAAGTTCAAGGTCATTTTGCTGTATTCAAACCTGTTCAGCCTTTACTCAGCACTGAGTCATTAGAGCTTACTCTTTGTGGCCATTCTGGTACAGAAAACATCTGGTATTACACTCTAAGTCAATATACGTAAATGATACCAATACAGCTGAAAATGTGATGGCTTCATGATGATTGTGTCTGCCCAGGAGAATCATAGCTGAAGATGCAGTGCTTTATCTTGTGGGGTTACTCATACGATTTTACTTTTTCCTGTCTCAAATAAGACACTCCGTTCATAATTTTGACCACTATTCTTGTGCCAACTGTTGCAGCCATGCCTGGCTGTGCCGTGATATTTGGAAACTACCCTCCAGGTAGAACAAATGTTGTTTTATTTGCTGGGTGGAAATTTGTTAAATAAATCATAGATTCATAGTGGCATAGAAAATTAGCAATAAGCTGTGCCTGGAAGGTTAGACATATTGTACTTCAAAATAAGCAGGAGGCCACTTTGCAATTCAAAAGAGATATATTGGGAAATAGGAAGACACATCTGTTAATCATTTTTCCCAATACCCGACAGGTTGTTAGCTGGAGTCCCAGTAGAGCCCTGTACTGACACCGAGTGCCTCTTTTAAATTAGCTTCAATGACTTCTCTGCCCAGATCCTGCTGCCAGAAGAAAAGCTTGGGAGCTTTTTCTCTGGAAGCTCTGATGTCCTTGGCTGCCGAGCATGCAGGCTACACGGTCATGTTTCAGGAGCAGTGCTGTGGGTTTCCATACTGGTGGGAGTCCCATATTATTATTACATTACACTTCCTATTTTGAAACACCACAGGCCATTATTAGTCTGGAAGGGTTGACATTTAGTAGGGGCTATGGCCTGGGGTGCTCTTTATTTGACAATTACTTACGAGTTTCCCCTAGAAAAGAATATATATAAAGACTGTTTCTGAAAGCTTCCTTCAAAGTGACATCTGATGAATTTAAATAATGGGGTTTAGCACTGCTAACACTTCCAAACATTTTTACATTTATTATAACCTTTACAAACCCTTTGTTCTTCTTCCTGATCATTTTGTAATCCCTATCTACCTGGAAATATTTCAAGCAAGCATTTGGAAGAGACACTGAAAGCCTATATATCTTTTTACTGTGCCCTAAATCGCTCTTAGTATCAAATGTTCTTTCTCAACAAGAGATACAAGATACGAACTGTTTCCTGAACAGGTTGTGTGTCAGGCAATGGATTTGCTTTTTCTTACCTACAAGAACCAATGAAATCAGAATAACAGCAGCTTCGCAGCTTTTATTTTATGGAAGAAAAGAGTTTAACAACTTATATTGAAAAAAAATTTTTTTTGAGCTTTAAAAATTCTGAAATTTTAGGTAGGTACAGCTATTTTCCATTAAGTTTCCCACTGTGCTGAAAAGGAATTTTTTTTTTTATGATAAATGTACATCCACATTGAAAAATCTCTACCTACAGGTCAAAACTGCTGATAGGGGCTGTGGAGTAAAAGCCTTCGAAGGCAGCTGCACTCACCATTTCCAGAGATAAGCAACTTGATTCCGTTTCCAAAGAGGCAGAGATACCCTGGAGCCTAAGCATCACCAAAACCCCAAGCCTGATGCCAGCCCAGCCCTCATCTTCCTAGCAGCAGGGCAGGCTCCCAGCTTCTCCCCTCTCCTGCACAGCCCTGATCCTGACCCCAGCACCCAGGGAAGGTCCAGGCTGGTCAGCACCCCAGAGCTTGCCCAGGCTCACTCAGGCAGGACTGGTCCCGCAGGTACCGCTTTTATCCACACCCAGCAGGCAGAGCCAAGCCAGGTCACGACTGTACTCCTTGGATGAATTAAAGGATGAGTTCATGCAGCTAGACATCTAACAGCTATTTGGATTTTTTTTTTTTAACTCTACCATTCCCTATATCTCTACAGTGCTTCTGAAATGTTTCTTGAGGAGGTTTTCCAGAGTCCACGACACACCTGGGCATAAAATCCTATCTACTCAGCCTTAGTTCAGGGCTTATGCATGGGTTTGTCACTCCTCCCGCAGTCAGAGGGCTCCTTCTTGCCTAACAGCTACAAGCTATTGTTATTTTTTCACCCTTAAACTACCCAAATAAAAAAAACAGTGAAAGAAAGGCCAGGAAAAGTTCAGATAAAGCAGAAGTGATGCTCATTACTGCAGGGCAGTTTAAACTGAACTACAATGCAGTTTAGATAAACAAGAATTAATTATCTTTCTGTTAGTCTGTGAGGCAACTGATACCACATAATTAAATTATTTTGCAATTATTACTTTCTGAGTGCCTAACCAAGAAGGAGAATAAAGGTAGGATTTTTTCTCATATCTTGCAAAATAGTTTCATGTTCAGAATATTTTGTTTTACTGTATTAGCTTGTGTAAACTGTGGTAGTGCATGTTTCCCTTTTCTTTTATTTGCCCATTGGGTCGTTTACTTATTGGAATTGAAGTCAGAAGTGGTTTGCTCTCACAAGCAGTACTGAATTTCTAATAAATATGTAAATAATGTATCTCTGAGCTGTTGCCTTTGGCATTTGTTCATACATTATCCTCTGCAGTAGTTAGTCTGCTGTGAACATACACTTGTTTTAGTTGGAAGAAACATCCATGATCCAAACAGCCCCAGCATGGCACTGCCGTACTCGGGAGTTGCGGGTGCTTTTCCTCACTTTGCTGTCAATTGCATGCGGAAGGTACCACTTAAAATATATTAGGAGAGAAGAGAGAAACTGCAGAACAGCGGAGGTCAAACCTAACCAGACACTCTGCTGACAGCACGTACAATTTACCTGTGCAGAGAGAGTCAAGCACAGGGACCTGCATCATTCATGTCCTTGAGAAACTCTTATTACTCCAACAAGCAGGGAAGCCTGATGATCTTGAAATGAAGTCATGTTGCCACAGGGTGAAGGGGAATTTAAGCAAGCCCTGCACTGAATTTTATCTGGTGACTGCATACTGTGCCCCTTGCACAGCCACCTTCAGCCACCTAAGTGCACATCCCACTAGGGGATCCCAAGCTTTGCTGCCTGCTGAGAGTGGGAGCATTGGTGGGTGCAGGCAATGGGGAGCGGGCTGGCGCTCAGCACTGGGGAAGGAGCAGAGCCAAGCTGAAGGAGGGACAGGGGATGTGACAGAGGACGGATTAAGAAAATCAGCAGTAAAGTCTTGGGGTAAGAAGCTAATCCTTCAGGGCATGGTGTGACCTGGGGGTAAATGAGTTGCCCAGAGATTAAAACTGTGCCATGCAGAAACTGGACCCATAGAAAAGGAGGGAGAGTATCACTCATAATGCAGAAGCGCAAGCACTCAACCAAACTCCTCACAGCACCTTTGCTCCAGGAATTTACTTCAGATGCTGATGTAAAAAGCAAAGCCTGTAAGCATGAGGTGTCCTGCCCAGGGGACTCCAGTCAGCTCCTGCCTTGGAGGCCCCTTTCTATTTCCATCCAGCTCCAAGGAGGAAAAAAGTCTCCTCTGGCTGCTGGCACTGGGACAAGACCTCTGCGAGGGGGGACAGGGGAGAGGGGAAGGCTCTGGGGACTGTCACTGCTGTGCGTGTCCTTGCAAGAGACAGGACCTTGAGGGAGCTGCTGCATTTAAGCTCAGTGTCTGTAACTGAAGCCCAAGTGCAAGCCGCCAGCAGCTAAAATTTGCCTGTGCTGAACTGCAGCAGTTTTGCCAAATTCTTCCATTTTTCTATTTTTTTTCTTTTCTGCTTGCTGCCTTCATGTCGCAGTGTGAGCTGCCAAGAAGGGTGGGCTCTGGCCTTCCTAAGGTTTGGAAATCTCCATGTTCTCAGAAAGCTCCTACCCGGGCTGTGCCCATGGCTTGTTTCTATTTAACTTTGCTCCCCAGACCAGAGGGGCCATAAGTTTGGCCCTTTACACCTTCACTTTCCAGTATGGAGAAATCCCTTTGTGCTACAGGGGAAGCTGAGCAACACACACAGATCTGCAGACATAAATAGATCCTTAATTGCTTTCCTGGGCTGAGGCTTAAATAGATAAGACAAAGAGGATGGAGAAAAGAAAGTGTTATTTATTTGGGGGAGACCAGAAGGTTATGAAATTTTCTTGCATTTAATCAATGAGATAATGAATCTTTTAGCTCACAAAGTGCAGTAGATCCACAGGTACTTAGGACATAATGTAATTCCACCCCTATAAGCACTTTCACATCTAGTGGTAGAAGAATGTTTTGTGCTTCTGGTGCTTTATCAACAAAATGCCCTACTGTAGCTACTTGGCCTTTGGAGATTATTTTCTCAGGGAAGCTGTCATCATGCAGCTGATTAATTACTCTAATAATCATAATTTTTTTTCTAATAAAAAACCCTCTTCCCATTCATTAACTACATTGCAGGTAGGTGACAGTGGTAATTATTCTCTGGAAGTACTTCTGAATTATCTTTTCTAATCCAGCCTGTGCTGACATTTTTGAGAGAAAAAAACATTTTGTCTTTCTTTCATGAGTGGGGTAACATTTGAATATGCAAACAGTGTCAAAGCGTGCCCTCCGGATGTTTTCCTGAACTATGATTTATGAGGTTTGGCTATTGTGTTTGCCATCATAGACCTAGAAAGGTCATTAGACAAAGAGGCTTTCCCTGCAGGGGTCCCTTGCCATCTTTATCTTCTGATATTTTAATTTTTTTCTTGAACATCAAGAAGGAGATGTGCTGTGAGTTCTCCCATATGCATCTGCTATTTATTTTTTATTTATTCATGAGTGTAAAAGTCCTGCACAATGCTCTAGGCACAGAAATCCACAAACACATCCATTCAGAGCCTAACGGGTCAAACAGTCACCTTCCAGGCTCCAAGGTGTGCAACACGTTCAATCCCATGGGTCTGTAGCTTTCACCTGTGAGGATGGGAACTTCTACCTAAGGGCCAGACTTCCAACCCCTCCTTAGAGGCAGTTGGTGAGGATGTAAGGTGGGGAGCAAACCCAATCCTCCCACACCCACTCAGACTCCCAGGCAAGATCAGGTCATTGTGCCCAACTGTTCCTATCTGATAATTAGGGCAGATTTTCAAAATGCCCTGAGTGCTGAAGTTTTCAGCATTTTGTAGTTTCCTCTCCATGTCACCGTTTAAGGAAATTGCCACAAACACATAAAGGATTGCATCCTCCCCAGAGATGTAAGCAGGAGTTTCATTGCGCTGGTCAGTGAAAACGGCTCAGAGAAACTTCATTCACAGCCCGCTGGAGCCCACGACAGCCTGTTTGCTCCCTCCGTGGGGGCTCTGGAGCCGGACCCTCTGGGCAGCCACCACTGGGCCTCCTGACCCCGGCGGCATCTGCCTGCACAGTCCGTCAGACCAACGCAGATGCACGGAGTGATTCACTGTCAGCAGCAGGGGCAGGTTCTGGCCCATAATTAGTAAAGCTGAGTAAGTAGTGCAACAGCTGTTCTGTAAATATTAGCCTGCATGTTTAAATAAACTTTTCATTGCCCCTGCCCTTTCCCCTTTTGTTCTTCATTCCCTGTAAGTGGTTATTGGGATTAGATTTACTTGTGCAAACATTTCCAGAAGCCACTTTAAGTCTCAGGTAGAAATATTCAGGTAAAAAGAAATACATATCCATGCGTGTGCTCATGCACAGTTGAAAAGTCAGTCAGAAACAACACCATGTGTTTTACAGAATCATAAAAAAATTAGATTGGAAGAGACCTCTGGGGATTATCTAGTACAACCACCTGCTCGAAGAGGGGCCAACTTCAAAGTTAAATCAGGTTTATCCAATTACAATTTATTAAAACTTAGTGAAATAGAAGCAGCCAGCTTCCAGTGAAAAGGAACAGCTGCCAAAACGATCAAAATAGACAGCTTTGGCCACTGAAGTAACTTTCTCTATTCTGTTCTTATGGCTGTTTTCGGCAGCTGCCTCTCCTGCACAGACTCCTTGCACATCTGCCCATCTTCTGAGTCTGTGCCCGATACCTCCTTTACTCACTGTAATCTTGTGTTATTATTCAACATGCTTGACAACACATAACAACACAACATTGTTTTCAGTCTAACCAGAGAGTTAACACACTGAAGGATGCGGTGGATACTGGTCACCATAAACAAAATGCTGTTTTGCAATTTATGTCTTGGCTGGTACAGTGTTTGAGGCACTCTTGGTTGAACAGAGCTACCTGAATCTAATGTTAAGTGCCTAAAGACACAACAGCACTGCTCCTGTGTTTATTAAAGCTACAAGTTTTGAGCTAGCCTAGGGAAAATGAGGATAAATTGATATCTTTATGTTAAAGCTGGAAGCCAGCCTAGGATCTTATAATTCCTCTAGTGTGCTTTGAACAACACTCCTAACCTTCCCACTGCACAGCCTTGCTGTATCACGCCAGCACAGACTTCACCTAAGGCTTGATTCTGCACAACGTGCTCGAGGAATAGCACCTACTTGATAGTTTCAGTGGAGTAAAGGACAAGGAAGAATCATAAGGAAAAAAATATGTAGCTCTGCCCAAAGAGTGGGATGTTTTCTGTAGCTGTACTAATAGGCAACCAATACATCTACATGAATTACTGTTCAAGTGACAAGTAATGTGAGATTCAACTGTTAGAGGAAGAACAACCCCACAATGAAAAAAAGATGTAGAAAGAAAAGCTTGATTTGAATGCATACTGTGAACTGTTCATCAAAGCTATCGATATCCACATTCAATACAAACCTATGATTTCTGTGGGGGTAATTACAACAATTTGCTTGACTTCACTCTGCAACACAGTTGAACAAGGTGATGTCTTTCCTTTCTGCTTTTCAGCAGCACAGATTTGTTCCAAGTCCTTAATAAACGCCTTTCTAGGACAGGCTGTACTTTGATGATGGTTGAAATGATCCTCATGAACTTCCACCGTAGTACAGTGTGAAATTAAGTTACCAAATATTTGTAAAACATTTATGCATTCTCATGCGAAGGGTTATTACATTAAATTAATATTAAAGAACATTCTGACTATCATTAAATTAGCCTAGTATATACCAGTGCTTTGAACCCCACGTTTTCACCTCTCCAACCCCTGTGCGAAGATCTTAAATCCCCTGTGCCAGGAAACACTGCACTAAGAAACAGGCTCTATGCACAACAAACATTTAACTTCTAATAGGCCAAACGGACAGGGAACAGATCTGGACAGAAAACCGAAGCTGAAGTGCAAGGCTGCTGCTTTAACCAGAAAAAACTTTGCTCCCTGCAGAGCATTCCTGCCTCCACACCAGCAACTCCAGTTACTCCCTCCTATTCCTAGTAAGAGCTGTCATACACCATAGTGGCTAAATCATATTTGGCTATTTCTTTGTCAGTAACAGGAATAGCTATAGTTTTACATATTAAAATTGAAAGAACAGATGAACTACCTCTATTCAGATCTTATGCTGCCAGTAGAGTCATTGCTTTCTACATTGTTTTTCAGCTGTATTAATTTAAAAAAAAAAAACAGAAAAGAAAAGAAAAAGAAAACCAGGTGCTGGAACTTCGTTGCATTCCTGTAGTATGGGCCATTATTTTATTATTCATATCAATTACTTTGAAAGTAGTGCTGACCCTGACCAGCTTAGATAAGTAATATCTCTGAGACAGAGATGCTGCTAAGGAGACCTAGCACTAGTAGAAGCAGCCAAAGCACTCAAAATCAATGTTAATCCTTTTTCCTTAAGAACTTTGGGAGTCAGTGGTCTCTGACCCTGGCTTTACTTTATGGGAAGTCACTATCAAATCTAAAGTAAGATTTCACTGGCAACTTTTAAAACTGTCTCTGAGTGAAACACTTCACATCTTGTTTATATGTGTACCTTAATAACGAATTGTTGGTTGTCATAACAGTAAAAGGTCATATTTTATCAAAATATTGGCCCCGTGAAAATGTCACCTTGTGGCACTCCTGTTGAGATAACAATTTGCTGGTATTTACTCTTCTATTGTCATTGTAGCTGAGCTTGAGTCAGAAGAAGCACAATTGCCAATACAACCCGCTTTACAGCTTAAATAGAAGAAAAAAACAAATCTGCTTAATTGTTTTTAGTTCTACTGCCCAAAATACCCATTTTTAACTATTTGCCTACTGCTACATTTCTCAGGGAAAGTTATGTGTCTGTCTTGCCACTGACAACTGCACACAGATCAGGTAGCAAAGTTTCTACCTTCTGATGGTAAATACTGCTCGTGCACCAAATACCACCTCACTGCTGCACAGCTCACTGCAGGAAGATGCCACCAGCCTCTGCTGAGTTTGGATTAATGAGAGTGGATCTGGTGGGACAGAGAGAAGGAAAAGAGAAAGCTATTATAGGAAGAGCTACAAAAGAATAGGATCATTTAGGGTTACCCTGGCTTTACTGCTGCCCTTTGAGAGGGATGCTTTCTGCACCGGGGGAGCATTCCAATTCCCCACACAATTTTCAAACACTTATTAGTTACATCTGTTGAAACCGAGATTCGAATGCCTAAAATACTTTTTCTTTGTTTGTTTTTGCTCTCCTACATCCTACAGTCTCCCCGTGCACACAGTGCCTCTGAAGCTTACAGATAATAGATTTGGTTTGAACTGTTTGCACAGTGAAAAGCCCAAGTGCTTCTGGATCTGTTCAGGGCTGTATTTCTTAATAGAACAAGAGTACGTCAGGATTGCAAATCCAAGGCATATGCAGCCCTGTCGTGCCATCACCACAATTTCAGCTTTCACTCAGTACAGGCCTAAGGGCAAATTCAAAAGTTGAGAACTCATTTGAACTTGGGAAATATTTCTGCATCTGGAGAATTGAGCCGAGACACACGATAACAGACAACTGCTATAGAGCAGCGTGACCTCCTTAGCAGCTCATTTTGCACTCCTGGGGTAATGTAGGATGGCTGGTGTCCTCCTGACAGCTTGAGCATGAATTTTCATTATTAGTTTTGCAATTTGTACATATTTTGTCAGCATTTGACTTCATCACGCTGACTTTCCGCCTGCAATCTCATTTTGCCAGTTCTACCTGGTTCCCCTGCTTAATTGAGATCATTACTGCATGCTTTCCTTATTGAGGCTGGTATACAGCCCCTGGGTCAGGACTGTGAATATCATCAATTACCAGATATGTTTCCTTTGCCATCAGTGCCAAATAAAGACTATTTGGCCACAGTAACTGCAAAAGTTGACATGTCTTCAAGGAGACTTTGATTATTCATATATACATACAGCTTCTCCTGTACAAAAAGACGTGCTGAGAAGTGCTTACCAGATTTCAGAATTATTAAGGACAGAGCCATTTTATATAGCAGCTATCGGTCTACATAGGTACAGAATGGACACAGTCTTTCTTAGTAGGGGAAGAATATATGGCTTGAATCAATCTTGTCTCACCTATTAAGAAGAAAGAATTAGCTTTGTGTATATATTAGTATACCTGGAAATGTTTACACAACACGTGTATGTGCAGGAAATATTATCTATACATACCTTTAGCATCCACAGCTTGCTGAGAGTCAGCACACACATGCGCAAGCTCAGACAGAAAGCGAGCATGGGAATTAACGCACAGTGGTTTCCAGGAATGATTGTACATGGTTGTTTACTCAAAAATGCATGGTTCAGATCCATGAGAGTCAACTGGAAACACCTGAATATTAAATTCAAAAAAATTAACTGAAAAGAACAGTGGATGTGAGTGGGGTTCAGGGCAGTGCTCATATACTCAACCCTTCTAGGCACTTTTTTTTTCCCAACTAATCTTTCTTTTCCAGTGGATCAGTAACCTCTAACAAAAGATCTGTCCTTTTTAATCATGCTCTTCCCTCCTCATTCCATCCTCCCTACATACACAACCACATTTCGTTTGTTGATCCTACCACAGGAGCCTCAGGGCTTTAGAAAAGTCTTTTTCAGCATGATTATATACATCTACAACCTTTCTTGCCCCTTTCCTTTTTACTGCCATTCACCATTACAGTGCACTGCAAATTGCATGTGACAACAGCGTTCTATATGTGTTTATAGATATACATAAAAAAAAAATAAAATCAGTAGAATACATGTATCTATGTATCTGTATTTTTTTAAATGGTAATGAAGAGTTTCACTGTTTGCACACCTCTTCCTGTAACTGATTACTTTGCTTACTTTGTTCTGGATGATCAGAACAGGTGACTAACACAGATCACAAAAGGCTACAAATATTTGGTATGGCAGATTATTTTCTGCAAAAGCCAGGAATCGGCTAACCTGCAAAGCTTTCTGTCTGCAAATTGATGCTTAACTCTGTTTTGTGATTATTCAGTCTGAATGTTTGGGCAGGTAAAGCTTCAGATAGCAAAATCTACTGGCTGTAAAAAGTCTTTCTTTTTCTTTCTTCTACCTGCCCCCCTCCCCCCTTTTTTTTTTCCTGGAGTTCAGGACACACTTTACACGCTTTGCTTTCTTTTTTGCTACAAGCTCTGTCTCCACTAAGGTCAATGAGAACTTTCCCACTGAGGGCAAAGGAGACATTTTGACACTAAATTTAGGCCAAAACCAAAGAAACCCCTTTTGATGAAAACAAAATATGTATCAGGTACACCACATTTGAATTCCAACTTTGACAGAAAGGTGGTACCCTCTGTGTGATCATATATCTAAGCCCACGTAACTGTTGCTTCATAAGTACTGTCCTTATATTCTGAAAACCATGATTAGGATGTTATTTATGCTCAGACCTCTGGAAATGGAACAGATCAATAACAGATTAATTAAATATAATAGTATACATGATAGATGATATAATAAGCATATAATAGTCAGTTATACGATAAGTAGTAAAATACTACAAGGTATATAAAATGTCAGCTGTAAAATAAGAACTGCATGTGAAGGCAATAAAAATCCAGATGTTGTTCCAGTTCTGTCTCTCTGTCATTTCAACCCAAAGTCCTCTGTAACCTTGAAACAGCTCTCTAAGATTTTGTTTGCCATATTTAGAAAAGAAATTGAAAAAGCCTTGGGAAGCACACTACCAAAGTGCTGTTCCTTTCCCTGCTAAGCTATACTGACATGGGAGACAAGGTCTGTAATTAGCAGAATGACCCACTGCACTGAGACAGAGTATCGTCAGTATGAAGTAGCTTAGGGCCACGCTCCTTCGAGATCTGTGCCCTCCATGCCCTCTTCTTCTTTGATACGTTGCCCGCAGACAACACCGCTCACATCAGATAACACAAAATGAGTACGTTTGGTGAAGCTCTGAAAGTATTACACAGAATGATGTCTGTTTGCCTGTGTATACAGTGGCTATTTTTGCTCTTTGTCTTAGTTGCAGAAATATTGGGGATTGAAAACTTCTTACAGGGCATTTGAATTGAGAAAGAAACCATCCATCAAACTAGCATGCTATACATTTATGTGATATCACTGTTAGGGATGGATAGAGACGGATAGCACGATTCTAGGCTCCCACCAGTGATGTCCCTATGTAATGCATATCGCCTTCTATCTTATATTTATGTTAGTGATGAGATAGCTAGTGTTTGCTTGTTGACTTTGCAAAATACCTTTTCAGGTACCAGTTATCCCTCAGCAGACAGAAAGGCACACTGGAAACTCCCTATTATGTGGGGGGCAAGGGGAGATCTGTCTGAACTCAGCTGGGTGAAGCCCCAGTCAGAGCTGGTGGATAGAAATTGGTGCCTTAGAAACACACTAATAAAATCTGACATTTTGATCTCCTTGTTTGCAGTACCCAAGGACTCAGAAGACTCAAAGAATGAATTTCCTGAAACCTCCTGGATGCCTTGCACATCAGGAGGAGTGTGTCCTGGCGAGGCAGACAGACTCACAGTACCAAGCAGAGCAAAATTCCCTTCTGGCACAAAAATATGTTGTTCCTGTCCAGTTTACACCAACAACTTGCTCTCTGGTGCCCAGACCTGTCCATCTGCCACATTTTAGCACCTCACTGAAGAGGGTATACATAGTGTAAAATACAGTCCCCAAGCACTTGCTATCACCAAACAGCCCAATTCAGTCCATGCCTGAAAATACGTAATGACCACACACTTATTTAGTATTAACTCTCAGAGAAACGACCAGCATGGGAGGGGAGAAAGCAAAAATGTAAATTATCTCCTGTCAGGTTTCCCAGTTAGGCTTGGTGCTCCAAAATCCCCTCCACTTCCTATAGCAGCAAGAACACCTTGTTATCCTCCTGGCCCGCTCCTCTCTGTGAGCAAGCGCTCTTCTGCACTGACAGATGGAGAACACTGGCACAGAAGACAACCATGTCTGTGCATTAATTATGTCAAGGGCAGGATTCCCAGATGAGAGCGTTACAGCATCTATCTAGATGAAGTTTACTAGCCCATGGCTAGAAAGATTTGCCATTAGTAACCCTGTTCTGGACTAGATTAACTCTTCCTCTTCTTCCTCTCCACCGTGGGCTCTAAAACTACATCCTATGAAGTTTCTGACACAGTGACAATTAGCACAGCATCTTTATATTCTCCCCTGGTTCCTCAATTCTATGTTACCCACCCTTAAATTATTGATTTCCACATCTCCATTACATTTTCTAAGCCATTTGTTAAACTTCCCAGGGAAACATCAGAGCACAGACACGCATTCAGCACCACAGCAGGCACCTTACACCTGGGTGTAGCGGGAGAGCTCCAAAACACAAGGGAAATTTGCAATCTTAAAAGCAAGGAGAAAGAAACAGGCCTGTAGGTGAAGCCAGGTAAGGCTAGCATGAAGTCTGAAATCAAAGGTGGAGTTACCCAAGCAGCAGCCAAACCCTCAGCTGGCTGATCCCCAGGCAGCACCTGACAGTCCCCGGGGCTCATGCCGCCGTGAAGGATTAACACAGCCCTACGGCGGATGGAGAGCCAAGTAAGGAATCCTGCACAGCCCACTGAAAACATGGTTTCATTTTGTGCACAAAACCAACAGGAAAATACTTCCATTTTCATCAGAATAGCAGCTGCCAGAAGGCTACAATTCTTCATTACTTTGGCTGGGTTACACTGAAGCAGACTGTGCCAGACACAGGCTCCACGTGCTGGGAGGATCTGTTTTAGGGCACTGCAGGGCAGCTGGGTTTGGTCCTCACCTATAATCATAGTGATTTTGAATGCAACTTAAATCCCACATGAAGCCCAAGCAGCACTTAGACTTCACTTTAAGCACTAGCACTGCACTCACTGCACACTGAATCCGTGTTGCACTGGAGTCCCAAGACCAACGTCTGTAGGGACTGAATTAAAATACTCACCAAGGCTTCGTTCCCAGTGATTCCCATAGGAACACACCTATAACCAGTGCTGAGCTCTCTGCATGCTGCAAAGGGCTTGCATGCACAGGCACTTGCCAGTTTTTCCAGACCACTCATTAGGCTAATAAAAGATATTACCTCTACCTACAAACCTGGTCTTATCCTGTATACATCATATTGCTCAGACCATGAAAAGATTTATGTGCGTGCTTAACTCTAAGCGTGTGAGTAGTCCCATTAGCATTAATAATTATGATTGCTATATAGTCCTGAGTCAATGTCAGAGGCAAATCAGAGAGGCACTTCCCCCGTAGTTAGAATACAGCAGTTCATATGTTTCCATCTCTCCACCACCACCATCAAATATTATACAGGCCTCCCAGTCAGGCAAACAAGAGGACTATGGTTATAAAAGCACGCAGTAAATAGTAGAGAGAGCAGTAGGTCTACATATATTGGGAAGAGTTTCACCTCCCTGCTGAAGAGGAGAATGATGATATGCAGCCACTGGACTACAAGAAACTCCATTTGGTTCTGTGTCACAACCTGACGGTTACACAGAGGTCAGGATGGGAGGCCAGCTACGGGCTGCTACCAGTCACCTATCTGGGCTATGTTCCAGCCCACAAAATATTTCTCTCTGCTGCAAGTAGGTCTGGCCACATTTTAGTGTCTGCAGATTTACTGTTAAATCTTTATTTTTTGCACCTGCCACAGCAATAACTGCTCCACATTACAGTGCTTTTTTACAACACTTGACCTCCCTCTTTCGGGCTGGCTCTGAACTGGAGCATCCCTTTCTCATTGCAAGTTGTGAGCCTGGCTGAACAGCGAGGACAGGTGCATGCATGAGAGCAGAAACACAAAGCAGGACCACCAGAGCAGCACCAGAAACCTATTTCCTCCTAGTTTAATATCAGGAAGGTATCAGGTGCCACGGGGCAACTCCCAAAGCACAGGCTGGGCATCTGCTAAAAGATCTTTTGTATGTACAGGGATTTCTTGCATGATTTCCCCACAGGACCGGGGCAGTCCTATTCTGCCCAGTGACGGGGAGGATAACACCAGGCCATGACCTACACACAGGGCAGCAAAGATCAGTAGGTGATTGCTGAAATTTAGGGTAGGAGAGACTCACAGCCTCCCTGATAAATGTGCATTTCTCTCACTAATAAAAGGTTATTGTAAGAAGTCAAATAAAAATGTATTTGTGTTTAACAATTAAATGTAATTGGCAAGTGCTAATGGCTCTGTGATCACAAAACTGGGGGAAAAAGCAAAGAGGAAGAAACTAGTTTGAAGGGATTTTATCTAATTTCATTTTAATTAGATCCTTTTTCTAACGGAGTTTCTAATTTTTCAATTAGCAATTAGCAGCTGCAACTCATTCTGAGCATCACGAGGTGCCAGAGACACTAATTACACCACAGGAGTAGGAGGCTGAAAATGAGAAATAAAATTATCCATGAATGTTATTAGAAGAAAGGAATGATTACATTCTGTAATAATATACTGATGTGAGCCTAATTAGATTGAAGGATTGGGGGGAAAATAGGAGATTTAAAAATGGATTATATTTGGAAGCCTATAGGTCACCTCTTTGTCATTAATAATGATTAGGTGTATTGCTTGGAAAAAAGCCAGTTTGGGAGTCATACTGCGTCCCTATCAGTCACCCAGCAAAGGTCCCAGTAATGCAGAGAGGTGGGCTGGTGCTAGCAAGAGGGGACAGGACCTAGCTGGAGATCTCCAGGTCTACATGAACATAAACCTACCTCCTAACATCCTTCTGTGCCTTTACTCTGCCATCTGTAAACTAGCAAGGAAAACTTATACACATTAATTTGACAGCATTTTGAGATCCACAACTGAAAGGAAATCCAAAGGTTCACTTATTTTCATATTTTACAAGCTCTGGCAGGTCCCCACTTGCCTGCTAGCAAACTTCTACCCAGGCCCTGAACTTCACCCAGGGAAAAGTAGAAAGTACAGTCTCTGGGTGAGAAAGCTATTTAATCATACCAATGGGGCACCACAGGGGACCAAGTGCAAACCTATAATGAGCCACTTGATAGCAAAGAGGGAATGCTGCACTGAGTCCATTTATTTCCACTTTTAAAACACACCAATTTTTCTTTGTGAATCAATAATGTCTTACACTTGATTTAGTAATAGGAGTGACCTCTCTCCTGCTCCAGTGTGTACAACCTGCATTTTGGAATCACTTCAAGGGACCCCCAGTAATAAATTATTATATCCAAATGTGGTTCTCAATAAAATTTATGAGCTCCCATTCATCCCACTCCCCTATTTGTCCTTATAGATCTCACAGCATTTGCCACTAATTATATTCCTCTTTATAATCTGTGCTCCCCAGTTAAGGGATGTAATTGATAGCTTCTGAAAATCATTAATTCCAAAATGGACCAGAAGTGTTTTGTCACACTGTTCCCTCCCATTACTGCTTTTCCTCCCAGCATCCCCAGTCCTCGCACTAAGACTCTTCACAGCTCATAGAAGATCCAATAATGGTGCTATAAAAAGAAAGGAAAAAGAATAGTGAATTAAACCCAAATTCTTTCCCATTAGTTGATAGTAAACCATCGCTAAAGGATACACACTTAGAATAGGTGAGTGGTACAGGAAACCAGCCCCAGGTGGTGTAAAGCAGCCCTCTGCCTTCCCTTTTAGCCTCACCACTAACTCTTTGTGATGACTCCCTGCCAGGGTGAAAGATTAGTGCAGAATGACAACAGAGGTTGGGGGAAAAACGAAAAAAATCCCTTCATTTAAAATTCAGCTGTTGTAGCATATGGTCCTCTTGAGCTGGAAATTGTCTTTGCAAGCAGCTCTGCTTTGTTGTTGTGCGACACAAGAGTTTGGTGATTTAGGGGCAGTGGGGTGCAGCCTTGAATAAATAAAACAGACATTTATTGCAGGGGAAAGGAGGGAGAGAGGCAACGAAGGTAAATAAGGGAGTCTGAAATAGGGTTTTCAATTCTGCTGAACAATCTGGAGCTAGTCCGTCTGGAGACTGAAATGGAGAATGAGGTGAGACACCCGCCTGTCTGCATCACCGACAGCGGCTGCACAGCGCTCCTCCTCGCCCCGACCCATTCCCCTCCCGAGTGGGCTCTGGGCTGTACAGTCCTGCTGCCAAATCTGCAACGCTCAAGTTGTTTTGCTACTTCCAAAACCAATCTTGTCATTCCCTCTCCCCATCTCCCTCTTGTTGCCACCGTGCAGTTTTACCGGAAAGCCATCAAGGCTCAAGATGAGGGAGGACAGTGCTCCAGGGCGATGCACAGTGATGACAAGCAGATTCTCCTGTTGCTGCGCAGGGTGAGCCTGCAGAGTTTAACTTCCTTTCCAGAGTGAAGCTTCACTGCAAACCATGAGCCTGCTGTCAACAGTGCTGTAGGTTTCACAGTTGTGCCGGTCACAGTGATTTCCTAACAGTCTGCTAAGTAAAAGCCAACAAACCAGCCAACGTCGACTGTCAGCCATGGTCCAACAGGGACCCTCTACCACCCACCAGACAGAGCTGCACCAGCTCTCCCACGCTGCGGGTCTCTTAAGCTCTGCTCACACGTGGGCAAGAACATTTCTTCATTTCTGACAGCCTATTACTTCCCACAGAAAGCCAGCCAGCTGACTCGCAGAGGCGTTTGAGTCTCCATACGCAGGCTGCCTTTTCTATCAGCGTGTTTTGCAGCAGCCAGGATCGGGCCTGCCTGGCCCCCGTTGCGGCCGCAGCCTGCCCTGCTCCACCACAGCCCTGCCCGTCGGCTGCAACACGGACAATCCCCATCGTGTCCGCGGAGCAGATGGGGCTCTGCAACCACAGCCAAAGTTTGGATCAAACCCTGATGCCCAGCAAGCTTGTTCCACAGTTTCTTGAGCAGTGCCATGTATAAAACCAACCTACAATTAATCTTGCATTTGGAAGCCGGTTAGCAGTTCTGGCCCATCATCTCCTGCCAGAAAACTGCTGCATCTGCAGAGCTTAACGGAGTAAAAAAGAAATAAAAAGGAGGAATGTAGTACTCAGAAGCACTCTGCTCCTGTTTGTAGCTGCAAAGGCAATAATATCTCCAAGAGCACCACAATCATTTTGAAAGCCTAACTCCTAAAAAAAGCCCGTCAATCACTTCAGGCACTTTTAAGATTTTACTTCACAGTCATTTAAGGCTTTTTTTAAAAAGGCAAAAATTCCAGATGTTAACTATACAAAGCAAGGCTATTTCTTTCCCTGTTTATATTTTATTCCTCTACCAGGAGGAGGCCAACCATTCAACCAAGGTCCTTCTTACTTGTGGCCATCAGAACCTCTTTCCTAGTCATCTTTCCCTTTTAGTGCTTGAAAACCTTGTGGGCTCTGGCACGTGTGCCAATAAAAGCTTGGGAGTTAATATTTATTCATGGGAGCATCACAAGGCTTAGCGCCTACAGTGTCAGTCCAGAAGAATTTTTTAAGAAAAATCGTCACTTCAGATACAATTCAAATGGCCTCCAAATCTCCAGGAGGCTGCACTCGTCACACAGATAAAAGATGTAAACAAACAGATGCTTCCCTGGTGTGCTGCTTTGCAAAATAAACAAACACTTTTTAGAAATGCTCTTTGGAAGTCAATATTGCTGTGAATTCAGATCAAGTCCAGCCCATGGAAACCACCACGGTGCTCCCATCGAGCCGACATTCCAGACAAGCAGACCCCCTCGCTCCACGCTCACGGCAGAAGGCTGGCAGCACTCTGCGTGCCTACCACGATAGCTTCTACCCACCAGCCCTGGACCTGTATCTGGTTTTCTTACTGCAAAGCTTTCAAAGAACCACACATTTTCGACAAATATTTCTACCATCTCATTTGACACCGAACAAGCAGGAAAAATATGGCTCATCACAAGAAATACCAGTATAATGTTCCAATTTTCCACCATTTGACAGCAATCAAGTAGAGACTAATGGCTTTCCTCTGTGACTAAATCATTTAGCGACCAAGGTATTCTGTCTCATTCTCATTAGAAAAAAAAAATATTCCAATAATCTCATTATCCCAATGTGAATAACAGTAAAAATACACCAAGACTAATGGCTCCTTCAGCACTCTCACTCGGTGAGATCACTCAGGCAGGGTTTTATGGCTTCTGCCGCAGTGCTGGGGTCTGTGTGGTGGCACAGTGCAGCCGGCTTGCCTCCCCTCCTGGTCCTGCTCCTGATGCTTTGTTTCAAGAGAGACTTACGCTCTCTCTGAACACTGAGGACTTTTATGTACTATTTTTAACTAACTTCAATAGAAAAAGAATGTGTCATGGAGTGTTAAACTTTATGGAAATTCTCCTGGAGAATAACATAATTTCATGGTGCATTACTCTACAATGACCTGGTACTTGAACAATTAATTTTTAAGGTATAGCCTTTTTCTTCCTGTGCTGTATTTAGCTTTCTCCCAAACCATCAACAATACCAGGATTCCTTTTCTTTCTCTTTATGATCAGAGGAGACAGTTAAAACCTCACAGCATGTGCTGCATTTTCACAATTCATCATGCAGAATATTCTGTTTGAAAACAGAGTGAAGAAGGGGAACCAAAATGCTCCAGGATTTACCTTAATTATTTCTAGCTCATGAATCTATTGCCATTTCTCAGCCTACCTTATTTTCTGCTGAAAGTCTTCCAGAGTTTCCCAGAATGCACTGAAGCCAACCTTTTTATCACAGAGTGGCAATACCCTGTGAGTACTCAGTTCTAGGTCTGGCAACTACTATCTGAAATAGTCCCACTGAAGCTGGTAGACCACCCGGGGAAATAAGTGCTGTGTCAGTCCCAAACACAGAATATGTGGTGACTACCAAAGAAACATGAACCAGAAAAATTACCATGATTTCTGGAAGCATTAATGGCTCATACCTGCTAGATGCAGCACCCAAAGCAGGATTTGCTCCATACTTACCCTCCCATGCGCATCTCCTGTGGCGTATTGTTGAGGTTTATATTCAATCTTGCAGCGGTGCCCTCGCACAGACTACTTCATTTTGAAATCTATTCTCTCACTACCCACCCACTAGTTTTAGTAGACAACTGCCATCAAAGCCATTGCATTTGCAAGGATGCCAGCTGTGGCATGACACGTGTAAACCTACTTTCTACATAAGAAAATTACCATTTCTAACTTTTTTTTTTGTTACCTAGTAATACATTGACTCTATAATTTGTGCATGTCTGCAATTTCTATGGAACCATGCAAAACAAGGATCAGCAAGTCATTAGAGTACATCTCTTCCAACCCATATGCTTTCATGGTAATATTAATCAGGCTAAGAAGTAACTCCCTTAATGTTAGACATTATTTTCTTCTGCTACACTAATCTAGTGGATTAACTCTGCCATCTGCATATTAAAGTTAGGTATTTGGGTCTTTATTCCCTTCAGTGCCTCACTTGCCATCCTTCCTCTGCAACAAGTTAGCTCTGGGATGCGTTTAAAAAGTTTTGGTAGTCACTAATAGACATTCACAGAGTGCAAGGCAGGAGGCTTCCAGCGCCAGACCCTGGACAGTATAAAACTGGTTTTGCTGTTACTTCCCTAGAGCCAGGCCAAAGAGTAGCTCCAGCCTTGCCCTGTGCCAGCTGGAGCAGGAGCAGGAATAACCCTGGTCCACAAGGGCTATGCAGAGCCAGGGATATCCCCTGTGCCCAAGGGCTCTGCTGCTATGAGAGATGAGAAGATTTCTTCCAGGGCTGGGGAAGAGCAGGGTGTTTTTCAGCCTTTCAGAAGCTGCAATGAAAAGGAAGCCGGCAGAGTCTGGGAGCATCCGAGAGCATCACTGTCACTGTAAACACACCGCTGTTAGCGGCAGTGACAGTCATGCGGAGGAAATTGGAGTATCTGACACAGCCGTTGAGCTCCAGAGGGCTGAGGCCCAGGCAGCTCCGTCCTTCCCCTGGCAGGTCACTCTGAGCTGCAAAGTAATGTGGGTTCTGTCAGCTGTTTACAGTAGGCCTTGTGCTGTGGAATTTAAGGAGACTGGGTGATGCCTTAACCAGGGCTCCAAAGTCATGCACACACGAGGCTGGAGTTGGAGTTTCTGAGGCCACTTCCTACGGTTCTTGTGCTGGCAAACTTGTTGTGTCCAGTCCTAAAGCAAGCCCCAAGGAACACAGAGAAAGGAAAAGTGGTAAACATCCCATTATGGAACAAAAAAGAAAGAGTCAGGAGAAAAAGTATTCTTAAAGCAACTTCGCCTGTAAAATGAAGATGTTGTCTGTCACCCAATGAACGTGCTAGTCTATGTAATTATTCTTAGACTATTCTCTAGCTCTACCGGCCAAAACATTCACATCAAACAGAAGCACGCAAAGCCTGTCAGTCACAAGTAATTTTTCAGTATCAGTGAGTTTTGATGGAAAATGCAATTTACAAAAAGGAATCAACATTTTCGTTGCAAGACATCAATAAATGACACTTTGCCAAGATGCTGTGGTACCTTGTAAGTGCTGCAGCTTAGATCCCTTTACCTTAAGCATTTTCCTCATCTGCTGGGATTTTGGCTAGAACACAGTTTCCTGATACATGCCTCCTCTCCCAGAAGCAGAGTCACAGGACTGAGTTCATGTACAAGAAAATTGTACCTATCCAAAAGACCTCCCGGTGGGGGGGAGTTTTAACTTGAATTAAATTACGACTGTTTCAATTCTAGAGCTGCTGAGCTCCTCTTCCCCTCTACACTGGTTGCTTTGAAAAACTGGATGCTTGTACCTAAAAGACAGCAAAACAAATCCCTGCCAATCGATCCCCTTGGATGGATTGGCATGATCCGTTTTGTTTAATTGGACAGCTGTTTGGAATCAATACAGTCCTTCCAATGCAACTGCAACTTTCCCCGAAGAGCCCTTACGATCTCCATGGAAATAAAGGTGATAGAAATAGCATTATTCAGAGATCATGGACACAACAGACCTAACGACGTCCTTTTGAGACCTTATGGTTGACTGTGTCAATACACCATTAGGGACCTGGATCTGCTGACGATTGCCACTTCACTTTTCTTCAAAGCCATTATGGGCTTCTGCAACAATTAGCACTTGGCTGGGGACTGCTGGACCAGAGAGGCAGCACTTGAGCACAGTTGGTGCTCAGAGCAGCATTGGGTAAAGCCCTGCACTGAGAGTCACAGCAGCACATCTGATTTCCATTGCAGTGGGGTTTATGTCCTTATGTCCTGGCTGAATTCCAGCACGGGCAATCACGTTCTATGTACCCAGACATCCTCCGTGTTTTCAAATGAATACCTACTCCATAGCCTTTTCTTGCTCAAAGCTGTTTAACAGTGCTGTTGCGTCCTGTTAAACAGATGGTATATTCTGTTTCAAAGATAGTTGGTTTTGTTTTTCATAGACAGCGATGATGTACAGGTTGCAAAGTACTTTAGGATCTATTGGAGTAAAAGTGTATATTTCAGTCGATGACTTCAAGAAAGTAATTTACTGTTGCATCTTGGAAGCTTAAATTTAGAGTTTTAAAGCATTTGAAGTCCTATGTATAAGCAAACTAATATAGAATGTGCAACTAATACTGTCCTGAATTGGAGACCTACATAGACACATAACCAAAACATCTGAACAATCATTCTCCTCTAATAGAGCTGATCTTGGAGCAGGTGTACCTTGTACCACATACTCCTTCCAGGAGAATTACCATTTTAAGAACAACCAAAAAAATACTACTAATAATGTTTACTTCCATGGCCAGTCTGCATTGTTCAATTAATTGCCACAGAGAGAGGCTAATTTCTGTCTTCTCTAGACTGGGCCACTGTCCTTTATACAAGGGTATTATTTTCCTTTGTGAAAACTGTAGGCTAAGGAAGCTGGCCAACAGTGCAGACAACACGAATCAAAAATTTCAAAGTTTTAAGTAGAAAAAGCAGCTGCTCCAGGAAAGGATAAACTCCATTTGTCCTCTTCAAGTCATTTTAACTATTGAATCCCATTGGCAGTTGTGTCATTTTTCACTATCTACTGCCGTATGTTCTTGCTATATATAGAAATCCCATAGTGTTGCATCTTGACTTGGTGTGATGCATAATGATTAGGTGGCAGCCAGGTTTATTTTGAAGTAAGCGTTAGGTCACACTATTACTTTATGCCTGAGATGAGTTTTCTCTGCCTTTGAAAAAGAGAGGAGAATTAAACTGCAGTTTGCCATCTCGTAAAGAAACAGTGGACAAATTACCCAGCTATGCTGTATTGGTTGGGATTGTTAGTTAAAAGTGACAACCAGGACTATAATTTACATGCAGACTCTGGATTTAAACAAAGTCCCCAGCACTAAATCTTATATTGTAAGCTTTCTTTTGTATTTCTGACTCATTCTGTGCTGGGAATCGTTTAACCATAGACTTTAACTGCTAATACAGTTCCATGAAATGCAAAGTATAAATCAAAATTACTGGATCATTCAAACTCTGTCTGAGTAGTTGTTTATATGGCATTTTTCTTCTACTGCTTTTGTATGGCTACAGAGACGCCATAAAATTATGATATACTGTACACATCTCACTACCATCTTGGCAAACTGTTGCAAATAAAAAACAGCATGGTTAATTATTTTCTTAGTTATACAAAGCATAAACACTAATGATAATAAAAGACACTAAGAAAGGGCAGGTACAGTTTAATCAGATCATGTTGAATGATGAATAAATGAAATACGTTATAATTAAAAGAGGAAGGAAAAAAAAAATCTCAGAAATCCCTTTGTCTCCATCTGAGATTATCACAGTCTCCCCTCGAACAATGCCTGAGCTCAAGACTGATACAGGAGAAGTCAAGCTGGTGATCAGGATGGGGCATGGGAAGAGACAGGTCTGGGTGTGCTGCTTGCTGCAGGGTGCTTAACCTCAGTACATGTTTTTATTAATTCAAAACAATTATCTGTGCCACCACTTTGCTCTAAGGTGCTGAATTAGTGCTTGCAGGCACATTCTGCACTAGTTTATCAGAAAAAAGATGCAAACTCAGAGTTACTTAATATTGTTCTCTCCATAAGACCTTCAATTACTCAAACAGCATAGGTTGCCTGGGGTGAAGGACACCAAGAGTAAACACTTGCTCCCTGCCAGCAGCTTGGAATGGAAGCTGGAAGTAAAACTGTTATTCCAGGATCAATACACTAACAGGTCAGAAAGGGGATACTTTGCCATCCTTGTCACCATTTGCTAGAAAACGTTTTTCTTCACTTTCCATTGAAGACTTCAACAATTCAATGAAAGAGTTAAGGTTCTTTTTTTGGTTAAAAAACTTTAAAACAGGCTATTTTTTTTTAATTCTATTTTTAGGTAATCAGCAATGACAATTTCTGTTAAGACAAAAAAAACCACATCAAAACTACTGAAAAGAAAGCTTTCCATACAAAGGACAAAAAGTTTCCCTCTGGAAAGCAATCCTAATTAAGCTTCTCACCAGGCCTGACCCAGACATAAACTGAACTTCTATCAGCAGCAGATTGTGCTAAGCGGTGACCAGGACCCAGAAGGGATCGTCTGTCCCAAGGACATGGCACTTTGGAATACCAGCATATCATCGGTACTGTGAAGCTTACACACAGAGCTCTGAACATGAAACTAGCCTACTGCCCCCAAACCTCACAAGTCTTTCTGCAAGGTAGGCACAGGTTACATCTCAGGTATTATCCCTAACCTCCTTCAAGTCAGGAAAAAATACCTCCAACCCACTTTAACACGTGTTGCGCTTCTCTTCCCTGTGCAATGCACCCCTGCAATGGCCGAGTGTCTTAACATCTGCAGGTCTGTTTCCGCCACATTTCTACAGTATTTAAACCCAGCTGCCATCCGGGAAAGTGCATTTCTGAACCACTTTGGTTTAGAGACAGATCTTCTTAATGACATTCTCATTAAAAGTTCGTACTGCCAACACCACTTGCTTTCTCCTGCTAACTGCTTTGCTTTGCTTGCAAGTAGCACCCTTCGGAGTTTATTTACATAAGCAACCAAATTTCATTAATAGCTACGATCCCAGTGATGGGGAGCCTCTGAAGAATCGAATCTCAGCCCTTCATTGAGGACAGAGCCATTGCAGGCACTGCCCACACTGCAATGGGCTGGCAGGCTCTGTGCAAGCATCCCACACTGCTGCCTGAAAACTTTCTTTTTCCCAGTAACCTGTCTCAGCAGGTATGTCTCAGTTTGCTGTCACAGCTTTGCTCAGGTCTGAGAGCTCCACCTAAAAAGGCTTTTCTATTCCAAGCACCAAACTCCCTCCAGCAGCAGCCACAGCACTCTGCTCCAAACAGAGGCGGCCAAGGGCCATCACCGTGATCTGAGGACACATCCTTCATAAGGCCTCTAATGGGATGGATGAAAGGAACAGAGGTGTTTCCAGAGAGCACTAACTAATGCTTAGAAGTAACTAATTCTACTCAGTCTGGAACTGTAATCTGGCTGGAGTTCTGTGGCAAAAGAAAATGGAAGGGAATGTACAATGGAAGCTACAAATCAAAGACCTCCCTATAAATCAAGCCTTTATGTTCATTAATCCCAAATTAGCACATTAAAATAAAGCAGCAGTTGATTAATATCCCTAAGTAACACTTACAGTTGAGTGAGAACTTGATGTTAATATACTTGATATTACAGTGCATTAATAAAGAGACAGTCTCCCTTTACCAGAGATGCTCCTGGAATTCAGCTCTCAAAAACAAATAATAGCAAGCAGAAACACATGGCAGAGAAGAATAAAGCTGTGTTCCTCTTTGCACTGATGGCAGCAAGGAAAGCATGAAGGAATCTTTCTTTGGGAGGAAAACATAAGCACTAGAAGAAGGGCAGTTGGGAGTTTTTCAGGGAAATGGTTCCCCATTCAGAGTACATTGGTTACTGGGAACAGTTCCAGTTCCAGGAAAATTTGCTAGACACATGGGTGAGGCAGCAAAGACACAAGAGGGATGAACGCCTTGGAAACAGAACTGGGGAGTCCAGACACTGGATCTTTTAATCTGAATCAGGCAGATTTCCAGGTGTGGAGACCCAAAGCTGCTGAACCCTGTGTAGGAGCTTGTGGGAACGAGCAAACATGAGACACCCTAAAAGAACTACTGCTGCTACTCCAGGGAAGGGGTTTTGTCAGTCAACTACATAGGAATGATGGAGAAAACACTTGTATTTTTCACATCTCATCTGAGGATACCAATCATAAATATTTTTTAAATGGGAAAGAACAGAAGGCATTCCGTAAGGCTTTCAGATACTTGCTTGAAGTGTTTTAGCTAATACTGATAATTTTTTACCAATCACTGACATTCACCTCATCTGAAAACACTGATATACTTCTAAGTCCAAAATGTATCACAAGATCAACTTCTATAAGACACGCCATTAAATTTTATATAGTTATCCCTCTATTGAACTCAATAGAGCATAATTTCTAGACAGCACCTAGTACTGAATAAACCGACTGTTGTAGCAATGTATATATTGGGAAACAAAGATGTAAAAGTAATTTAGGATAATTGAGCAACACACACGGTTATTAAAGATACCTGACCTGATTCTCTGGCAGCATAAGAGAACTAACAAGACTAAATTACATGAATGGCTGCTTTACACTACACTAGCTGCATGGAGTGGCCTGAGCAAAAATGAAAATTCAGACCAATACATCATCATTAGTTTGGAATTTCTGCCTTTTACTTCTTCCATAGATTTCACAGTGCCAATATTCTTCCTGCTGGCATGTTAGACAAATTAAAGTGAGAAAACTCAGTATGGAAATTAAGATCATTAACATATTAATCAAACTGTCGATATTATAAAAATTAGCATGAGCCTGCCAAATAATCGTCTTACTAATGACTTAAGGCCATGCCTTTTGTCAATTAGCACTGCAGCCTGCTCCACTGCCCCTTGCCCACTTCCAGATGTCATGAATGACTAGACTGGTTCACTGTGGCAAAGGCAATCTTGTTATTTTTGTGTGATGATTACTTTGGTATTTAACTGCTTTGTTTACTTACGAAAACTCTCTTCCTTAATTATACTGAGTTGACTATTAGTACAACAGAGAAATCCTGAAATTGTTTTCCAAGTCCAGATTCTTAATCATGCCCAGTGAAGGTTTTTCCAATTTCCCAAGTGTTCTATGCACCATGTATATATTTCATTACAATCATCACATATATACAGACTTCTTTTTTCTGAAAAGGGCTTTTCCACAAGTTTGTGGGTGTCAAAGTTCAATATAATCAGCATTTTCAAATTAATCTTGATACTTCTCTGAATGTTATAATTTCAAAATTTCTGACTGACCTATAGTTATGAAAACAAAACTTCCAATAAGAAAATGTGATTGTGTGGGAAACTTTGACAGTGACTCTAACGAAAGATGATCATTCAGCATTTCCAGTAACAATACAGTAAAACATTTTCTTGTAAAATGGGTACTAGCAAATTTGAAGCAACTTTTACTTTATAAAGGAAAATTGAAGGATCACCATGTGCTTCTCTATCAATTGCTATTTATTTGTTTATTTGTGAGATGGTTTTACAAGTGGGGCAATAAGTTATTCATTACAACTGCACAAACACTGATTTAGCATTTGCATGCCCAGCTCCTGACCTAAGGATGTTTGTCTTTACTTTTATGGCTGAGCTATAAGCTTTGAAAACAGGGGTTTCAATGGGAGACTGACAAACCATGATAAGTGAGGATGGCACAGTACTAAGCATGTATTCTTCACTCTATCACTGACATTTCCTCCAATGACACAAGGTCATGCAATTAATGAATGGCAAAGCAAAGCCATGAAAAATGGATATTAATGAAGTGTAACTCTGAGTAATAATGCCATAAGCAACCTCTGATAACAAACGCATTCTCCTAATAACATCTTCAATTATCTTCATTAATGTCTGTCCACGGCAAGATGTGCAGTCTAGCCCTTCAGGACCACGGACGCAGCAGATATGGAACACACAAAGTGCTTCCTCCAGCTTATTCAGGAAAGTGCTTACTGATGGATAGCTTAAATGATGATAGTATACATTTATCATAATTTTTCAGTAGCATATGCCTTCATGTCATCAAGAACTTGAAATCTGAATAAGATTGCTTGCATTACTCAGGAGATGTATGGGCTCCAAAGAGATAGGAAACACTGCCTGTCAAATATGTGCAGTCCCACTTCTTTCATTAATGATATTGCCAGTTTTGCTAACAATGGCCCGGGTCCATCACAAGTGCCCTTCTCCCTGCCGTGCACTGGAGTTCAGTTTAGGTCCAGTTGTTTCTGGTGAACATGCACATCACATCACATGCCTGCTCTTCCTTTTTAGAATGAGCTCTGAGCTTCTGAAAGATGCCAGACAGCAGTTCTAGGAAATTAAATCCTTTATTCAGAATTTAGCTCAGCATGGCACTGACATCTTCCTCAAATTGGCTCTCAAGTATTTGAGTCCTATCTTGGAAAGGAAAATTTCCAAGGACAGGAGAGGTTATCAGTCAGCAAACCCTGGTGAGGCTTGCAACAAAGAAGGAATAATTAGTGCTTTCTGTAAAAGCATCTTTTAGGATACGGCCATTATCTCTATTTGAAGCATGAAAGTGAGACTAGAATTTCTGATAATACTTTGAGCCATTTACTGTGAGTGAAAGATACTGAAGTACCAACAATCTACTCTCTTCTCAAGAACAGCCCTAGGCCATTTATGGCTCACTCAAGATGATATGAAAGTCAGAACAAAACTAATTATTTTGTGTATTTGCTAACATTTGTTTCAGTTCTGGATTTTTGTTGACTTGAACTTATGGGTTAGAACATTTTGAGCGCAGGGAGCTAACATTAGCAAAGCTTCCTAGGAAGTCCCTTACTGGCTATTTTCAAAGCTATTTTTCTTTCTCATTGCTGTGCATACAAAACCGAAGAATTTTAATATTTACAAATTCAATTTAAAATTGCGTAAAATCAAGTCCAAGCATGAAGGGAGGGAAACTATGCAAGCACTTTTCTCACGGAACTTGCTTGAAATCCTGTGTAATGAGAAGGAAAATCTGAAAGATTTTCATGTCATCACTGAAACCTTGCCTAGATATTTTTATTGTAATTTAAATTTAATAAAGTCATCATCTGTAAATTTGCTCTCCTCTCCTTTGAATTGGAAAACATTTAGTCTCAACCCCTGCAGCCTTATTGTGATCATACAGAAATGCTAATGAGGTTATGTCTCAATCTAGTCCTCCCTGGTGCAAACAGAGTGAGTGAGTCTTTTCAACTCAGGAACCTCATTTATCTTCTGCGAGTTATTCTGTTGTTATTATTACTACTACTATTTGCCAGAGCAGTGACAGCTGAGAAGGAAGGTAGAGAGGAGAAAGGAATAGTGCTTTCACAGCAAGGGAGTTATTGGCAGAGTTTCCATTAAAGTTTACTCATATACTGAGCCTATAGTAACAATAATTAAAGACATTAAGTATAGTCAAGGTGGAAAATAAAAGGGCACCAATGAATCGGAAGGCTTTGTCAGTGGAGAGGGTGAACGCTACATTTAGGCCAGATCAGAGAAATATGCGAGGAATTAACACAAGTAATCATGAATTTAAGGGATAAAGATTTAAGGGCCTAGCTATAGTAGGGGAGATATAAGGAAAACTAAGCACTTTCTAATAGAACATAATACAAATGGATAGATGCTTGGTCATTTGTTACAGCTCCTTCCTTTGAACCATATTTATGCATATAATAATTTACACCTTTCACCTTACAACTCATAGCATGTACTGATCTAAATGACGCACCTCAGCACACCTCCAGCAGTCAGGAGGTGCTGCAGATAGCCTGAGCAGAACAAGAAACGCAGATCCCCTGGGGCTGCCCAGACCCACGGGCATTCCCATGCCTCCCAGGTCGATTCATGAACTCTCAGTAAAGTTTTTCAGCCTGCACTGTGCGGAACAAAACGTTGACAATTTTGTGAAAAACCCCAACCAAGTAACAAAAAAAGTGAAGAAAGGTATGTGCAGGCATCCATCAGGGTCTTGGGTTTTGTTTTGGTTTTCATTTTTTTAGAAAAACAGGAAAAACATTCTTAACATGTTTATGTGGTTAGCTATCCTTCCTTTTCATTAACTACCTTACAGAAGTTTTGGATGCATGGATCTTCTGAAAATTTACTTCTGCAGACTGTGATGCATGCAAACCACAATTGTAATAATGTGCAGCAGACCAGCTCACTACTAAAATGACAGCCTTGAAACTGAAACCTTGTTAGCACAGCCATGCTACAAATCTGCTCAGAGTAAGGCTCCAGAATAAGATCTTATCCTTGCCAGAGAGACATTACAAGATGAAAAACAGCAGAAGAGAAAGTAGTAGTTTTGTGGTTAGAGAAAGAAAGGGCAAAACACATAATTCCACCATAATTCCACTGAAGTGTGTTATCCACGTGCATTTATTGTTTCCCAAGAGGCAGCTTTTAAACTTGACCAGATTCAACCTCTATTGAAATGTTTGCATATGAAGAAAAGAAGCGGTAGAAGTATTTTATGTGGTGTGACACTCCAGCCCTTCAGATCCCAGCTCCCCATCACACCAGCAGTACTGATACTGGCAACACCTACACGTACGTGCAAGCTGCAGCCCTCCACGGTGCAGCACAAAGGTGCACGCTGGTACCCCGGCACTGCCAGGGTGTCCTCGCTGCACATGCACAAGGAGCAGGGGTATCGGGAATAGCCAAGGCTTGCCCAAAATATTTCTCACAGAAGCAGGATTTAGCTCCCTGAGCTACAGGCTGCCAGGCTGCCTTCAGCCCACTCACATCAGTCCGGAGGGATGGCAGTGAGCAGTACGGGCAGCTCGCAGGGACCCAGAGCTCGTAGGGGACGGTGGCACAATTCCTGGGGGGCGGCTTTGCTTTGAGGGGCGAGGAAATCTGCTATGGCCATGACAAAGAACAGTTCTGTAGAAGCCGTCGTGAACCCTGCCACCCCTCCAGCCCAGGCAGCTGTCAAGCCCCTGCTGCGATGCCCTCCTGCAGCTCCTGAAAGGGTTATTTACCGAGATGTGGTAGAACAGGAGAGTACAATGTGTGAGGGGCTGGATGTCAGCTCCCTAGGCCAGACTGCTTTACCGGCTTTGCAAAGGCATTTCCACAGAATAAGGAACAAAAGGATTAGGAAAAGGTGTGAATAATGCACTTCTACCCCTGTCTGTCCCCACTTGCTGTAACAGATTGGTAAAATAACTTCATCCACCAGTTTATTAACAGCTTGCCCTCTCTTGTATCTCACCTCCATAATGAGATAGAGCAGATATGATGGATTACATTTTGCCTCCTGCTTCCATCCCGAACGAATTATCATTTCGCTCTTCTCGCAGTCTCGTGGTTTGGCTGCCTACAGCCCATTAAGTGTTGGGAAGTAGGAGGGGGAGGAGGAAGCTACGTGATGTAAAAGGTAAAGGTCCCACTGAGAAAGTAGTTTTCATTTTCAGGCTGGAGATACGAAATTAAAAGAGAATGAGGAGATTCTCTCTGTTACATTTCATCTGGTAGTACTAAGAAAACAAACAGAAAAATCCTATTGCAGGGAGTATCTGAGCATGCAGCGCTTCCTAGCAAAACGCTCTCTCAAACGTTGGGGGCTCAGAGCCCAGACACAGTCAATCACGATGAGCCAGGCTAGTTCCCCCCGCCGCCCCCGACCAAAATGCCTTCTTCTGCAGCTCTGCCCCAGCAAAAGCCCTCAGAGCACCAAGTATTCCCAGAGCCATAATTCTTGCCCTGCTCTGACAAGAAGTACTTTATACTATCTCTCTTCGTAAGAGCATAGTTTTACTCACACATCAGACCAGATCATCTAAAATGGAACAAACCTTTGTGCATCTTTCTTAAGCAAACCCCTGAATAACAGAAATGAGAGTTTTTTCAAGCATATTGAAGGCTTCAGCTGTTTTAGCTGTATTAGAAAAATCAAGATGCTTCAAGATTACTGATGTATCACAATGCCACTAAATACCTGGTTTCTTTTCCACAGAAATAAGCTACTGCCTGTCCCCAATCATTATCTCACCAGTCCTGATACTCCAAGGAAGTAACCCTCACAGTTCTTGCCCTGGCCACTGCCTAAAAAATAATTAAAAAAAACTGCTAAGGATGATAATACAGACCCATGCTGGAACTCAAGTAATTTTGGGTGTCCCATTTTATACAGCAACCGTTGGTCTGAAACATGGTCTGAAACTGGAGCATAACCAAGTAGTTGCCAACAGAAGTAAGAGTTACACAACCCAGCTCCGAGCATTTTATCTTTATTGTATCTTTCAGCAGTAAGTTTGCTTAATTATATGTTGGGTAAAGACATGACAATTGCCTTTTCACTTTAAAGTCAGTTTAGCACTATGAAAATTCATGAAGCAAAAATTAATAAGCTTCATGCAGCTTCAGCACTGACCTCTGATTTTTCTTTCTCTTTGCCAAGAATTTGTTACACGTTCTACTACCGAGAGCCGATTCTTCCCTACAACCACAAAAAAAGCAAAGAACTCATTGCATCTTGTAGCAGCAAAAGTCTTTCACCCATCAGCTTTGCAGTCTTAACAGCTCACTAATATTTTCTCCTTATACAATCTTTCCATACAGGGTTTGTTTTAAAGCATATTTTAGTCTAAGGTGAACAACAGGTCCAGCCACCGTTAGCAAAACACTGTAAGTGAATATCTGAGGGGTGATGGATTCTTGATGGCAACTGCATCTAAATGGGCAAATTAAATCATAAAACAGTTTTAACTTTTGATAAACTTGATGAGTTGCTCACTACAAACTAAGGTAAAAAAGAGAGAGGAGAGGAGAGGCTGACTTAGCAGCTTATCAGACACCTTTAATTTCCATCTTCAGAATTTCATGCTGTGGTGAGAATATGAAAGATATTGATTTTGGTCGTACCTACTATGCAGGACAAGATCTAAATTAGATTTCAGTTACCCTATGTTCTATGCAGTAAGACAAATTAAAAACAACAGAAAAGCCTGCCCATATGGAAGGTAATCTTTATCACAGACATTGCAGTAACACCTGAAGGCACCCCCTGACCTGGTGCTGTATGTATACAGTGCCTGCTGGGCACAAATGCACATAGTGCCTATGGGAATAGGCTTCGTGCTCACTCTGAAAGTTCCCACAAGCAAGATAAACACATACTGCAGAAGTGGGTTGACCTCTTTTTGGGGGTATGTTTTCTTCCAGACTATAACCTGAGCTCTGGCCTTCTGCTGTTTACGTCAGTTATCGAGGACTCCTCTGCTGGCACGATGTTGCCTTTCTGCTGAGCCCACCTTCCCCTTGGCCATGCCGCCCTCTCCCACAGGACACACAGCCATCACCAAAACACGGCGAACACCCCGCGCTCGCCCAGGACACCACCTTCTGCACCATTTGCCTCTCGAGCTGCCGCAGCGCTGGCCCAGGTGCTGCTCCTCACTGATGCCAAACTCCCCGCTGCTAGATATCAAATGATTTTTGAATGTCATGAACCCAGCTTTGTAGCCAGGGCTTTGGCTTACGAGGATTAAAGCTTAAACACTCAGATCCTACGTTCTGTGTCTAATAATCCTGTAATAATACCTCCCTAAGACTCAGAACAGTAAAGAAAATAAAGGGGTGAAAACAAAAAAGAAAAAAAAATAGATTTTTGTTTTAAGTTCCTGAAAAACATGGGTGGGCTAGAAAAGTCTGCTCCAAATTTGCCCCCATGAGCAGAGCATGGGATGAAACAAGAGCAGAGGAACTCTGAAAAGACAAGGAACTGACTTTGACAGATGGATGTAAATGTGCCTTTCAGTGCAGGAGAACAGTTGATTCTAAGGCATGAAATCAAATTAGTGCATCTGCAGCTGCCTATGTGTCATCCAGCTTCATATTTTACACACTAAAGACATTTTTTAACCTCATGTTAGCTACACTTTTTTTTTTAATATTACACTCCAAGATTTGCAAAATGGTATTGGCAGGTATTAAAATGAAAGCTGAAGCAACGGTGCAATCTGTCTCATTTTCTATTGTAACATGACAGAAATCTTTTTTGGACTCATTTACTATCAGGTAGGAGAAGACTTGGAAAAAATAAATTCCCAGCCTCAACTTCAAGAAATGCAAAACTCTTCAAAAACTGTAAGCAAGTAGTTCTGCATTTCTTGATGAAGTTGAGGTTAGTTGGTCCTCCAGCTATCTTACCTCCCCCCACAGCTTCTAATCTCCCTGCCACACACACCCAAAACCCTCCACCACCAAGCCTTAGCAAAGCTGGCACTTGGACACATTCCCTGAGGATGTGAAAGTGTTTAGTGACAGACCTGAGTGAATGGAGGCCATTGTAGCAAAGGTGTTGGAACGGTTCAGGGCACGTTTCACAGGAAAGTGTCTCAACACTGCCTTGGAGAGCTGTGCATCACCAGGAAAGCGGCAGACAAAGGTACAGACCCAAACTACTCAGACTTACTGAAGAAAGGTCCCCTGTTCTCACATGCTTTTTGGATGCTTGCTCTTCTACCAGTTTTCTAAGCCCACGCTCAGGGTGGTTAGAAAGGAAGCCCAGGAACAAAGCAGAGTTGTGGGGAACAAACTGGTCACAAATGGTCCCCCCACCTCAGAGCCTCTCACACCTTGTCCAGTGTCACTCCTCCGGACGGGTTTTATGACTTTACAATTACAGCATTTGGAAGACTTGGGGTGAAAGACATTCACGCCCTCAGACATGTCCTACCAGCACAGCACTGAAGGATCTCTTGCAGAGAATCAAAGCCTACAACAAGTTTTAGAATATCTCTGGTGCTTTTCTCTAAGCTGGATGGGTTGATGAACTCCCTCATTTTTATTCTAATGTGGCTGGAGGACCAGTGCAGGATCATATGTCTATACACACAGAAAAAAAACATTTTCCTTGTTAAAGGCCAATTAAAGTTGTTATTAGACATCCATATATAACACAGCTGTATTCCACTATGGCTACATGGAAGTTAAATGACAAATAATTTAAAAATTAATATTTTAAAATAAAAGTCTTGTTTGCAGTCTTGAAAATTTTCATACTCAGTGCTTTTAACTTAAAAGTTACTTGGTATTTCAAAATTGGGAACAATGCAGACAGCACAAATGACTAAAAATTTGTTGTCTGATTTTTCAACATAAACATTATTATACTACACTTCAGCTTTCCATGAGCAATGATTACATTACAGAATACCTGCCTACAGCCCTCTGAATTGATCAAAATAAAAAGCTGAACTTGTACAGTTTTTATAACCAGTTCCTGAGGGTTTGGTCAAATTCAGTACAGGATAAAATTAAAGAGAGATTGATTTATGTAGAAGGAACTATAGTTGCAAGGTTGGTGAATTGTATATACTGCAAGTGGGAATGGCTATTGCCTGAACACAAATCAGATTAATTGTAACAGAAATGGAAAGACAAAAGGTACAACTTTTTTTCCTGTTTTCTTTCCAGTGCAAGTACCAGACTAATCTGGGAGCAAAAAAAAAAAAAAAAGGCAAATACAGGAAGGGTGATTGTTTTCTTGTAACACAATGAGACAGCAAAACAAAACTAGGGTTTCACAAGTCCTGATCATTTGATTCCCATCCCTGATGCTTCATTTGTCATCCCCTGTATAACAGAAAGTCAAGACTTAATATGTTACCAAGTGAAGAATTTTATCAAATAGAAGGACCTGACTGCTGGATCCTGCACTGGAATGATTTCTTCATGCCTCCCTTAAAAACAAGAACTCATCTCTGCTGAGTGATTCAGAAAAAAAAGAAGATAGCTTTTGCTACCTGCCAAGGAGGATTAATCTGGTAGTTTGGCATTTTTCTGTCATTTCCTCTGGCAGAGAATGGGATAACAAACTTTTCCAAAAAGTGTCTCAGGACCCAGCAATACAAATGTGGGTGAATGAGAAGGTGCAAGGGAAAAGCTAGCCTTGCACTTGGGCTGCGTGGGCAGCTATGCACGGAGCCCTGCCTGGGGACCTCTACTCTCAGGTACAGACCATGCTATGGGAGCGTAGCACGGTACAAAGCGTACGTGTGGATAAGAACTTCCCCACATCAAGACTGGTTACCTATGCGTATATTTATCTATGCTATAAATTTGTAAGTGATATAGCCAGGACAGGTGCACCCCACGTAATGGGAAGACTGTGCATTTGCACAAGCAAACCTGTGTGTTTTGTTGCAGGATGCTCCGAGATGGCACTACAGCATCTAAAGACCATTACTCAGGACAGAAGGTGCTAGCTTTGGGGGAGGTTCTCTGTGCGCTCTTCTTGATACCGAAAAGCCGGTCGAAGAAACTCTCTAAGACTCGTTTTGGAGTTTTAGAAAGCAGGCATTCTTTACTGCAGTGCTGGATACACAGGGGATAGTTCCACCCAGCGTGCATACCACAGCTTTAGCACTAACAGGTTATATAGAATAACTAATTGTATATTAATCAGATTAGCATACATATACATAAAAATAATTGCAATTGATTATCATAGTACTGCCTACATCCGATCATGCGCAATAAAGGATCCATTTGAGTCGAAGGGCTGCTTTTGCAACCACCGACCCATTTGAAGTTCTTGCTGGCTGTCCTTGAAGTCTTTATTCTTGTCCTTGTTCTTTGAAGCTTAACGCAGTTTCAATCACATGTGGTCAGTTTCAACATTGTTCTCATCTAGCGTACAGGAACATCTAGTCATAAGAGCAAAGAACTGCAAAACTTATGAATAATTACTAGTTAATCACTTGACTAGACCTTGGTAATTATCTCCATGGTTACCCTTTGTCCATTGTTTTAACCATAGTGTTAATATATATCATTTATCAAATTTCACTTGCACAGTCACCTAGCAGCAAACCAGTTTTCATAGAAGGTACAAAATATTAAAACCATAAAAGTTTGAACAAATTACATGAAATGTATGGACATATGCTATCATTCTTACTTCTAAAAGCCTCTGAACAGTCAAAATAAAAACCCAGGAAGAAAGTCATTAAAAGTTATGTCAGCCAACTACCCAGAGCTCATACATTACTAATACTGCATCCTAACCCATCCTGAAAAATCAGGGCACAAATTATTGTCTATTTTTATTGTAGAGGAAATCCCAGTTGGGCACCAAGAACCCTCTATGCAAACCAAGTTACTACTGCGAAGACTTCATAAATGAAATAATTTCATCATTACGTTTCCTGCGTGAACTGCTGTAGCTTCACTAGTGATGTTGCTTGAGCACTAGTAAAAAAAATAATTCTAGTAGGAAATTTCTGCGTTAAGACATGATCCAAAAGCAGCTCTTTTTATGTAGATCGTTCTTCTCTGACTCAGCAATACCACCGATGAATAATACTGCTTGCAAAGCACCTCTATCAAGCCTTTAGCCTACTGCAGTACTGGATTATTTTCCCCCATTCCACCCCCATCCCACTTTCCTTCTCCTTGAAAACCTAGTGATGTCTCCGTCATGTTACCATTTAAAATCCCCTGTTCTTACATGCATGTTACATTTGTGATGCCTGCTGTGGTTGCACACTGAAAGCAAAGTGCCAAACAATGCAGGGAGAAGGAGGCGAAATCAAAGCATTTTAGAAATCTTAAGCTTGGCAAAAGCTGTGTATAATTTTGCTTAGGCTGCAAGTTAGCTTGAGAAAACAGTATCAAAGCACCATCTTTTCCAATTGCTTGAGCTTTACTTTTAAAGTTTATTTTTACTATTTATTGTAGATCCCAGACTGGCAGCTCAGAAAACTGTGCATTTTCCATTTATGCAAGAATAAGAAGCAATAACTCAGCAACAGCACAGGCATCTGATATATCTTTCCCTAATAATGAACCCCAACTGTTGACCTGGGAGCATCACCTAGAAGGATTGTGAACCCATAGTCCAGGCCTGCCCTTGATTTTCTTCAAACTCACTACTTGGAGGTGTTTGTGAGAGACATAGCCAGAACTATAAATTGACAGCCCAGTAATGAACAATTGATGAAAATTTCACAACCAATCTGCTCAAAGTCCATGAGGCTGCATACAAATGAAAACAGAATATAATAAACACCTACATCTCTTGGAAGACCAAGTCCTCCAAAAAGCCACTGCTCTAGCTGTGAAAGCTCATTTAATGTAAATTCACAATGCACAGGTATTTGTTGCATTCCAACACCAATGTAAAATTCCCATTTGGGTTGATTTTACAGCACTCTGACTTCATTCACTAGTAGCAAAGAGACCTTTATTATATTCCTGAAGATGATGAAGATAAGGCTGGAAGACTCATCGCTGCTCTATGATCCTGTGTCTGCAGTTGGACCATCCCCCCATTTACCAGCAGGTCCAACAAAAGTGTTTGAAATTCCCAGTGTTCTTAATCCATAGGCTAAAGCAGAAAACTGCTATTTCTATAGCAATCTTTTAAAATAAAAACACTTTTACCTGTAAATCTGTTGGTGTAAGTGATTTCTGCAGGTTCATCCACAGTGGTAGATGAGATGTTCTCACAACACATCGCTTCCTGATATCCGGATGAAAATTACAGGAGCCGTACTTCCTGAAATCAGCATAAAAAAGTTGAAAATGCATTAGGCTTGGGAGTAAGCTTGGCTGTCAGTATAATATTTCTATTACAGCAGCTATCCAATTGGAAAAAAACAGCTCATCCTCGCATATTATAAAAATAAGCAGATAAGTTTGCTGCTATGATTTTAGAAACTTTTAACACTTGCAATATTTACGTGCCATACACAGTTTATTGTAAGCTAGCAATTAAAACTCTTTCTTTTCCTACATCAAATAAAGTCAGTTTTGGTACCCGTGACATGGAGGGCTGCGAGCACTGCCCGGCCGAGTGACAGAGGTGCAGCCTCTGGCTCCCAAACCACCCGGACCTCTCCCCTCTGCTCTGATTCGCCCTTTGGCCCATAGTCTCCGTGTAGGCTTTGCCAGAAATTTTCACTCCTGATTTACCTGCCCCTTTTGCATGCCTGAAAAAAACCTTTCTGTTGAGCTGATTGTATTGGGGGTTTGCTCAGCTTGCTCGCAATGAAATGCCACCACCCCTCCCGCTCCTTGTGGGCGTTGTGACTCACGCAGTGCAAAGTGGGTTGAAAAAACAATCTGAGAGGTAGATGGACCTTTTTGATCTGCTGCCTTGTGATATGTTGTCAAAGAGTGAATGCTCCTCGAAACATGTAAACACATGGTAATACTGATGCAGCAAGCTTTTGATGCAGCTCTGTCTGCACTTAAAGCAAATCCTCCATTTGGATTAAAACACACCCACACTACGGAAAGGCTCATAACTGGCTCTTGGGCTCACACATCAGCTACAAACTGGCTCTATCCCCCCCCGGATTGAAGAGCAGGACTAAGTACAAAGTGAATTAATTTCTTAAGTCACATTGGTGCAGCCAGGTGACTTGACAGGACCCTGGGGCAGAAGGAAGAATGATGGCACAGCAATAGTGATGAAGTGTTTCAGCCTGTCCACAGCATCCTGGAGAAACCCCAGCTAAAATCCTCCACATGCTCTCTATTAGCCACAGAATTCCTGTCCGTGTTTGACTTCAACATAGTTCCGGTCAATGCACTGCTGCAAGCAGGACTCGTTTCCGATTTCAAATCCTAGGATGCGTCATGTAATTTGCGTTTACTTAAGTTTTCAGATCTGGGAAGTGTTTTGGGACACCACGTGATGAGAGGCTGCCAGTAAGCATCTTCATTAGCGTTAATGATTATTGCAACCAAATTACCGTAATCGCCTAACTTCCCACAGCAAAACTGACCTCTTAAAAACCACACGAACAGCTCGGTTGGCCGCAGAAACGGACAGATACGGCCCGCGCTGAACCACACAGTGCGCGTGGGGAAAACCCGGGATAAGAAAAGGCAGGAACCCGCTCACAGGCAGTTTTATCTGCTCTTTCCGTCGGCGGCTCCGTGAAGCCGACACGACACCGGGCTTTTAGCTTCGGTGTCTGCCCGAAACACCGGAGGGCAGCGGCGCAGGGCCGGGCGGAGCGCTGCGCTGTCCGAGAGCCCCCTCTAGCGCGGCTCGGCGCGGGGCGGCGGTTCCGCGCTCTTCCCGCCACTTCGGGGCCACCCGGGGAGAACTGGTGGCTGTTGGCACGGGAGAGGGGGGAACGCTGAAGGGAGTTCAGAGTCGGCTGGCTGGCGGGGCTCCTAGGGCTGGGCAGGGCAGAGCCCGGCTCCGAGACCTGTCGCTATCTGACGTGCCGAGAAATCGGAGATCTTTACCGTCGCCACATAGCCTAAATCGCATTCGGGAAGACTGCCGAGAGAACTCCGAGGATTCCACCCCAGCTTGGTAAACAAGTTCATATCCTTAATTTTCCCACGCAGTTCATCTGTCAGATTAGACATTTAGCTCTGCAGTCCAAAGGCAGGCTAATCAAACATGTTTAAAAGTGTAAATAAAATGTTGCAATGAGTAATATTTGTAGATACGCTGATCTGAACATTATCAAATGAAGGGAATGACTTTAGAACCTAGAAGTATTTCTGTTATCGGATCACACCTTCATATTTTGATAAAACTGTGAGGGGGCTTTTTGAGCCTCAGTAAATTATACTGAGCTCTTAAAATCTCTTTGAGCCACAGCATATTTGCAACAGAATATAACCCAGGTTTAAGGATTTACTGAGGAAACAACTGGGTGTGGCTCAAATTTATCAAGTATCTATCAATTCTACCAATAAAGAACGAAATGCAAAAATAAAATTACTACAAAAATAACTCGGGAAATTGTGTCTTCCCAAGGAAGAGCACCGGTCTTTCCAAGAGTGCTCTCCACAAGACCTCTTCCCCAAGATACTTCCCATATCCATCCGGTCGAGTCGAACAAGCGCCGCACTGGCTGCGCCCCAGAGTAATTCAGAGTGCTGCCTCCCTAATTCCTCTAACAAGACAGTCAGCAGCAGAGACCTCTACTCCTCATCACAGGGGTAGGGGCTGCGGTCCTTGTGCACTCATGTCCTTCACAACAGTTGCTGAATCCCCACATCTTAATGTCAATCAAGACAAGCCCAAAAGGCGGCAGAGGCACTATGTGCAAGGACAGCAGGGCAATGGCTCAGTACTGTCAGCGCATGAATTTGTGGAGCAGCAACAAGAAACTGCCCCAGACTTCTGCTTTTCACATTTAGGACACTTTTTTTGCAGCCCACAGTAGCAAGAGACCTAACAGCTGGCACTCCTGCAACTAGTGAAAGACGCCTTAAGAGGGCTGTCTAACCAAAAAACTTGTCTGCGCATTTCTAGTAGAGCTAATAAAAAAATGTTAGCTCTCCCTGAAAACCTTTCCTTCCTCAGGACTTTCTCAGAGACTCTTCAGCTGAGAAGAGCTGGTCCCAAGAGTGTTCTCCATCACTGTCCTCATCACAGTGCACACAAAAACCTCACCATGAACTCAGACAAACTGTCCTTTTGATTTGTGAGGCTCACAAAAGGATCAAGGTTTCAAGCTGCTGAGAAGGGGAGGATCAGGTTATTTCTCCTCTTATTTTGCTGCTGGAAGAAAATATTTTATACTCCTCAGCTTCACATCCAATCTTTTTTCTTTTTTTTTTTTTTTTTACCATTATGCCAGTGAATAACTATTAGTTTCTTACAGACACCTGAGACCCCCCAGAGGTCACTGGGACAAATGACTTGTGCAACCACAGCTCTGTCCTCTTCTCTATCTTTTCTCCTTATTTTTATGGCACTTTATGTACTTGCTACCTGTTGCCTACATACTAAAATGTAACCTCAGCAGCAGAAGCTTAGTGCTTTGCTTTAACAGCCTACAACAAGGCCCTGACCTGAGCCATGACTGCACTAAACTCACACCACCACCAGGAACGAAGCAGGTATTCCTGCATCTGAAATGGGTTTTGAGTGCTGTGCCTTTCACCACAACCATACTCTATCACGTTGACCTTGCGGGGAACAAAACAGAGCTTAGGAGCAAAGACACAGAGAGAGCACATTATCAGTTGCTGACCTCCCAAAGCCCAGACAGGGCTAGTCATCTCTTATGATGGTCCATACAAGTGCACACAATTAGTAGCTGTCATTCAGCAGCCTTAGATCCAACGTGCAGGGCATCTCATTACACTGAAGAATATTAACGTTGGTATCTTTGTATCACAGCATATCATCAGGTCTAAAGATAAGCTGCACTGGAACCAGTCATGTGTTGGCTTATCATTGAAGGAGGGCCTAAATATCACAGTGCCAGAGATCCCCTCCCAGGGCTTGGAGAAGCATAGGCAGTGGTCTGAGGCTAACCACAAGGACACGGATGCCAAATCTGCAGTTTAGAGTTCTCCCTCAGCCAGCCTCTCAGGTCTCTGGTGTGTTTTTTTTCCAGTGGGGTTTTATGTGAATAATGAAGACCCGGATCTGCTTTCTGTACTTGTAAGCATTCATCTTCTGGAAGATCCATTGGTTTCAGCTGTTACGGAGGTCACATCAGTTGTCTGTACAACTCGCAGCAGCTATACAAGCCAGCAAGGAAGATGGCTATGTACCTTCGTGAACAAGGTAGTCTGTAATGCTGCGATTTGTTTGACACTTCACCATAGGGAGCTGAAGAGGACTTTTCCCTTCTGCTCCCATTTGCTCCAGACACTTTCCATTCGCATCTCATGTGGAAAGTTACAGACTTCAGAGTCTACATCCATAGATCAGAAGTCAAAAAAGGAGACAGGAAAGGGTGATGGAGTATGAAGTAGGAGACACTGCAGAGATGGTTAAATAAAAAGTCTTTTTTTTTTTTCTTCAACAGTTCTGTATAGTGCAAATGTGAAAAAACCACCCACAGCAATATGGGTTAAAGAACATTTGTCAATAAGAAAGAGAATAAAAGCAGGCACTAAAACAACAGAAATAATGACTCTACTTCCCAGATCTTGATTCTAAAATGTCTGGTGCCTCAGGCAGTTATCTGAAAAACTCTTCTTCAGCACAGAACCTCACTGTTTCGTCTCAAATAGTTGTAGTTAACAAGTATTCTGTGTGTGTGTGTGTGTGTATGAGAGCCACAGACAGACAGCCTATAGCTATATGGAGAGATGGAACTGCCAAGAGGGAATAAAAGCAAAAGCAAAAAGAAATATTAGAGCAATATATCTTAGGCTTGGAAAAAAATATTTCCGCTTTCTTTGTCTTTCCTCCCATGTCTGGGGGAGCTGCAACCTTGAACTGCACCTAAACTACTGCCGTGTGCAGAGAACACCATGGAAATAGCCTCCTCCACAAGAATTGTCTCATCACACTCAGAAGTCACCATCCAACCTGACCATCTTTATCTTCTGAAGCACACAATACAGTGAGATTTTTGTCAGTGGTCTTCATTGAACTGCTGTGCCAGTCACTACATATCTTCTATGAGAGAAGATTACCAAGAGAAATGGGAAGATGTTACCACACTTCTGAGAAAAGGCGCATCCAACTGGGATTACTGCAATCTTTTTCTTTCTTCTTGTTGCTTATTATGATTTTGCCACATTGCCTAAGCCAAGCAGTCCAGCTAAAGCTCTGAACTCCATCTGTGTGTTTTTACTATGATGGTTACAAAACCAGATCATCAATATTTAAAGAATAACTGTTTCTCAGCATGCTTCCAGATGTTCTTGCTTTCATTATTGCCTTATTACTTAAAAAGTCAACAGTATGTGATATATTAAATATATAATCTACTCTGACACTCATCTACATGCTGTTGTCTGGCGGGAGTATCCTATGAGAGACAAGTACATTATTTTTTGCACAATTACCAAAATGAAATTTGTGTTTAAGAGCTGCCAGAATGCAACAAGTAAACATCCTCAGGCTGAATTGAATCCCTCTGCCCACATACAAGGTACACGAGAGGCAGCAGTAGGGCCAGCCCACTGCTCTGAGCAATACATCTCCTTGTAACAGCCAGTCCATGGGGGACACGAGCCGGCCACCACCACCTGGAGGAATCACTCTGTTGATGCTGACACTTTTTATTTACTGCTATAAATATTGCTCTTCTGTCCAGTTTCAAGCCACAGAGGAAGTGACTATCAACAGAAAAGATATCCTAAAGCAGAGCTCAGCTCCAGTGCTCAGAGATGCTCCCGCCTGCTTGTCCAGGGGGGATCTCTGCTGCTGGTGAACATCAGAGGCCTCTAGAGGACATTAGTGATGCCTCAGTAGCAGTTAATTTAATTCTAGAACCCAAGAACTGCTGTGCCCCTCAAATACTTCATAAGCAAGAAGGCACTGTAGAGTTCAACCAGCTGAATAACGGCTTACATTCTCCTTATACCTCTGGGAAGAAAACCACCTCACATTTTTCCCCAACAGAGAGATGCGACTCCACAGAGCAGAATTCCCTGCCCTGGTGAAAATACTCTCAGATTTCCAGTTTTGTCTATCCCACCCAACTATAGCACTTCCTGCAGAAGCATTTTGCCAATGGTGCCAGTAAGGAGAAAAAACAAGGGGAGCGGAGCGCTTGCCTATAGCCACCTACATTATTTGGGCAATTGGATTTCTGCCTCTGTATCACTCAGTCTGGCTATTCACCCTAGCATAAAAAAAAAAAATCTATCAAAAAAAAACATTAATTCCCCTCCATTTGGATTTCCCTTGTCTGAACTACGTGAATGTCCGTATAAGCCTGCATTTGATTACAAAATTGCTTTGTATTCCACTTAAGACTGTTTCATCTGTTATCCAGGGATGTAGGAGGACTCCGAGTAGTGTCACCTTCTAGTCTCTGCCAATAATTTAATAATTTTATATGGAAACTATGCATACTATTATATTCTAATTTGATATTTAAAACATGGTTTGGCAGACAGCTGACTTCTATTGATGCATTTATCTGATTTCTCTCTGCCTTTTTATTCTGAAAATACTCAGAGGGAATATGTCATATCACATTTTTGTTATGCACACTGAATCTATATAACTTCCATTTTCTTTTTTTCTAGAGCTAAGTCAATATATGAGCATACAAAAAAAGAAAGGAAAATGCCAAGACTGCAAATTGGGTAAAATTCAACCACATGCTACAGAGAGAGAACTCTAGAGCTCAAATCTTAGATACTTTATCTTCATCATCTTCAGTCCCGTCCCTTCTTGCTGCTCTTCCTATTCCAACTCCTTGTCTCCAGATTCCCCATGACTTCCATCTCAATCTACACAGGCCTCACAAAACATCCTTGTCTCTTCTTCCACCCGTCTGTACTGCAGATTTCTGCTGCATCTAAGGAGCTAACAGGGAGATACACTGCCCTGGTGAAAGGCCTTTTGTGGGAATATTAGAGTATTTTAAAAGGAGATGAGAACAGTCTTCTACAGAATACTAAATATACCTAAAGATGAGGACTCATCTTGACTCAGGATGTTCCCGCTTCACACAAACAGGACTCGCCATGGCTGGCATAAATTGGAATTTACTTCACTGAAAACACTGCAAATACTTAATATTAAGGATTAGGCTATGGAACAGTTGGACAGAAAATTGGGAGACTGCTGCTCACGATGGATCAGTATTTATAAGGAAGTGATACAAACTGATGAGGAAAGGCGAGTGGCACTGCTGCAGCAAGCCTGTCCACCCAGCAGAAGTGACGCAAACTGACAGGGAAGGTGAAGTGAGCCACTGACATAATGAAAATTACAGCATAAAAGCAATACCAATTCAGTTGATGAAGCAGTTTGCCAGAGGAAAAACAACCATCAAGTTCAAAAATAGAAGGCCAACCAAATGCAAAGAGAGACGGGAACAGAGGAGAATCAACAGAAAAATCAGAGTAGCAAACTGGCAGGGCAGCAGGAGTGCCTGTGGTGAGCAACCGGGCAGGGAAAGCTCCCTCAATCTTGGGGAATAAGCAAAACTGTCTTCTCATAAAGAATATTGCTGCTGCTTCTAATTGCTCCCACATGGGTAACTGCCCTAATTCAATTAATTTTTTATTTCTAATGAACTATGATGAAGAGACCTCAGTTACGAAGCCAACAGTATCATGGAATAATTGTGAGCCCGTCTGAAGCAAACACATTGCCCCAGACAAGGAATGCTGTGAGCGAGCCGGAAAATTTTGTCTTCAATATATCAATAAAAAAAAGTTACTCAGAATTAACAAAGTCTTTCGTCTGCTTTTGGAGTATCTTCATACAAAATGTAAATGACCAGGTAGTAACCACACAGCTTTCTGGAAAGCTTGAGCATTCTGAAGAATAGGTTCACTTTTATATCACCCAGTGCTATTGTTTGTATTGCCAACTCTCCCCCATCACTGGATATGAATTTTCTCCTAAGAACACTGAAATTTTGTATATTTTATGAATTCAGTGTGCATCAGAACCCACCATACGAACTCAAGAAAGATAGAGTCATTTAAGATCATAGAGAATGAAGGTTACAAATGGTTTCAATTAAAGCTACACAAATCCCTGGATTCCCTGTATTATGTTTTCCACATTTCAATATTTGTCCATGATGTGCACACAAACAGCCCTCCAAAGAATCCTGCCCTCAGTAATTTTCCCTCTTCTTAATCCTGATGTACAAAGCCTGGTCGCATGGGATATTAAGAGGATCTCATAAGGACAATCCAACTTCATATTGATTCTATTTCCCAAATCCATAAAATTTGTTGCCTTAGGAAACACAAGAGTGAAGAAAAAAAAACAAAGCATGGTTTAATTTAAATACCACTTCTAGCAAAAGGAAAAAAACACAAATGGGGAAAAAAAGCAGAGGATGAGTCTTGTTTGCTAAGATTGTGCTGTGTGAAACACGCAATATAAACTGACAAGGGAAGGAGATGATCATTGTTTGAATAACATCAATATCAACACAGACACATATGAATCTGGCAAGGGACATGGAAGATCCAAACTCTTAATAACACTGATGTACCAGTAAATATTATTCAGACAGTGAGGGGGAAGGGAGGAGGAGGAGAGGCTAGTTGAGACTGGAGACAGGCTGGGAGAGACTGGGAATAATATTCACTCCAAGTTACTACTGGGCAGTAAATGTGCAAATCTAATTAAGGCCTTCCCAGCTTCTCTGTCTTTTTTGCCCCCTCTTCTTTTTTCCGTCTGGACCATCACAGTTATAGATCACAGTTAATTGGCATTTCAGGTATTTTCTGCTATTGTTTAGGTGTAATTAATCCTGCCTTAGAAAAGGGAGGTCAACACTGCTCAGCCATGGAGCCGAGCTGGTGCTTTGGAAGATGTGACAAGGCAACCCCCACTGTGCCTTACAAGCACAACATAACCCTGCTCCACACAGTCCTACAGACACAAGCTAGTATGAAAACAAAACTGGGGAGAAGGAGAAATTATATGCAGCAATGAGTACTCCAACCTTCACCTTTTATTTTGGTATCAGTGCAAAAAAAGGATGGTAATCCTAGACTAGATTATCTGAGAGGTTTTTCTTTCAAAAGATGTTTGACTATCTTCCCCTTTAAGAAGTTTGGGGAGAAACTTTTAAAGCCTTCTCCTGCCTTTTTCCTTCTTTTTTTGTGACACATGACTTCTCAGCCCATTTTGTCCTCATTTCTTGTCAGCGGAGCCATCCTAGCTTTTCCGAGACATCTTGCATTTTGCAGGACGCAGCATTTGTCAGACACACCTGCACACCCCGCCGTGCACTGTCCAAGCCAGCACTGCACCCCGCAGCAAAGACCTCGCACCAGAGGGGAGCCTGACCGTGGCAATCGGGAGCACATTGAGGCCGGCGCTGCCCTCTGGTACCACAGCTTTAGCAGATCAACCCTTCTACCCAGGTACAAGTGTGGCAGCAAACCCTCAACTACAACCAAAGTTGTGGCCAGAACTTTTAATTCAAAATACTTAGGGTTGACATTTGAAGAGGTAACATGACAATTCATTGTGCTAAATCAATTACTGATTATCAATATAGCACTTAGTAATGTATAATTAGTATGTAAAAGATATATTTAGCTGTAGATTATACTAGTAATAAGGGCTACATGAGCAATAGCTGTATAATTACATTTTATGAATACAGGAAACCTTTGAGGAATGCTCTGTGATTTAATTGACATTTAACAAGATAACTACAGCAAGTTAATTAGAAATTATATGCTAAAAATATGAATTAACTTTTAAATAATATTTTAGCTTGCTGCAATATAACTATAGTAGCTCGTTATATGCCAGTGAAACACCTAAATGAAATAGTTCTTTCAAATACCGTCTTTCTAATTCATTTCCCACAAACTAAAGCCTGTATTATCAGCTTCTCATTCTGAATCCTTTCTGGTATAAAGAGGCTGAGTTGATCAGCTTAGTGAAAGACTTATTTTTATGGTCCTTTCATACTTTTTAAAAATGAGATTTCTCTTACATTTCTATCAGCATCCAGAGAAAAGATTTCAGTTCAGCTGTGCTTTCAGCTTTGAACCCAGAACAAAAATGCAAAGTAAGGCACTGACAAGCATTTAGACTCCCTGCAAGGTGATACATCAGGGATTCTGACAGTGCTAATACAGCCAGAAATTTGGAGAATAAACCAACTCTGAACTGGTTCTGATGGGGATGGGTGTAATCACAAAAGAAAATATAATAGCAGGTTCTTAGCACAGCTACGTTATTTTTAGATCTAGGTAGGGTAGTACAAAGATGATGGAAATCTGGCTCAAAATTAAGTTTGCTATAGATTCTCAGGGGAGCTGTAGAGCCAATGCACAGATGCAAGCCTTTTTCACCTGCCTCCAGCATGCTGGATGAATGCTATTTCCATAGTTGAAGCACCCAGCAGCCCTGGGTGATCAGAAAGACTTGTGAAAGGTAGCAAGGACTTGCAAGCTAGGCTCTGAGATGAGTGTCACGAGATCTAAAGTCTCCATGGTTAAGCCAGCGGTATTTTCAATTATTTTGCATAAGACTCTCCACATCTACACATCATTTTGGATTGGGTTTTTTTTATTACTCCCTACCCTACCATACTTTGCCCATAAGTCACCTAGGCTTAAGTCATCTCCACTGAGAGTTTTGCACCCCCCAAACTATGCAGGACCCTGATCTCTGGCTGGTTAATCTGGCTGCATGGAGAGGGAATTAAGTTATTCAGAGGAGAAAATGGACTACCATTACTAAGAGAAAGTGGTGCAATTTCTCCTGCCTCTTGCTCAATATGTCCCAGCAGACTCCAAGGTCTCTCCTGCAATTTCGTTTTGCCAGCATGCCCTCGTTAGCATTCTGGACCAGATACTCCAGATTATGCATACACAGAGCATACATGATTTAGTGTCCCTGCTCTTGAAAATGTTCCTTACCTCAATATATCACAGGAGGAAATGGAGAAAACAAGATGATAAAGCAGTGAGGGATGGGCAAGATGACCTGATCTGCACCTGAGATTTCAGGACCGTGCAGTTAATGTAAATTGAGGGGTAGTTTTTAAACTGTGAAAGCCAGGCACAAGCTGAACACTTTGGACAAGAGATACACCAACTCTAGTCTTGGCCCAAGGCCTGAATTTACATCTGATCAGAAGTTAAGGAAAGCTTTAAAAATAAAAAGCAAAGCCAAGAAGTCAAATTGTCCCCGACTTCCCCTCTTAATCCAGAAAGGGCAGGAGAGCAGCATGCCAAAGAGTTACACTCTTAAAGGGTTATATATTTTCCTGGTCATAAACCATGCCTAATGCTCACAAAACCAGAGGAAAAGAGACAGAAGAAATAGAAAAAATGCATCAGAAAAAGAGAGGATTTCCAAAAGACAGGAATCTGAGTAAAGCTTACCTTTGCACTGCTTTTGCACAGACTGTGTCTTCTTTTCTGACGAAGACATATTCCTGATGGCTTCTGATGAAGCCCAGCTTGCTGGTTACAGAGTTTCTGCTCTAAGAGTTTTTCCTGCCATAAGCACTAGCCACTACAGTTAAAATAGATAAATCATAAAAAAATAAAGTAATGATAACAGCCCTTCCTGCAGCTAATACCAAACCCTCCAGCAAGTAGGGCTATGGCTCAGGTTGCTGGGTTTATCTGCTCCCTGGACCTAGGTGATGGCCCACTTGCTAATTTTCTGCAGCTGTGTCTTCAGCACAACTTTCAGCACAACTTTAGGAATCCAGCTCTCTATTAAAGAGGAAAGTAGGTACAGTCCTTGCTGCAGAGTTTTCTTCAACACCTAGACAGCAGGGAAGGATCTATCTACTGTTTCTTCCCAAAACTCTCCCTCAAGAGTAATGATGGATCCTTTCAGGACAATGGGGTTGTCTCCTAAGACCTATGAGGGAGCTTTGGACGTTTTGCTAAGCTTCTCTGTGAAAAATATTTTAAAGAAGATAAAGTACATGTTTATATGGGTTCCTCTTTTTACTTTCACTTGGTCAGTAGATTAGTCAAGATTGATTTTTCTGCATGAGAGGGAGAGGCCTAAGGTTAAAAGATAAAAGGGTAGTTTCCTTTTAAAATGTAATTTAGATTTTTCTGGTATTAGCTCCAGTATCAGCACAAAATCACTTCAATTTTCCAGGAGCACCTGAGACCCATTGTACAGCTGCATGCAAGCAGGAAAGATCTCCTCTGGCAAATGGAACAGCTGAGGACCGTGACGCCTGCCGTACCTGCCCCACACAGAGTCTCCTGCCTGGGGACTCCGAGCTTGTGCTCTCTAAACATCTGCCAAACAAGAGAGATTACTGACAAAACTTCTGCTGGGGAATTTGGCTTTGGTTAATTTGTTTATTTTTCCTGTAGTCAGTGCAGATTTAGAATTGAAATCTTCAGAGCACATCTTTAAAAAACCTCCCCAGTCCCCTGCAGGTGAAGTCAGTGCTAAATGACCAGTTAATCACTGGTAGGTCTCAAAGAGCTCAGTGATCCAGACTAGAGAAAGATGCACAATGAGTGGTGCTGATGCCATATTTCCTTATCATCCACATAGTGCTGTGAAACATCAGGACTGTCTCCCAAGTCCATGCTTTTATAAACTACGTATTGCCTCCTTCCAACTCTTTCATGGCAGCTTCTGATCATTTGAATTCTCAGTTGAAAACAGAGCATGACCTGGAGCTGCCCAGTGTTCCAAGTCTGCCATCAAAGGAAACCCCTCTGCTGCCACAGCAACCCCAGCATGGGGACCGCGCTCCTCAGGAGCAATGGCACTGCTCGGCCCAGAGAGAGGACAGAGGGACACATCCTTTGCTGTTGAGAAAAAAAAGCGCAAAGCTTAGAATCATATAAAGGATTTCAGATGATAAAGCTGCTGCTAATAATAACAGTAAGTAAGGGATGAAAGAAGCTGATGATATGCAACTGCTCGACCTTCAGTTTGAGCTCAAGTTTGAGGACTTTCTTATCCAAACTTCTTCTCATGACCACTCTTGCTGGAGAGCAGAAAATGAGAGTTCCTCACTTGAAGCAAACATGGGTTAGTTACCTGGAGTGTTTCATTTTGTTGAAAACAGCATCTTTGTACGACATGTCACAGTGGGCTGTGTAGGAATGCCTGGATTATTCACCAAGAATAATTGAGCTGATACATTTCAGCATTTTTCTTTGAATAAATTATTTGCAAATAAACATTTTCATTATTCGACCATCTCTGATGTTCCATTAGCATTCAGTGAATTATTTATTCAGCAGCTTTTCCCATCAATCACTGAATAAATTATTCGCAAATAAATTATTCTACCAGCTTTTGCTTTAAAGATGTCCCTTTGAGAACAATAGCTTCCCAGAATAGCAAACAGGCAAAGGGAGCAATTTAAAAGGCCTGATTCTCATCTCAGTTGTCTTGGTAGAAATCTGGAGGATTATAATGGAAATTTCTGGCCTTCTTCTGTATTTACATGTCTGTAAGTCAGCTCAAATTGTGGTACAAGACTGCTCCACTTTGCTGAAGCCAGCACAAAAATGTTCAGTGCCCTCAGAACCAAGTCTTTGCCTATATCGTAATAGGCAGGTTCATTTCCAGCTCAAGAAATTGAGCTGGATTCAAGTGACCTCTAATCAAACCGACAGCTCAGCTCCCATAAGTGTCGAGGGAGAGACAAGCATTGTAGCACTACCCCAGATATCTCTTTCTCCCTCCTAGTCACCAGGCAGCTCCGTTACCGCACCTTCTTATGCATAATGCATTCAAATCTCGTCAGTACACCAAGCCCCAGTGTAAGTCTTGTTTGTGTCTGGGCCAAGGAGGATGAAAGCCTCTTAGAACTAAATGAAGGCTACATTTATGCCAATTTTAAGGAATAATTGAGGTGCAGCGCAGGGGAATTTGCTTAACTCCTCTGTCCTTCTAACAAGAAAGAGCCTCTTTTGTTAGGCAGCACAAAAAGTCACCCTCATTAAAACAAGCCATCTTTATCGAAACCACATGGAGGATTTATCATCTCACCCATATGTTGGTGCCTTTCAGAGAGATGCAGAAAAAAAGTGGAAGGAGACTGAGTATGGAGCCCTCATTTCAAGAGGCCTAATTATCAAAGCACCATGATCCTCATGTTGATATCAATCATGGCAACACGCACAAGGTTGTGCCAGAGTTTTAATAACACCAACCCTACCTGGGTTGCCTAGTAGTATCACTGCAATAAATAATTGCTAATTTGCACAAAATGAACAAATGAGACACAATGTAATTGTATGAGGGGGGACAACTGAACAATAACATTAAGATATATAATTGACTTAATATCAGACGCTCTTCCCCCAGTGAACCTTTCTTCATCCTCAGAGTAATTGTGTAATGACATTTATGTGTAATAGACTTGTGACATTATAAATGACACTTATGTCAGGATTGTCAGGCTGTGACAGCCTCAGAGACAGCTCCAGTGAGAAATTAATCACTTCTGAGGCTTGAAAGTTGCTCATTTATCGCTGCCAAATGAGATCTTGCAAAAACAAGATCTTGCAAAGAAATGTAACCTCCCATCCACCTCACTCTCCCAGATGTGTTTTCTCCCTACAGAAAATCTTCCTGGGGACCGTACAGTAATGGTCCCTCACTAACAGCAGCACTCTGCATGGACAGCCTTTTTTGGCTCTCTTCTACTCGAAGAACACAACCAAAGATGTTATCCTCTTCTCCATTTCTTCTCTCAACATCACAGCACCTTTTACCAGCTCTTTATAATGTACATATCTCTTTAAATATATGTATGTGTTATATATGCATATATTAGCATCTACATGATTCACATTTCCAGGACTGCAGGTTGTGAAAGGGTTAAATTATTTGTTGGGGAGAAGAGGACATTTTTAAATGTACTGTACATAATGAATACAAAAAAGAAAAGAAAACCTTCACCAAATCAGTGTAGGGGCTATTATTAGACTATCAAAATGTCATTTTTCAAAGCATTTCAATTGTCACAATTTTTTCTAATGGCTTCTAAAGCATTATCTAATGCCTGGGCCAAAAAAAAGAAGAGGATCAAAGCACATTGAAAAGCGCTAGTCAGACTGCATGACAAATAAGTGTTTGCAGGCTAAACTCTTCCTATCCCATTTGCCTTCAAAAATATTTGTAAACTTCAGACCAAGATGGCTTTATTTGTATATTGTTTTTTAAAGTTACAAGTGTCCTTATGATTTTCCTTTTTTTTTTTTTTTTTGATAATACAGAAACAGGTTAAAGGAAAGGATGACCCGGTTGTAGTCCTTTAGCATTGCTGCTCTAGCAGCCATAACTGAGACACCACAGGTCCTATGGACAAGCAGGGAGATGTGGGAGTTTCCAAAAGAAAACCAAAAAGGCTGTGGTGGATGAGAATGGAAGCAGCTAGAGAACAGAGGAGCAAATAAAACAAGAATATATGGTGGGTGATGCAGGGAGTCTCCTGCTAAATGCTCCTGCTAAACTAAAGAACATCTGTGTTCAGTATTTGGTGGAATACATGGTCTGGGTGGGTCTGAAGCACCTGGGAACTGCAGCGAGCTAGTGGTGATTGCCACCAGCACAGAGGAAGTGCTTTTCCTTCTGATAACCCGGTACCGTCCTCCACTAGGATGTCAAGAGACACAGAAGAGATATTCCAGCCATTGCTGTGAATCTCTCTCCTTCTTTACTCTTCCCAGGCCATGATGTTGCCTTCTTGTTCTGTATTTTCAAACAAATTAATGAAATTATTATGAGCCTATACAGAAGGAAATAAAAGAGATTAAAATGGTTGGAGTCATGTACAAGCTGCCTACAGATACAAGAAGGGGTTGCCATTTCAGATAAGACTTTTGATCCATCAAACTTGTCATCTTTACAATCCTTGTACTTTACTGAGGTCTTTCGAAAAAGGTTAACCCTCCTCATCATGCTCAGAGGAAGGCAGTGCAGAACCAGGGGCTGGGGAGGGCAGCAGCTCCTTCCTGCACACTACTGCAGCCCTGTTTGGAAGGCAGCATCAGACACCTTCTTCCTTTGCAAGTATCACAAGAGAGTGGTAAAGAACCACAATAAGATCAGCTTTCCACCAGCAATGTACAGAAGTGCTACAATTTTCCTTTTCCTAAACTTTTATGTGTGTGCACATGTGTAATTACCATCATGAAAGTATGCATAATCTCAAATGTGTTAATGGACATCTCCCTGCAGAACTAGAAAATGAAAGCATTTCAGTTTTTCCTTGAAGTTATTGCCTGGATTGTAACTACAATCATCTTATCTTTTCAGAGGGAGGCAGGCAATGCTCACATCCCTCTGGCAGAACCTAACTGTGGGAGGTCACAACTGGCCACACAGTTCTGACACAGAAACCACACCAGTCAGAGCAGGATCCTCTGCCTCACCTCCACATAAACCGAAGGAGCCTGCAGAAGTTGTGCAAACGTCCTGCAACATGGATGTCCCTCTGGTGCACAATCCTATCAGCCCCTGGGTATGTGGTGCTCCACTCTCCACCCTCCCATCACAGCCAGCTCGTGGGATATGGAGTCACTGGTGCAGAGACTCATTATCTTTCTCTTGTTGCCTTCCCACCTCCATTAGGAATGCCCACCTGCAGCATCAAGGGCTTTGTCGTCCTCCTCAGACTTTGCTTCCCCCCACCTCGTGTTCCCAACAGCTCAGTGCGCCATGCACGCTCCCAAGCAGGCAGGAGGGCAGGGAGAGCAGCTTGCTGCCACTCTTGGCCACTCCAGGCACCAGGGGCCGCAAAAGGCTTCACCTGCAATCCCTCTCCTAATATGCACGTAAGATTAGACTGCTAATGTAACATATATTTTTTTCAGCCCCAACGACAATGGAATTTACAAACTGATTCAGCTTAACCGAGTGTGACTGCAATAGGCTAATTCCACATTCCTAATTAAATTACATTATTTTCTAGGTGGAGGTTTATGAGCAGAGGTGAAGAGTAATGATATGAGCAAGCCACAGAATTACATGGACATGTTAGATCCGAGACTTCTGTCTAGATGGCAAAATGTTATTCTATTTACATCTTTTTTAAATGTCACAGTATTTTCCTGTGTTTAATCTAGGGCTTGTTTATGCATAGAGTCATTCTCAGAAGAGGAAATGGGAGCTATTCAAGGGGAAAACTACAGACATGACTGCAGAAAGGAAGTAAAAAGTATCTGGATTTTCTCAAAACCACCACTTCCTATGTACAAAAATACTGTTTTAAAAACAGCAATTTATTGGTGCTAGATGTCTTAGGAAGTTATTGAACAGTGGTACAGAACTGATGGCAGGGAGAGGAACAGGAGTCCCGAGGCTGGGCTCTCTGCCTATAACCACAAGCTGCCTCTGCTGGGAAGAGAGCCCAAATTCCCCATCTGCCACCCACCTCCAGAAAGCCACACTGCAAACTCAGTCGACTTTTTTGCTGATCCTTTCCTCAGTGACCAAGTGCTTGGAATCCAGCTTGCATTATGGATGTTCAGAGGCAAAATACAGATTGCAGGCTTAGAGCTTTTTCTGAAACCATAAACAAAAAGGGAAGAAATGCAAGAAGTGAACATATAACTTTATGGCCTGTGAAATTGAATTGCCTTTTACAGGTCCTTATCTTTGGATGGACAGTGAGAGGGTCTGTCATCTTATGGGAGACAACTATTAAAACTAAAAGTGCATGTTTCCCCAGGAGCTCAGGGAGCCTGGATTTCAGAACTAGCTCTTACTTATTTGGTCTCCACTGAAGAGGTCCAAGAAGTTTCAGACCCATTGTAATTTCAGCAGGAATGTGCCTTGCTTTGTAGATCACCAGCACTACAGAGTCATAAATACATGATGGCAAGGATGAAAAATCCACATCCTAAAGCACTAGAGAGAGCAAGAAAACAGGCCAATGGAAGGAAAAACTTTGAATTGATCTGAAAGTGTTGCATATCCCTCCAGCGCTGTTCAAAACCTGAGCTCTCTTTTCTTAATGCAAACTGTTCCCTACACTGGCCTGTCAGGTATTGACAGTGAACCTGTCTTACGTGGAAGTGTGTGGATTTTGCAGGAGAAAACCAATGTAGTTTGATGGAGCTGGTACTATGGATAAAGCAAGAAAGATAGCAACCAAACTTTATCACCTAATAGGTTTTTCAAAAGTTGCAAGCAAGTTACGTACCTAAACCCTGTCTTATTTCAGTCAGGAGCTGAGGTCATAATTTGATCACACAAATAACAGACCAACACATCCCATGCCATGTGCCCTCTCAGACTGGTTAAATTACCGAGAAAGATGAACAACGTGGATATAAAGGTTGCAAGTGATGGTGAATCTACTCTATTCCCTTAGGAATGTACTCCAGAGGTCTGTTCTCCTCATTTAAACAGTATGTCTTATTTCCAAGTTATTTTTTTCTAACTTTACCATTCAGACATTAGGTTTCACAGCATCTACTTTCATTGCATTAAAAGAGCTTTAAAACCTGCCTGTCTCACTCTTACTTTACCCTTTGGACTTGACAAGAGGAGTGAAGGGCTATTCAACATCAAAGATTTCGACATCGACATTTTAGAGAAAGCACAGCCAAACTGAGCCAAAAATGATGGCTCTGCTGAAGTCAGCTGTGTTTCTGAACTCCTCTATGAGAGTAAGGAAGTCAGAACCAAGCTTTTAAAAGCCCTAGGGATAAAACATATAGCCCTCAAGTCATGTATGTAATCATCAGAGAAATAACTCAGAAAAGGAGCTTGTCACCACACTTCAGCTCTAGTGTATTTAGTCTGTCCTCTTGTAGCTGCTGTTTCATACTTCCAATCATTCTGGCTACCTTCTTTGTAACATTTGATTCAAATAAATTGATTTTGATGACGTACTAAGCATTAGGCAGATACTTCATTACATTGACTTGAGATCAAACTTAGGAAGACATAACTGAACCTTGACGAATCCTGCAATCTCATTTAGATGATCAATTATTTTGTTTATCTACTTAAGCATGCTAATGGGAGCCAAGTAGGGTAGCAGGAAAAGACCAAGGCACTTAAGCCAGTGTGAAGTTTGTAGGTGTAGCTGAAACAGAATTTTTAAGGTGGGGAAGTATATGTATTTAAAACGGTATCTAAAAGAGAACATAAGAATAGTCACAGCAAGCTTCTCCAGATGCCACAAGCATCACATAAATGCAGCATCGCAGCAGAATAATAAGCATCTTTTCATGTAAAAAAGCATACACCTTAACTTCAGCTGCAAAGGGCCGTAACACAAAGACACAAATCTAAAGATGCAGATACAGACCTAGCGGAAAGTACAAAAGCATCTGAGCAGAGCAGGTACCCAATTCTCATGCAAAGCCCCTGCCCTTTCCAGAGCTTGAAAATTCAATACTTTTAAGATTCTGGCTGTAGTTCTTAAGTGCTGAGAAAGGAAAAGTAGTAATCAGCATAAATGAGATTGGCTCTCAGAAGCCCAAATCACAAGGTGAAAAGAGGAATGGGTTGCAAGTTTGACAAGGGATGCAAGAGGCTGACCCTACGGATGATGCAAGTGACTGGACTCCCTGGGCCCTTGGCTGCAAGGGGTCACCCCAGCAGCTCTGTGTCACCTGCAGAGAGCTCCCTTTGCACCATGCCATAGCTGTGCTGCCTCTGGTCTGGACATGTAGGAGGAGAAGGAAAAGCGCCTCTTCCCGAACTCAGCAGCTGTCAAAAAAGGTGGGGAAAAAAATAGCAGGAAATTACAAGTGCACCAAGCCCACAGTGGGGTGCTCATAACATACCATGGCTGCGAGAAGCAAGTCTCCGTGGACCACCCATTACATGTCCAGTGAAAACCTGGGCTGGCACTTGCTGTGCTCTAATTCTGTGTCTTTCTCCAACAGCTTCTACCAGACAGTGCCAGGGAAAGGTGACCCATAAAGGCTAATGCTCTCATTTACCCCAAAGCTGCTCCACCCTACTATGAAAGTACAAGGCACTTAAAAAAACATGGATTTTACCAAAATAGTAACTGGGGACAAGACCCAAAATGAAATGAGATCTGTGCCTTAGTGTCTGTACCTGTGTGAAGATGTTTGTTCCTGTTACAATTTGTAGCTGGAATTTTCAGAAATGTCCAAAAGATGCAGGCACCCAAAGTGTATCAGAAATTGAGTTAACTCATTTACGTGTTTTAAAACTTGTACCCACAATAATCATTATCATTATATAGTACTGTTATTACTAACAATAACAAGAATAATAATTATTACTGCTATTAGTTACCATTATTATTACTATTATTACTTCCTATAGTATTAGAGATCAATTCAGCTAGGAGACAAATGAGCATCAGGCTAGGGAGGTAAATGGGAAGGCTAAAGACAGAAAGTGAATGTTAGAATAAACAATCCTATTCCTTTTTTTTTGGCAGCAAATGATAAAAGATATCCAGCTGTCCTAGCTCCAAGGAGGGGCATTAATATATCACCTAATACAGTTGAAAAGCTTACAAAAATCTGGTTATATTTTTTAATCATCTCGCATTTTAGACCTTTAAAGTACAAATATGGATTTCAAACATATCAGGGGAACAAATTAACTTAGAAAAATGGCCGTACTTTCCAAGGTTGCACCTGCCATGAAATTGCTCCAAGTTTGCATTTTCCCGTAGTCTCTAGTGTGTCATTACAGCAGATTGATTGCCCTCCTCTCCCCGGCAACTCCCCCATTAGAGGGTTATTGTATGGAAATTAATGGGAGGCTAGAAACATTTCTTTTGCAGCTGCAGTAGTAGAAGTCAGTTTTGATTAAGCACTCGAAACCCAGCAGACTGGGGTGATCTCTTTGCTTTAGTTCCCTCTTTTATTATCACTGGTGTCAAGTTTTGTTACTTTAGCCATTCCCCTGATACTCCCACTGCATCCTTGTGTAATAATAGGGGTTATTTTTTTATGTGCACGTCTATTTATTTTAAATATGTACAGACTGATTCTCACTGGTGCAAAGCCCCTTTACACCATCCTTAACACAGCCGCAGGAATCATTTATGCTCATTTTAAAGGCCTGTTTACGCTGGCTGAGTGGAGTAAGGAAGCACCGAAGTAAATGAATATCAGGAGCATGCATATATCTCTGTTCAATTACTCTAACAGTAGTTATATCTGATGTCACATTTAATGTGTACCTGCTCTGTCTCTTATTCATCTTGCTGTTTCCTACCTGCCCAGTTTGATCCAGTTCCCATTGTCAGCTGGCAAATAACAGACATACAAAGTGGCTCTTATGAAAAGAGCCCATATTTTTTAAAAGCCAGATATTAATCAAAGCCATGATGGAAGAGATGTTGTAAGATACTTGTAAAATGCATGACCAGATACAATGTTCAGAGGAGAGCGTTCCACTTCTTCTATTGTCCCAACAGTTTTTCTTGCAAACAATGAACTCAGTGGGTATAAAAACATAGGGAGGGAAGTTCCTTTTAAACTGAACCCACTGCCAATCATGCAATAATTGAAAAAAATGAAACTTCACACTGTGTCAGTTAGAATTACAGTCTTGAAGTTTGAAAAGGAAACTGGAGTCATTTCAACTGTCAGTTGCACTGAGCCACAGAGAGTGGCACAGGGCAGGAGCGGGGAGCTCCGGTGCTTGCACATCCCCAGTCCCTTCCTTGCAGCTCCCTGTGTGTGGCCTTCAGCAGAGCAGTGACATTTGCCCCTGGATGTAGTACACATACCTGCAGAAGTCGGGTTTACTTCCTGCCTGCAAGGTTGCACAATAGCTGTTGCAGGTTTCTCTTGACTTTGCTGCTGTTTAAAACCCAGAGACACCTCAGGTTTTGGAAGGTTCTTGCAATGCATCAAGAACACTTCTGGTTTAGCAAAATGTGGCACTTTCTTGATCAAGAGGCATGGATGGCTTTGGATGTTGGAAATGGCTCTGTATGTTTTTAGGCATACACAAAAAGCTTATTGACCAGACTGCCTACCTGCTGTTCACAATTCAGTTTTCACTTCAGTTATAATTTATAACAAGTTTCAGAGTAGGAAATTTGTCTTCATTTCACCCCCAACACAAACTACCTAAATTATATGCCAATATCCACTGATGAAAAAAAGCCAAGTTAGGCTTTTGAGAACAAAACACAAAGCAATGCCCAGCAAGGGCAATCCCAATAAACACTGAAGTGCTGTACGCCAGGAGTCCCTACAGCCGCAGACGAGTGCCAGTTATGTTCAGAGCACAGCAGATAAAGCTCAATCAGCAAGCAAACTGAAAGGTGTGGCAAGGACCATTGCTTGGAGAACTGATTAAGTGGCACCTTTGGGGGGAAGAAGAAAAGAAAAACCTTTAAGGGATTATTTATAGGGCTCATAAAGGTGCCTTTTGAATATCCATCAATCAAACAGTCAGTTAAAAAGTCTGCTCAGCACACAAGAGAGTAGAAGGAGTAAAGAAAATTGGATACGGCATACATCTGAGATGTGGAAGCTATCATCCATAATCTTCAGCGATCTGCTTCATATGTAAAGCATGGCAGTTTGGTGAACGTGATGTGAGCGGGATGGTGAAGTACTGAACAAACAGGTGCTTGGCTCAAAACTGATGTGGCGGTTTCTCTCACTGCCAAAGACAGGAAATGTCAGTAGTAAGTTTTAACAACTTTGGTAGGAATAATGGAAGACAGGAAATAATCTACACAAGAAAGGAACTGAAGATATCTGGGTGCCAGCCAAAGGGCTGTAACCTGCCTTTAAGGAGCAAATAAAACCAGGAAGACAATAATAACAAAGCAGTGGCTGACTGCAGATGAAATAAAGGGTAATTGCTGGCTGAGCATATGGCCTGCTAAGGGAATAGACAGCGAGAGGAAAGGACATTCACAGACTGTTACAGAGCTTACAAAAGCTGTAGGTTAAGAGCAATGGGCTCATGATGATCACTGATTTTATGGCTGGTTCCTTTGCATCCTCACTACCGCAGGAATAAACTACTGATCCATGGCAAAAATTTTTTTCCAGGACTCCATGTCATCTCTTTCTTTGTACTGGTTTTGTAGTGGCATTTGTAAGTGTAGTACTTCAATAAATTAGAGTAGCAGAGCAAGGCCCTTCACAGCTTCCCTTGTTACAAGGAGCAACTTCCCTTGTTGCTTGGTGTAATTTAGACAACAGAGAGGGCTTTTTTTTTTTTTTTGATAAGCTAAACCAAGAGGCAGAAGTTGATGTCTGAAATACGGTTCCACCACTGCACCACCCCTGCTCTGGCAGCCTTTGTGAGCAGTCGTCGTGTGGCTCATTCCAGCAAACAGCTACACAAGGTGTGACTTTACACTTCCTTCTGATGTGACTTACACATTTAATGACAAAGTACTGTACTACAACTCCCCATTTATCTTATTAAATGGTCCCAGAACAGCTCTGAGAAATGTATTTAACATGAAGACATCTATTAATTAATAAGCACATTAGTCAGCAATCAATACTCAGTTGATGATATTGTTTAAATTATACATGTATAATAAGGATATGTTTCTGCCTTCCTCATCTGTTTTAAGGCATATATTGAAAATGAGTAGTGCAGAACGGCTTTGCATTTTAAAAAGTTTGATTAAAATAATTTTGAAATAGACTAATCCTATGAACACATTATATTGCATAAAATTAGCCCTGAGCATAGTCAGTTTATCACCTCAGTCTCTTCACAGTCCATTGATTAACCAGACACCAGGAGCAGTCTGTTCTCTTTACTGCATTTGTATTTTATTGTAGTGATATTGTTATCTGTTTCAAAATCCTGAGCGAGGCATTCCTAGCAATTACTTCTTCTTGGTCTGCATAAAATGTGCAGATCATTCTCTGGTTGACCCCCTATTGCCACTTGTATTATTTGAAGATAACAGCAGCAACTTTAAACTCCAGATCCCTGTCTTCAGAAATGCTCTCAGACAACACACACACTTGCATTAGCATCTACATGACAGCCTCTACTGCGCACGTTATATACAGACCAGTTCTATAGGGCACACCTTACCATCTCCCTGGCACAAGGGGTTGGACTGGCATGCTCCCAGACACAGAGTCATTTTGCAAGATGAGACCCCTGTGGCTCTTCAGGCCACTCGTGCTCACACAGGTAACTTAGAGCTCAGGTAACTCTTTGGAACAGCATGATTTGCTCTTCCTCCTGTCCCAAAGGTGTGTTCCTCATACTCATGTTCCTCCCCAAGTAATAACCAGACAGCAGGTTTGGCCTAGCAGTAAACCCAGATTTCTTTGTGATACACGCGCACGCACACACCACTCTCTCTCTGTCCAGTATGCTCTCCTTCAGAAAATCCAATTACAAGATACATTTTGTTCTTGCATTTACCTTGAAATCCGACTTTTCTTTTTTGCACAGGTTGAATAAGCCCAACTAAAACCCCAGGAAAGAATCAGTGCAGGCGATGCTCCTCTGTGTGATTCCTCCCCACGCTGCCTACCCAGCTCCTCCTGCTCCCAGCAGGCAGCGCATCCCAGCCCGGCCATTCGCAAACCAACCCGCCAGGCCTGGCCCAGGCTGCAGGGTCAGGTTTGGGCAGAGCTCCCATTCTGGATGCTGCCTTGGGGTGGATGATGCCACAGGGAAGCCCTGACCAAACACTGCTTTTCCTCGGCAAACCTCCTCCCTAGCTGTGGGTTTCACAAACCACCACCACAGCTGCCATTTTTGCATGGCCAGATGACACCAGCCTAAATTTCTCCTAAGCAGGGCTGCCATAAATGGGAATGAAGAAAGCCAATGGAATTATTCTGGAGTTTTGTCAATATGGGGGTTTGCTTTGGTCCCACTACTGTGATTTAATAGAGCTTAAGTTCTCAGCCTGGACATTCTCAAAGTGGATTAAAAAGTATTTATTTTATGTTAAGAAGCAGTCTGCTTAGGTGTAAATTTAATATATTATAATATTTAATGCATTCATATTTATGTTAATATGTTTAAGTTATATTAAATTAATATAAGCCATTTACACAAGTAAATGTACCTGGAAAGTTTTAACTGAATTGGCTGAAGCTCCTTTACATGAGTGTACACAAGTCCTAGAGCCAATGGGTTTACTTTTAAATTATCACGCTATGTAAGTACAGCATACGCCCTCTCTTCCTGTACATGCAACTTAAAGGCACTATTTTTATTAGCATATCCGTCAAAGAAAACTTTTGTCTGCTCTGCTTTCAGACACTGAGGATTGATACATAGCCATTTCCTCTAAATTTTGGCACACTATAGCTACATGACCTGCTGAATTATAGCAGTATTTTTTGTTTTCTCATAAAGACAATGGTATTTGTTTGTTGGCATCCTAGCAGCCACCCTCCAGAGCAGAAAATTATCTGAACCCAAAGATCTTTACCAGCTGAAGGAATTACAAATTACATAAGCACTCAGAACTTACTGTACCTTAATGAAAGTCATAGCAGGAGCACAGGCTGATTTGATAGACCAAATTAAAGGTGTTTCCTTGATCCATGTTGTGGGCAGAGGCAGCAAGGAGAAGGGGATGATGGAGATAGGGTCATCCCGTTAGAGAGCCCTCAGCACTGTCCTACCAGCGCGGTTCGTGAGAGGGTGCTCTGCTCTCACCTAACTCCTGTGCTCTTTCAGCAGCTGGGGTCCCTGACTTTACACTTTTCCTCGCTCTCAGCTGTGTCATGAAATGGCAGAGTAAAACGAAGGGAGCCCAGAGCCTGAAGCAGGAACCAGAGAACGTGCCTGAGGGGGGTGTGGGAACTGCTGGGTGGCAGAGGTGACCCCACAGGCAAGGAAATGCATTTCAGAAACAAGCACTGTGAAAAAAAAAAAGATGCTCTTCATCAGCCTGTGTAGTGCCTATGCCAGAAAATGAGTCTGAACTAGTGGGCTGAGCAATGAGCCGACTGTTTCCAGTTCATGCTCTGTCCCTTATATTGTATATATGTACAGATGTAGTATACTGAATCAGAGTTTCTCAGTGATGCATATCCAGAGCCAGTGAACCTCACTCAAATGCTGAGATTTTTGTGGGAATATTTACAACTGTAAATACCAGATCTGTTTCATATGAACATGTGTTCCAGTATTTATCTAAAACTTGCTTTTTTAGCAAAGGCTTTTGCCAGTAAACACCTTTGCTGTGATATTCTTGGTACATGGACTTGAACAGGGACACTAACCCAGCCAAATAGCTTAAAAGCCAAAATGAGCGTTAACAGAAGTATTCATCCAACTCTGCAATTATATTACTTCTGCTTTGCAATGAGGAGTAACCTTTGGGAGTATGACTATCTATGAGCTACAGGGACCAAGTGAAGCTCTCCTAGCCAGAGGAAGCCAGGCAAAGCTTGTCTGGTTCCAGGTGGTTCTGTTCTGCACATCCACAAATAACACATCTTGGAAAGTTCTCCTGCAGCTCGATACAAAGCAGCACGTGTTCACCTGGGGCCCGTGTGGAACTAATGGGTTTGGCTCTGCCTGAACCAAAATGCAAAGCAAAAACCAGCCTGTGTCAGAAGACTGGAAGAAGGACTCACACAAACCCACAGTAACTAAAACAGAAATGGACTTTCTCAGCCACACCACACGTGCCTGGCTGCTGGATTGCTTAAGAATACAGGTGGGATTTTTCTCTCAGTCATTAAGCCACTGGGTTAAAGTGGTTAGAGAGGACAGTTCAGCTGAGATTGCACATCCAGGTCCAGGATCACAGCTCTAATCCAAACAACAGACTTCTTACCTGAACATAAGGACTGAAACCGAACCAGGAGCCCAAGTGTACACAGTGCTGATGATTAGTCGGTGAGCGCAGGCTGGTTTTATCTTGTCATCTCTGAAACATCACAGATCAAACATTTCTGGAGGTCAGCACATGCAGCCGCAGAGGATGTTGCAATACCTGTAATAAAAATAAAAACATAATGTGTTCTGTTAGTTGGATTGAAAATTAACTTTAGGGTCTCCATGCATTGCTTTCTTAATGATGTGAAACATAATAACCTCAACTGTAATAAAGATGAATTACTTTTTAATAAAATAATGAAACTCCAGTAAACACTCAAGGTTTATCACTTAATTTATCCCCAGTGCTCACACAGAAAAAATTTTTTTTGCTACCTCATTTTTAATATTCTCAGTGATTAGATTTCAATAACCCACTCCATAGTAATGTGTGTCTCATTTCCCTGGACAGACAAAATAGGCCATAACTTCCTCTCCGTTAGAGCACTAATGCTGTAATTTAGAACTTTTGTCAAGATGAAAGATCTTTCCAGGGAGTTGCAGCAGGCCCATGGCAACACTTTGGCACAAGGCTGGATAATGAAGTTTTCATTATTAAATAAAGATATTTTAGGAATGTCATAACCCATAAATCCATTCTTCTACAACGCATCAGCACATTATTTTGTTTATTTCTCATCTGCTGATTCCATCCTGCCCCTCCCCACTCCCTTATTTTTGGCTACCTTGCGAGCTCTCTTGAGATGCCATAGAGATAAATCCAAGCATCTCTCCCTGCGGTCCTGGGGCAGCAGGGATTGGATGCAAAGGCCGGAGTGCCGATGGCAAGGGCAGGGGCTCACACCCCTTTGCTGGCAGATAGTCTAAGCCCTGCAATTTGATGTTACCTGAAGGAAATGCTAATGTAGATCATCAAGCTCAGAGGCATCAAGAATTATGGAAGGAGGGCTTTTTCAGGAGGAAATTTAGTACTGCTGAATGGTGCCAGGCTGGCTTTCAGGTAAAGGCAGTGAGCGAAAGCAAAGGCAGATTTGCAGCAAAAAAGTTTCCCAGCACTTAAGGCTCATTGAGATGAATCGATAGATATCAGCAGGGTAACTTGTTGCCTTCTGAAGACACAAGAAAGAAAATTATTAATTGCACAAAGACAGGCCTGCTCACCTACGGAAAATTATACTTATTTTTAGAGTTTAAAAACAAACTGTAAACTCTATCAGCACTTGAATTAATTGAAAATAATTTTCCTGTTCCAGTGTTAAGCAAACAGGAAAGTTCTGTGTGACAGCACAAATGCTGTCTGTAATGGTTTGCTAAGATCCTACTAATTAAAAAAAAAAATCTCATTTGAAGATAGTTAATGGATTCTGCATTTCTACAAAGTATTAGGAAGGCAACATTTATCTGAACTTGGGGCCTGTGCTGATTACTACTCAATTTGTCATCATTCAATTCACTAAAGAAAAATGCCTGTTTCATTGGCAGAAAGAAATAACCACTGGCCACAAAATAAATTTTCTGGAATTGCTCTACCAACTGGTTTGATATTGTGTTAAGTTTAGAATTTTCATGCTGCCAAAATGCTTTAATTGTAGCCCTGACTTCATGTTACTGGGCTCAATTCATCCTGTTAACACTTTTCTCCCTTTCCTTGAGACAACCTCAGTGAATACCGCCAAATCAGTGAGTTTTTACTATTCAAACTAGATGCCAGTTTAGAAGAACATTCTACAGCATGGGGGTAAAAGTATTTTGGACTTTGATCTGCTGCATTTTGATGATGGACCACGCTTTGCCAAATTCAGTTGTTGCCTTCAGCACCATTAACAAAGGATTCTGCAGAGCAAACACGTCCTCTACTGCTGCCAAAGACAGTAAGTATGGTTGCATAGGTAGCAGAGATGGCTACTTGAAAGTAGCCAAGGATGCTATGCTAGCTCCCAAAATAAAATCCCATCACCACACTGGGACTTCAGAGCTTAGAGCAATCAATGTGAAAATCATATTCTTCCACTTACGAGAATATAGAAATCTTGGTGTCCATTCTTGGGGAACAGGGGCATGTGTGCTGGATAGGACAAAACTAGATGCAACAAAACTGAACAAGGAGCTTCCTGCCTTGCTTTTTGCTGGTGCTATTGGGACAACTCTTGATGAGCACTCTCTCTAGTATTATCATTTGTGTTGTCTCACTACATATCCCATTCTTCTTTGGGGGGCCCCTTCTTTTAGCAGTTTTGTTTTAAGCAATTTTTAACCTCACTTCCTCAGCACAGATAAAGTTGTTACTTTGCACAAATTGATTTCAGTGGCAATGCTGAGATATGTCAAATTTCCAGAAGGGGATATATATTCCTATGAAAATAGCCTTGAATTTCAGTGTAGTGTTCCCACGATAAAGCTGAAGAACAGCTTGAGGCAAATCAGGACCAAAGGAAATGCAGCACATAGATAAGTATCAGCATTAAGATTGTGCTTTCGTCTTCCTTTAAATAAATAAATAAATAAATATGAAGAATAAGGAAAGGAAGATAGTGCGAGGAGAGGACCTCTCCAAGGAACAAAGCTTGGGGAAATTCCAGCTCCCTGGCCACTAGGTGTCTGTCTTGACTCAGAATCATGACCTGGCCCCAGGGAGCCACCAAAGCCTGGCTGGGGAAGCTCTCCGGTCCCCAGCACTTGGGCAGATGAAAGAAGTGCTTTCCATCTTCTCTCGTTTTTATCATATTGACAGGGTGCTCAAGTCCTGGACTTCTTTGTCTCTCGTTACCATACCAGCAGTATCTCTGGGGATGAAGTTCAAGCCCCCCTTGCTCCCTGCCTCCAGGAGCACTGATCTGGCTGAGGTGGTTCTCACCGTGCACCTCGGGGTGGGTGGCTGGGCTGGAGCCCTGTGCTGTTCTTGGAAGCTCTTCTATTTATGGAAATTAATGTCTTTCATTTCACTTAATTAAAGCACCCAGGAGCTATCAGGCTCATGTTTTTCAGGAGATTAAAGTGTGCTTTTAGAAGGCAGAGAAGGGCCAAAGCCTGAAGCTTAAATCTGAACCAACTATTTAGTGGGAAGAGATGACATGAGATTCAAATCCATGCTGCTGGGATTCAGCGCTATCTCAGCTAAATTCTGAAGTATGATTCCTACCGAGAAGTTTAAACAGGACAAAATAACACAGGAAACACATTCTGGAATGTACTTCTGTTTCCACCACTGGCCAAAACCAAAAGTATTCAGGAAAAAGACAAATAAAAATGACAATACAAACTACATTCCACTTTTCGGATTTATCCAGTTCTAGACCAATTCAAATATTCACCTGAAATACATGTTTTTCATTTCATAGCAAAATTGTGTGATAAAATTCTACTGACATCACAGAAGTACTACTCATAGCAGTAAAAACATATAAAGATCAACAGGTCAACCCCACTACTCTACTACTAGATTGACTTAGGAGATCCACTGGTGTAAAGTCAGTTTGGAATTTAGCAAAGGTACATGCTGGGAGTTACGCAGGTGAGGCCATCCATCAGAACCTTAGTATATTCAGTTTCCATTTCATATCATTATCTAGTCTAGCATCAGACATATATATTCTGATCTCATTCACAGCATGGTAAAACCAAAACCAATATTAACACTACAGGAGACAATGGACTTTTGCCAGTGCAACTGTGGTGAGATCAGCTTCAAGCCCTAGGCCATTCTGCGTTATGAGTGGCTATCTCAGGCAAGCACCTAAAGCCATTTTAAAATGGCAAAAAGCAGCTACATGGATGATTACCTATTTGTGTTTTCCAGCTAGCATCAGAAATATCTAAAACTGATACATATACAATGTGGGGTGAAGTACTCATTGTTATTTAGTTCACCTAAACTTTCTGGGTTCTGGTTCATACACTAATGACCCATTCACATGCAATAGCTGCTTTCTATCCTTCCAAGTTGCACAGAAAAACACATTTGTCATCTTGACGTTTTCAATGTCTATCTGATCACGCGGCTGTCACTCCAAGACTGTTTCACTACCAGTAATAGACTGTATGTACAATAAAATCTATATATACCTACAAAAGTTGACTTAGTTTTCTAACTTCAACCTGCATTTTAAAAGGGAGCAAAACTGCTCTTGGCAGAAGTACCATGAGAACTCATCCTTTCAGATGTGGCTCATCAGCAGAGACAACACCATGAGACACATGCTTTACCACTCTGTATTTCTTATCAGTGAGTAGCTGACTTTCCCCAGGGTTCCCCTTGAAAATGCCACATGAAAATATTCTGTGGTTCCAGCTGGCCAGCTAGGTATTGGAGCAGAGAAATGAATCCGCTGAGCTAATGAAGCTTAGGTCAGAACTGTGTAAATACTGTAGAAAAGAATTTGCAAACATTTGTTCAAATGAAGGCTTGGAATTAGTTTCAATAGCACCCACGAGTCATAACATCTCTTGTACGCTCTCCTGGAGTACTTGCACAAATGAACTGTTGTTTAAAAGAATATTCAGACAAAGCGTCATAAAAACACAGGCAAATACATGCTCAAATCTGAGCGGTTACGCAAATATTTCCTCTAATGAGTAATGACACCAATAACTTTTCATGCTATTTGTGAACTTGGGAGTCATCTGCCTAGGAGTCTACAATGTACCATGTGGAAAATAACACAGATCAGTAAAAAGCACTGTAGTCTGAGAGAGGTGTTCTTGTAGGATTTATTAGTTATTTCTACTAAGATTCAATCCAACACCTTTCACCTGATTAGAAAGTCACTTTAATATCTTTGGAATCTATTCTTCATATCGCTCAATTTATCTAAAAGCCTCTGAGTTCATCTTTGCAGGAATCCATACATCCCAAGGCTGTTGCAAACATGTCTTCTTAATACCTGTCACTAATTTCCTAATATCAAGGCTTTAACAATGCCAATATTCCTCTAACAACTAAACTACCTCCTTGAGCACTGGATGGACCAAAATGTTGTAAAATCAAAGCAGGGCAGCTGTTACTATATAATAGACACCATGTCTGAACAACATGGGACTTTTAAGGAACAAGAGGAGGTGAAAAGTGGAAGTCTAGGAAGTCAGCAGAGCACTAATGAGAAGTCAGCAGCAAGATATATGGGTGGAGAGTCCGGAGGCCCCACAGATCGCTGAGGTCAGAGATGGGATGAAGATGCACTGGAGAACAGTTTCTGCAGGGTTCTGGCAATTGCCCACCCTAAATCAAGCTCCTACTAGCTCAGTTGAGCTCAACAAACCTGACACTTAGCCAAAAGTCTTTAACAAGCTGGATCTTGAAGAATAAGAAAACAACGCCCTGACAACATTTGTATTTGCATAAACATTATTTAATCAGTTCTGTGCCATCTCATTTCTACAGTAGGCTGTGCCCAGACAATTTCCAAAAATTAGTTTAAATGCATTTAATTCTGGTGGGAATAGTTTTCATTGTGACAGTTCCTGAAGGCAAAGCGCACTAGAGGAGAGGCTAAGCAGGGACAGATAGCACAAACATCTTTCTGTTGGGCTGCCATTTCAGACACAGCTTGGAGAGACACGTGCATTCAGAAGCAAGTTCAGCCTAAATGGTCCAATGAATTTAGCAAAGAGGCTAGCTCGTGGATAATTTTATGGCAACTTCTTTTCCAGGATTTTGAAAATAATAACTCATTTCTAAGAAGCTATTCAACAGACATTAAAATTATGTATTGTGAGTAGTACTGATCATAGTTTCTGAGCTAGCAAATAATCCCTGTGCTTTCTCCAGGGCTCCTGCTGCTTGTTTCTCCAAAACATTCATGCACATTCGACCTATGACACTTCGCTTCTTTCCTTGAAAGAACAGACCTTCCTGGCTTCCTTTGACTTGGTAGATGGAGTGGGAAAGCTTGCTAAGAGGAACTCAAAGCCTTTGAAGATAATTCATACTTTGGTCAACAACTGTAATAATGTAGCTAAAATTACAATGTGCTCCAAGCACTAAACATTAAAGACCTTGCATTTTATAAAACTAATAAATCAAACACGGTAAGTGCTCAACTTCTGGCTAAATCTAGATTATAGGTGCAGCTTCACTTCCCTGAATTGCAGAGAGGTTATGCACTTGAAGTAACTCTGCCTCCAAAAATCATTGAATCAGCAATAGATTTTGCAATGTCTGGTCAGCCTGTTTGACATTCAAAGATTCATACAGAACTGTTTATCATGAGAAGCTGATCAAGAGTGGCCTCTTTTCCTTTCTTTCTCTCTCTCTCTCGTGTCTGGCTCTGAGTGCATTATTTTGTTGACACAGACAGAAGCAACTTCTTCCAAAGCCATGCATTGGTGGTGATACATTTTCGAAAAACAAACCATGTATATGTTCTCATATACAAAATAAGAGGGTTTTTTCTCACTTTAGCTAAGTTAGAAAATGTGTCTGCAAAGACCCTCATCAACTTACAGATAAAAGTAAGGCTTTTAAGGACAGGAAGTTGATGCTTACATTTTCATGGTGTATCTATCTAGTCTGTTCTCATGAGAATGCATGAGCAGCCTTCTCCCACCAACCTGAAAAAGTCCTGGAAAAGCAACACAAGCTAGGGCTAGTTTCTAGCTTTCTTCTTTACAATAGCAATAATATTATACATATAAAAACAAGGAAGACGTGGTCTTTTTCCTTGAACAAAGGATGAGCCCTTTGCCTAAGGTCAGTACAGTTGCTGATTTAGGTCCAATGGCAACCAGAGAGTTTAGCTGCTTTGTGTTACTGACAGGACTCAGTGGTACATGTGTGACTTCTCCATGCTTCTAACACTGAGAAAGAAGTAAAAAAGTACAGTACATGACTCCTTATGTTGTCATCTTGAACATCTTTTTCACTTTCTTGCACCCTCAGATTCTATATCAGCATAACGGGTGGTCTAGTAATGGTCAATCTGTGCAGTTCAGTTCAACTTTCTGAAGTAGCCTGCGATCCTCAGCTCAACGGCACTAGAAAATGCAGTGACAAACGCATAAGCAGATGTGAAACATCCTCAACAGGCACACAGACTGCCACTGCAGTTCTCCTAACCTGGCTGCGTTTATGTACTGTCCTGTTCATCCTCCTGAGGTTGTGGATTCACTTTGTTCAAAGCAGAAGTTCGAAACAAAGGGAATGGGGAATGGAAATTTACTTCCATTTAAGTGTGACTGGGTTTTATGTGGAAAATGCACCCCACCCTCTCTATCTGAGAATCAGCAGGAGTGTAACTCCCAGTGCTGTTGCTCAAGGGGAGATCTCCACTGTCAAGTTGATTTGTGATGCGTTTGAGTTGACAGATTGCCTTGGGCAAGGGAGGAGGTGGGTTTGCAAAGGAAGGAAGGAAGGAGATTAAACCTCCATCAAAATGTGTGGTTACCTACGCTAGGGAAGGGGAGAGGCAGTGGGGGAGGGTGGAAAGTCGAAAAGCATATGAGAAAACTGCATTACCAAATAGGGAAAAGGTGAAAAGACTTTAAGATTTTACACCAGATCTCCAGCTTTCCAACCACTTCTAGCACAAAGCTTCACTAGGACTCCACAAGGTGTCAAAGACTTTCCTCCAAATCGGAGTCAAGAACCTTAAGAAAAGCTTTAGCAAGAACAGAGGCAGGAAGCACCAGACATCTTGATATTAAACAGCAGTGTGCAGACAAGGCAGAAAAGCGATTATGTCCTAATTTTCAGATATGCCGAGAATGTGCAACTCCGAAGCTGCTGGAAACTTGGACTGTTCATTACCCCTGAAAAAAAGATTCCAAGTGATTCTAATGCTGTCATCACACTCGGAGAAGGGTAACACACTGTACATGTTGGAGGCACACAGGTACTCCCCATCCTGGAAAAAATACGTAGTTACCATTGAGGTAACTGTATGACTCCTTCTGGTTGAAGGGGCATTTAAAAGTAATACCTTGAATGACACTGAAATTGCAAGTTAAAAAGTCAGTACATTTTACTGTTGTGCCTGCAGAAAAGCGCATGAGCATGATCTCAGAGGAGAAAAATTACAGCTCCTCCTTCATGGCCACACGCTTGAGTATCCCTAAATTTGGCTTATCAGACTTGATCTGTGACTGAACCAAGTAAAAAGTCAGAGTTATGTGTTTCCATCAGGTGGTTAAAATGCAAACACACACACTTCTGTTCTTCCTCTCTTCATTCGTGCATTTTTTCAGACGTAGCATCGGTTACCATCTTTGAAAATGGCATGGATTAATAAGGACCCTGAAAAGGATTGTGAAACTGCTGGGTTCCTTTTTCTATAGGTGCAGCGTCCTCTCTCTCAGTGGAAGCAGGTTACTACTGGACGTTAGATGGGGTTTGATTTTCAAAATTTCTGCAGGTATAACCTTCACTTCTCTGGGTACATTTCTACATCCACAATGCTGAAACGCAGCTGAGCCTTCTCTGGTTCGTTCCTTGTGAGTGGCACTTCCACTCACCTCAACACCACGAACATGTGCAAGGTATAGCACAGACAGCACAGCAGATTGTCAAAACTCATGATGTACATGATGTAGCACAATGAACCATGAAGCCAAACAAAAAATACCTATAGCATAGATGGGAAAAATCTGTGAACCTTATGGATCCACCTCACACCTTCTCTTAATGCAGCTGCCAAGGGATTTCACACATAAGGTATTACCAAAGACCAATAAATATCTAGAAAGAAACAGGCCTCCCTTATGCAATGAAGTCAATAAATTTAAGTCCCAATTTCAAAATACGAACATTTCAATAACTCTGTTACTCCTCCTAACTTCACAAGCTGGGAGAGGGGATTAAGACCTACAGCTTCCATTCTGACTCTATCCTGACGATCTGTCCAAACGTAAATGTAATACCTCATGGGAGTCTGGATTACAGGTACCTCTTGGATTTTGTTATGCACTTAGTGGAAAAAGGGCAAGGAGAGGGATTGAAATTGTCTAGTGGAAATACAGCAGATATTATGCTTGGAACATCCTACTTCAGTAACTCATCTTAGTACATAGCCCTAGCTAAAACATAATCATCCTGGAGGGAAAATGTAAATCATGGGATTAAATAACAACAGAGAAAGATTATTTACAAACTCAAATTACCTCTTTTGCTTTTATTTCTATCATATTTCTAAGTAATAATTTCATATTGGAAAACACAAAAATATATTACCCAACCACTATTTTTTCCATAATAATTAATTACTTCCAATTCTTATTCTATTGCACATGCACTAATTCAGTTATATTCTAGTTCAGTTCTTGTTTAGTGCTTCAATATATTTATGTGGCTGTCCACCAATGTGCCTCAATTCCCTATCAGATCATCCCCGTAAATCATTTCTTTATTACTTATCCTACAATTCATCCAGTAATTTACTTTTAAGATAATCATTTGTATTTTTGTTTTCATATAAAATGCTAGACTTTGTAACAGTCCTGTATAGCAACCATCGTTTCCAGTAGCTAAACAATCTCAGCTGGAGACATAACAGACATTCCTACGCTCTCGCCATGCCTTAGCTTCTTTCCTCAGCAAGTTATTATTAGTAATTAATGTTTTACGTATTTAAACTGCCAAATATGTTGACATCTATTGCTATCAACAGCCAGATAAACTTGTTCAAGATCTTACTGACATTTTACAGCTGTGTATTTGGTATTATCTTTACTGATCTTAAATCTATTTTCTTTGTTACTTCCTCCAGTGTTTCAAACACCCTTGCTGCCCTCTGACAGTAACAGGACAAAAAGTTGCTACAGACTATTTAAACTTACTTTGTCCTGATGCTTTCACAGTCTCTGCTGATATTCTTTCCCAGTGGGATGTAAAGAGAAGCAGAGATGGGGTGTATAAATCCTATTACAAGCTCTGCCTTTTCAGCATTAAACAGCAAGCTAATAATTTTACTGGAATTCTAAATTGTTGTACAGCCAAGAGATATCTTGAGGAATAGATATATATTTTCTTTAAAAGTCTATAAAATAATATATATTTTTCTGACCACATTTTCAAATTCCATTAAGCAGCTGAGAAACACAAAATTCTCGGAAAAAAAATTAAAGTATTTATTTTTCTGGAACTCATACCAATACTTTCTTCCCATATCCTTTGTGCAAAGGCTAAGCATATCAAAGACAAAACTGAATGAACCAAAAATGGAATTTTATAGATCAATGTAAGAAGGAAGCACCAAGATGCCCAACATGACTACAAGGAACAATCCCAATCTGTATTTGAACACACACTATTTAAATATCATGAAGATGAGAGTGGTTTTAGAAAGCTATCTTGTCTACTGCACAAGATGCACAGAAACATCACCATTGGTAATTACGACCAAAATTAGTTAAGGGAAGACCTTGTTAGTTAAACTTTACATCAGTGAAAGCTTTGGCATGACCTCCCCTTAGACTTATTCCTTTGGTGAAGACAAGGATTCCACTCCTCCATACGCTATACCTAGGATTCAGTTCAGATGCTGGTGACACAGGGCTGTTTGGGGAAGGGAGAATTTCAGGGGCTGGTCCTTAGCTAGGTGCCAGGACAACTCTGACAGTCAGTTTGTTTCTATTGATCACAGTTTCAGTGGTAGCTTATGAGAGAAGTCGTTAAGAACTAGTAATGATTGCATGCTGAAGGATTACCTCTTAAAACCATGAGGATCAATAGAAAAATCTTTCTGCTAAAAGTTCCATTGATAACTTAAGACGCCAAACACACAGTGGCATTGTTCTCTGTCTCAACACCCAACATTTTTCTTTTTAATTGCCCAGTGAATTAAAACTTTTGAAACTACTTAATTACTGGATTTATACTTCATGAAAGGATCAGCTGTAATTACAGGTTGTTTGGGGAAGGGGGTTTCTCTTTTAATTCTAATTGCAAATAATTGACTGTAAAACATTTTTGAGCATAAAATTTAGAACAAAGATATATCCTTTGAAGTCAATATTTGGTTTATACCTTTCTGCAAAGGGGATGCACAAGAAAAATACATCTTGTTTCTAGTAATATTAACTTCTTATTATGGCAGCCATTGCAGTACTTGATCAGAGAACTAGACCTTTCTGTGCAAAATACTCCACTAAAATAAAATGGATAGTCCCTGCTCAGAGACATCACATGGCATTTACAGGGCGATTCAGTAATAGGTATCAAGCAAAGAAATAAACAAAGAGGAGATGATAAGTGCTGAATCAATCCTGACTAGTTCACAAAGTATCATTTTCCATACCCGCATTTTCTAGTCTCCTTACCCTGTTTTTAAATGACCTGTCACCACCATGAATTACTCTTAAGAAGGGATTTAGAAGGAGGCAGTCTATCACTGTGGATTTTAGTTCCCATGGGACAACACACTTAAGCTGGTCTCCTGGAATAATGAAGCTTTCTACCGTATTACCTACTTATAGAAGGAGAAGAGTTTTCAGGGTAAGAACTTCACACTTGAACACATACATTTCAAAGGACAGAAGAACTTGAAACAAGCCATTGAAGGCTTGGGAAACATCAACGCAGTTTGGAAACCTTGACATGAAATACAGAAACCAGATGGTTTAAAAGTGAGTCTGATCTGGTAATCTCTTTGAAATTTCTACTCAGAGGAAGGCATGAGGAGCTCTGGAGGCTCCACACAGAGGTAAATTATGTGTTTATTTAGAAAAGAAAGATGCCAACTAAAGAAAGTACATACTGAAAGGAACACTGTTGCCTGTGCTGTCTCAGGAATAAAAAAAGTAAGGTGTTTTTGTTCTGGGAGAGAATTTATTTATCTTCATTTTCTACCAGTAAAGTGTGAAGCTATTTAAAGACATTTGATCATTCTATTCAGTAAAATAGTAAAATTATTCAAGATGACTAAAAAGATTTGGGCCTAGGCTTGCAAATTTTCATTATTTTCTCCATGGCCTTGAGGGTGTGATTCATCTGTCTTTAAATGTCTGGATCTAAAATAGTCACCTTAGGCTCCCTTAAGAGATAAGAGAGAGAAATCAGCACTTGCAAGGTGTGATTCATCTCATCCTAAAGTAGACATCTAAAATAGGTCCCATGAAGCACCCTTCGGAAGCTTCTCTCCCTCTATCTCAGTTGAGTGTACGCAAAGCCTGGGCCACCCAGCCCTGCCTGGCCGCAACAGAGACCTCGGTGAAGGGTGTTAACTTCAGACATTTTGAGGGGTCAGACTTTTCCTGACTTAATGCCTGTTTTCAGATGAGGAAATATATAAGTGCCTGTGGTAAGTACAGAGACAGCCTAAAAAAACCCAAACCTGTTAATTTACTTCTGAAAAATAAAAAGAAAATCAGTTAGTCTTCTTTCATCTCCCCTGTTTGATTGTACTCCTTGAACTCTCTGGAAAATCAAGTTTTACCCCATCTATTGAATAAAATATCTTTCCTGTTCTTGGTTGCTTACATTTCAGTAGCCAGTTATCATCCTTCTACTTTATTAGCTCTCCGATAAAAAAGGAAGTCAAGGTTTTCTGGATCTGATTCCCCCCTATATCCTAGATTAATGTATCCTAGATTAAGTCTGACAGAACTAATATTAGTTCGATTGTTCCTGGAATATCTCATCTGTAAAATGAGAGGAGAAATCAATTCAACAGAATACCTAGGGGAAGAGAACAGGAAAAAAGGACTCCTTTGTAAAAGAAGGTTTTGCCATGATGAGGAAACAAGAAAAAGTACAAATATGGGGTTGTTTTGACAATATGCTTTTGCCCGTAGGAATGCCCGTTTCAGGAAGCCTGACAGTTATGATATAGGCAAGTGGCTGTAGGAAAGTAGCAAGAAAAAAGAAAAAAAAAATACAGCAGAGAGAAAAGAAGGCCAGAGAGAAATAATAATAATGAGAAAAATGTCACATTAAATTTTGAGAGCAGCATCAGCAGCTGCCTACACCTGGAGGGTGAATGAATGCAGACGGCAGCCAGGGCAGCATGCTGCGTCTTGCGAGCATTCCTGTGGCAAAGGCAAGTCCCTGCAGCCCCAGGAACATTCCACCGCCTGCCCTCCCACCCCTCACACAGTGCTTCCAGCTCTGCTGCTTTTCAAAAAGAAATAAAATACACATATGCTGCTAACATGGCCCCAACCCTGCACTTTATGGTTAGCCGGGTCTCCTTAGAAATCCTGGAGCAGCACCACAGCATCTTCTGATTTTCAGTTAAGGTGGAAGCTGCGGAGGAGCAAGCCGGAGCCCTTGCAGGACAGCAAGGTGGGACAGTGTCGTGGCCCCCCAAGTAACCTTAGCTTCCATCAGTGGTCACACTGACTTTGGATATTCATTTGTAGGAGAAGGAATGCTATGCATGTACAATGGTTTGCTCAGTCTATGTTTCACCTCTGGACGCGGATAAGAAGCAGAGGAGACAATGCAGCAGTTGTAAACGATCATGAAACACAACTATTAAAAGATAAAATGAGCCTTTATTTCCTACCCCATGCTTTACAGCCCCCTCTGTTTCTCTGCTGTGAGAAACTTTGCTCAATTTTTAACCAGCTACTGACCTAGATGTGAGTTGCACCTCAAAAAAATGTTAATAAGCGCTTGATTATCCTGATGCTTACTGTTCTGTGTCTGTTCCTGGGAATACAGCTCATTCACTCTCCAGTACGTTATCTATACCATAAGGGGTCTAAGCACACACAAGCAAATCTGATTAATCTCAGGACTCCACCAGCCACAGTTCAATGGGACCAGAGCATCAACCAGGAGCATTGTCTCCTTGAACTGCTGCAGTCTGCGTATTTCTGGAACACAACTTCCAGGACTGACCTGGTACAGAGTTAACTGAGTGAATTTGTCTTCATGTATTCTGTTAGGATCCCCAGCTTGTACTAAAAAAAAGCTGGAAAAAGTAGATGGATGGAAACAGAAAGCAAGCATATAAAGGCTCAGTTCAGCAGATCTGTCTTTGTGCTACCTCCTTCCAATTCTCACATGCTGCCTGCTGAGCTGACAAGAGGTGTACTGGAGCTAGATTTTTTTTTCCTTTCGCCTCCTGTTGTCTTCACAGAATTTTAGAATACGCTGCCAGATGCTCATTCATGCCAGAGCACGATGAGTAATAGTTTCTTCATTCCTAAATGAGCCCCTCTGATTCGTGGTATGTGCTAGTCATTTTCTCCAAACGCCAAGGGAATCAAAGTTTCTCATGGCCCCCCCGTAGAAAGATTAACATGCTAGCAAAAGCTTGATTGGGAATGTGGGTAAATAATACTGGTTTGTGTATTTGTTCTTTGCCTGCAGTTCTTCCTCTCTAAGCAAAGCCCATCAGCATTTCCATGGATATTACATCCATTATCATAATGAGCATGAGGTAAATCTTGCTCACCATCTTCTTGCTAATTCTGCCCTGACTGCGCTGCTGTAATCTTCATCAGATTGCATCTTCTTTAAAGCTGCAATAGCTGTAGTTATGAGATCATGTCCAAAGAAGCCTTAGGTTCATATGCATTGCTTTATACATTTTTCCAAAGAAAACATGCACAGAGGAAACTCATAGAATGTCTGCTCCTTCTTATGTTGCTTCAGAACTAAGAGAGTTGTAAATCATTGCTGAATGGGATGCTATATGCTTTTCTGCCTCTATTATGTATTATGGGGAAATTAATAAGTAATGGGATTTGCAAGATGAAAAGCAAGGAAACCCATAGGGTAGGTGATGGAGAGGCATAATTTAAAAAGTCAATGAAAGGTTCCGTTAAATCACAGTTAAATTATGCTGATATTCACCAAAGTCCTGTGGTAAAACGCTTTTTTCATAAAATATTGAGACTCCTTTCTACAGTGATAAATGAAGGTTCCCAGAATCCCAGAGGACTGAAGGTGCTGGAGACAAGCCCTTTTTTTATATCATGTGAGCAAGACAACATGGTGTACCTTCAGAGCACTGTCTCGTCATGTCCCAAAGCTGCTTTCAGGTGCACTGATCCTCAGGACAGGTTCAGAGAACGTGCAGCATGGGTTCAGACTTCCCAGGATATGTCCTCTCCCTTCTCACCTCTTGCTCCTGACAAATGTGCTCACAACGTTAATTCAAATATCCACATAACTTGCCTTTAGGCTCTCCTAAAACCAGGCCTGCTCCACTCCCTTAGGTCCTGCCCTTGCTCTGCATTTTCAAGGGAAAAGGAAGCTCTCAGAGCTACCTTCCACAAACTGTGCAGAGGTCTGCGGGGTCATCCAGCCATCCATCTAGTTCACTCTGCACACTACTCACAGTAGCGAGTGATCTCCTGTTTCAGCATGTGCCCCACAGCACAGCCCTGGTCTGGCACAGAGCTTGTCAGCACAAGTAAAATGTAAATAACCCTCCAGGCAAATCCCCTGCAGTCCTTCCAGTTCCTGCAGATCTACTGGCCTCCCAGTCTGGCATCATGTCTGCACAGCAACTTACCCGTGTGAATGAAGTGCTATGTTGGAAATTAGCGTTAATGTTAATTTTACCTTTAACCATATTGCTGCTCTATGTAGTATGAGATAAATCCATTGGTTTTACAAGTTGTGCCATGTCATCAGTACAAATTGGTACACAAGCTTTCCCTTTCTTTTTTCACAGAAAAGAAATGCCTTCCACTGAAACTTCAGAAGTTTTGCACTTGAGAAACCATTTTATCAATTGGGTTGATAAGGCAACGGAAACAAAGGGAATTGAAGATGGTCAGTACAACAGTATTGAACATTAGCTTTTTGATTGGTGAAAATGGGTGCAATTCCCAGTCCCAATGACAAACGTATGAGGGGAAAAGTATGTCAGGTGAGCAAGTGTTTCAACATATAAATCACAAATGCCTCTTCCTAACACCTATGGATTCAGAACCCCACTGGGCTTGATTTTCTCTCATTTATACTGGGATATGGCTCTTATAGTAGTATCCTCAGACTGCATAGGTTATGTTGAATTCAGTGAAATAATGTCAGTTTGCATCCTCCATAACTTTGCCCTGCTGTTCTCAAAGGTAATTTGGCATTGGCATGAGCTAGGACAAACTCAAACCCTCTCTTACATGCAATCACATAGTATCTGCTAAATGAAGTCTTGCAGAAAATGGTTCAGCAGTGAAACTCTACCTTGGATCACATAATTTTAATGCCTTTTTTTTTTTTCTCCTGTTAAATCTTGTAAAAAGTAATCTCTGTCTTACGAAGAATTGTTTTGCATTTTGGGACCTTAGGGAATTAGATGGGGCTAAGTAATTATCAGGAAACTTTCATGAGTTGAATAGAAATGGACTAAATGGGCAGAAAGCTATACAATGCATTAAGATAAGGAAAGTAAAATTCAGGAAACGACTAATAAAGATAGTCTAACCTTTCTGTGGGCTTTAGCCCATCTTGAATTGATTTGAATACATATTTTAAAGGCTGTTTAAAACTGTCTGCTCAGAAGTGCCAACATACCTTTGTACATCAACACTGCCTTTGACCCAAAGGAGAAGAAATCTGCCTCAGCTCAGATCTTTTCAAATATTTATAGACATATTTTCCATTTTGACCTTAATTTGAATTTCACATTTATTTCTAACAAAATTCCAACATCTCCACTGTTGGCCAAATCTACTGAAATACTCACAGGAATGGGAGGGAGGGAATGAATATTGAGACAAGAGTTAAAATTTGGAAGCAAATTTTGGCTTCATGTGAAGGGATGAGCAGAGGTAAAGTACTTCTGGAATAAGTGAAAATGGCACAGTTAAGCACATGGATGCACCAGGAGCCAAACCTGGCAGGGTGTGAGCTCACAGGATGGTAGTCGTGCAGAGGACATTCAGGGACAGAATTAGCGCTGCCCCATAGGAGTGAGCACATGCTGTCAGAGTAAGTAAGGGACTGCAGAGAAAGTGAAGAAAAGTCATATCTAGAAAAACATATGACAAAGATTCAGTGGATAGAGGCCCATAGTCTTCCAAGCAGTCTCAAGAAGTCGTATTCTCTGCTCTCATCTTCATATTTAAAACAAAAAAAACAATATTCCTTTCTCTTCCAATTTGACCATCTGTCATTCAGATTCAGAGCATGACTCCTGCACCTACCGCACAGCCGCCTCGCTGGCTCTGACCTGTGCCCAGGTGATAGCACAAAGGGCACCATCTCCAAGTTCCTCTAAGGCAAACAATAAATTATTATATGCCATCAAAGTCCTACGCATGGGGTACCTGCAGCAATTTAGTGCAGATTACAATTACACAGGTACAAAATTATGGCACCACCAGTGACGTTGGCTACTCTACCTCCAGCAAGTGGTGCAACCAAAGCCAGACTGAGCATGGCTCCAGGAGATGGGGAAATCAAGCTAGAATTTCATGAATACAACTATTTGAAAAGTCTTCACCTGTAGACAGAAGGAGAGTTGCCTTCAGCAGTTCACACAAGCATTTATTACTACTTGTCACATCTTTTTTAATAAAAAAAGAGAAAGATTTTTTTTCCTCCTTATTTGAAGAGAGACAGAAGCTGTGCCCTTCAGGCAGACCATGTGGAGGAGTGTCCATCTCCACATCAAAATGCTGCAGTGACTTATTGCTATTGCCACTGCTTTTCCTCCGAGGTCCTGCACAGGCAGACGCTGCTTGAGATCACACCATCCCCCCAAAAGACAACAGTGTGGGACTGGGGAGGAATGGACAGCAAAGCAGAAGGTGAGGAGGGAGACACTGCTGTGCCTGGCTGGGCACATCTGTGCATGAAAAGCACTGTTAACAGAGCACCGCAGCTCAACATGTGATCTTTTATGGAGACCTACGCTGGTAGCATTTCAAGACAACTGATCCCTATATTGAAGAAAGGTGATCACCTTCACTAGGTCCTCCCAAGCAGCAGCCCTTATAAATAGTGGTTTACAGCTGAAATTTGCTTTTATGCCAAGGGCTAACATAGCATCACAACTACAGCTTGTTTTAGCCTGCTCCAAGAGCTCCAGGTCCCATGCAACCTCCTCCATATGTGTCCCACCACTGCCCAACAGCTCTGGGGGCCTTCAGCCTCCTTCCTTCACCATTCTGAAGATGCAGCTGAAATAAAGTCCTTTTACTCAAGGGCACAAGAAAGCTCACGGGATTTCATTTTAAAGCAAGTTATTTGTAAAGAGAGATCATCTGTTACTGAGGGTGAAATGGCAGGAGCAGAGCATAAAATGCCAACAGGGATTTTAATTCTTATTAAGTTCTGTAGTTTCATTACTTTTTGCATTGAATATGTATGCAGTAATATGGCATTAGTGGCTGCATCTGTCCGTAGTTTCTTCTCAATACTGCTGTATTCCTTCCAAATAATTCCCCCTGTGTTAAAGGTGAAATCTGAAAAAAATTTCCCTAATTTCCTACAAAAAAATTTCAGTATATCTAACATTTCCTCTCACCTTCTATTTGGGTCAACAGGTACCACACATGCAAGACTCAGATCAAGTAACTGCACAAAATTTAAGCGTGCAAAATCTGATGCAGATTTAAAAATAAATAAGGATTTCTGTGCTACTGGAGCAGCAGAACTGATGCAATGGAGCCCAGCAAGGAGGTGTGTGTTGCCTGCAGAAACATCAGGGAGTGCCTGGTGCTTCCACTGGGCTCTGCAGGGGTGCCCATCACCTGCCTGCACACACCTGGGACGAGCCATGCCCTCCAAGAGCAGCCTGGTGCTCTTCTGTTCACACTCACGCTGAACTGCATGCCTCCCTGTTTCATTACAGCCCATAACATATGTATAAACACAGTCAAACTTTAATAAGGTCCTTAAAAGAAAAAGAATTCATTGATTAAATATAAATTAAATATTTTTTGCTGTAATTAACCAGAGCACATTTATCAGAACTACAATGAAAAACAGAAATGAGATTATGGTACTGTTTAAATACCTTCCTCATTTGTTTTATCACTTATACAAGCACAGTGCATGACGTTACAAGTTTTTATTATTGAACTTATTAAAATTCACACCAATATTAATTTTAGAGAAGATTGAAAGGGATTATAGTAGTAATTCTCTTACTTTCTAAAAATAACTGCCTTTCCAAAAGAAACCACCCTCCTCTCAAAAAATATCTCTAAGATTCAGGATAAAACTTCTGTCTTGCAGAGTTACGTTCCTATTTTTGCACCAAAAGCCAGTGTCTACTACTTGATTTTTACAGTCCAACAGAGAGCAAATTTGCTTAGAAACAGCATGACAAGTGAGGCTGAAATTTAGGAGCTTTACGACACATTTTTACTGGGTGATTCCACTTTTATCACACTGGCATTTTCCTAAGATGCTGTTACAATTACCCATTGTTCTTTCTTCAGTTTTCACTGGGGCAAATCCCAGTGAATTAGCAACTTTATATTACCCTTGTCACCAAGAGAGACATGCCGCATACCCCTGAGATGTAAATTTATAGTGCCACCGGCAGCATCTCAAAAAAATATAAAGACCTTATTCTTGTCTCCATCGTAAATGGCTCACAATCACAGGAGCATAAAGATAACACGGGGAAGACTAATTACAGAGAGGTTAGCACTGCCTCATGAAGACATATCTTGCTGTTCTTACTATGCTCCCAACTCTACAGCTCATGCCTCTGCCCCTCGTTAGAAAACTGCAATCTCACACAACCACGGAGGAGTATCAGCAGTGCAGAACAGGATCAGGCCCTGTGTTTCCATAATCGCTGCATGGCGTGTAACATTAAAGTCTAATCCTGCTTTAATTTTGAGACACGCATGCACATCCAGGATAGCTGTAGGGAATCTTTCCATTTCAAGGGAGAAATGTGCAATTGTTTTTAATTTTGTTTTCTAATGAAGACAACAAGTCTCCTTGCAATGATCACTGAAGGGGATGGGGCATCTTCCAGTCCTCACGCAGCACTTGCCAGCAGCTTCTCCGGGGTGATACTATATTTGGATTGGCTTTGGATCCCCTGCATTTAACCCCCAGTGACAGGCGTCAACTTGATTAGAGGGGCTGTATGTGCATGTGTGCTTAAAGGGGGCTTTGAATTGAAACTATAAGAAAACATCGGCCAGGACAGAGGTTTTTATTAGGGTTAGCTATTCTCTTATGTGTGTGCGCACCTGATCCGGGGGGAGGAGGAGCTGGCTGTTAGTTTAAGACGCCCTTTTCTTTTGTGCTGTGTCTGGGCAGGACCCATATGTCTGGAATGCACCTTAAAACAGCCTTATCTCCAAAACCAATCATTACATGGCAGGTGGTGGAGCCTACTTTATTTTCTCATTTCTCTTCTTTTTCTTCTCCTCCCTCTAACTTCCCCCTCTACCCCAGGGTAGGAATTTCTGAACCTCAACCAGTAAACGTCGCATGGCTCACACACCTGGAATCCACTCCTCTCCATTATTGCTCCAACACAGAAAAATAGTGGGAGGAAGAACATGAAAAGCCATGACAGAAAGACCACAGGCTACTCCAGAAGATGAATGCCCATAATATTTTAAACTTGCACAGAAATTTAAAAATTAATGTTAACTTGTCTTCCTATTTAGTTGCCCTAGTCCACGATAAAGACAAATTGTTTCCCATTCTAAAAATCAGCAGAGGCTTCAGTGACACTCCAGAGGTGGTGGCACTTAGCTGGAGAGATGATCTGGCAATGCTCCATATGCAGTGCTAAAACGAGCATTTACTACTCCGCTCTCCCAGCAAGTGCTATTCACAGAGAGCTGCTTAACACCCCAGGGGTACAGCTCATTTTGGCAGCAAGCTCTGCCTAAAGCCCAAGCCAACCAAGTCCATGAGGCTTAAGTACAATGACACAGTTTTCACCTGGACAAGAGAACATGTAAAATGACCTTCTACCTGCTCACAATGCATTGGAAAGCCTGACACTATAATCCTTCTAAAATATGTTTTGGTTCAGAGCTTTGTAATTGCAAGGGTTGGTTTAGGATCATTTACACATTCAGTGTAAACGGTGTGTTTCTGCTGTGTAGGCAGGCTTTCCCACGTTTCTGTGCTGCAGCATAGCCATCCTTAGCTTTGGTTTTCACATTTGCATCCCAACAGAGCCCGGTACTCAGGTCCTTCATCTATTAATGCACGAATTTGTCTGCCTGGAACAAAGGAGGAATGAGTGCTGCAAAGCCTGGACTAGTCAGACTATTAAGAACTTTTCAGATCTAAGATTTGGGTGCAGGATGGGCATTTGAATGTGATATCCTCCAATGTGCGATAGGTCAACACTAACTCTACCATATCTAGTTTGAATTAACTGTGAAAGTGCTGCCACAATCAGTTTCATGGCACTGCCAAATTTGCCATAGGGGGCTGATAAGCAAAAGAAAATCTGTTGAAGTCACTGATAGTTACTTTTGGTTATTTTCTGTTTTGCACTTTGCTTGTTGCAACACCTGGATTTTGAGACAGCTGAGCACTTCTGTAAAGACAGCCCTTAACACCAGGAAGGCAGAAGCCGGCTAGAGCCCCAGCCCCAGCACCCCCACGACTGCAGCACCTTCTGTCAAACACGGCAGCTCCGGGGGTGGATTTGGGCAGAGGAGAGCCTGGCCTTGTTGTAACTTGTGCAGCAATGAACCCGCACAGAAAAGCCTAAGGATTAGAAGTATGCAAAAAGACTGCAACTGTATCACCTTTGCTCTGCCATCCCTGAAAACATAGCCCACAGTTATACTTTCTGTGCTGGAAAACCCCAGAAACCACAGCACACGAGTAGCAGTGGAGCTGGAGGTTCTGGTTTAATTAAAGGAAGGTATTATCACTTACAGACTTCTCTGGGCTGTAAGAGCAGGGGCAGCACAGACCTCACTTTTGGAAGGGTTCAGATGCCTCCCAACCCAATGCCTGGGGGAGGTCAGCCGAGCCCATCAGGCTGTCTGCTCCTAGCTAAATTATCCAACCTGCAAACGGGGGACGCAACTGTCCTGAAGGGAGAAGGGCGACGATGCTCTCAGCCTTTGCTCGTCTACTGTTTTTAGCAGATGGGCATCAGACCTAGTTTTCTTAATACAGTTCAAAGAAAATCATGCTAATTTACAGGATTAAGAAATTAAAAATCTGCACGAATCCTTCCCTGTGTCTCATTTGTCTTGTTTCCCCTGAAGAGCTGGAAGATGACAGACCAGGGCGATGGGAAAATACACCCAAACACAGGAGAAACTTGACAGTGTTACAGCCTGGTACTGTGTTCTCTTAATTATCTCAATTTACACCCACGTAAGAGGAAAGGGAACAAGGCTCTGGAGTGACCTACACCCAGACAGCATCTGACAGTGCTGGCATTTGTCCTTGTTTGCCTCAAGAGGTGAATAAATCTATCCCCCAAGCACAGAATCCGCTGTGGGAGAAGAATCCCTGCCCTGAGGATGTGCATCTTCTGGTGCGCTGCTCTGAAACCAAGAGCGTGGCCTTGGAAAGCAAAGCTCGGGAAAGCCATGCATGCCCACATCCAGCCTTTCTTATTTTTATATTTTATTTTGTAATCTGCTAAGGCTAAGGTCCTTTTTGGCCCTATTTCCTACTATTAAGGGATGATTATTTTCACATATTTCCTATCAATTCAGTTTTGCCCATCTGGAGCAGAAACAGCTATATACATTTGTTGAGCACCTCACAATACCCCAGCCCGATACAGACTATGGGTCTCTGAATATCTGCCTCCAGGTAGGTAGATGCTGACCACCTGAAAGTCTCATTCTCCAGAAATCCACATTACACCCATTATGGGACAGGATACAAATGTGCTGTTTCCAAAGCCTCCTGAGCTTCTCTGGTTTATCTTGCTTGCTCACTTTTGAAAAAAATCTGACTTACAATGTTACTTCAGGTCTGTGTTTCAAACAATCCCAGGAATAAATGAATCAATGTAAGAGGCTAAACATAGAGAGACATTTGGTTTTGCTTGATTCCTCAAACTTGGAACAATTCAGAGGCAGGAAATCTGCATAAATTATCTGAATAAAATTAATACTCAGAAAATCCCTGGAATTTAACCTTTGTCTTTTTTTCTGAGGCTAAAGAAACAGCCTATTTACTTTTGTGTTAAGGAATACATTGTGTCGTTTTAACCAAAGATGCTCCCAATATAATTTAATAGCATTAAAAGGTTTGCAAATTAATTTCAACATCACTGAACTGATTGTGCAATAAAGTCAAACAGAATCCTGTAAAAATTTCTGGACAAGATTTTAGAAATCAAATTCATGATCTTTTTAAAAAAAATCATTTGAAAATAACTTTCTTTTGGAATGTTCTTTGCTCTCACTTTTTTTTAAAGGAAAATGTATGAAATATAATGAAATACTATGGTAAGAGAAAAAGAAACTGCTTAATTCCACCCCAACTTTTTACCCTTGCATGTCTGTGGATGCACTGAGGGCAACAAGAGCAGGCTGAGCCTAGAGCCTCCAGGGATCTGATCCTCTCCATTGTTTTCATTTGTTAAGAGCTCTTCAGCTCATTGAACTGGACTTCCTTTATCAGGGGATAAGAGGAAACTTTGCTGAAAACTTTGTCAAACATCCCTGCTCCGAGCTCCACTCCCGTTGGTGGGAAATCATTGGGAAACAGCAGGTATTTCTCACTGTCTGGATCAGTCTTCTGCCTGACAGCACCAAGGATTTGAGACTAGCTGCACAAACAGCCCAGTCAGAACATACCCCACCAGAGTTTCTTTTTGTTCCTGGTGTGCTGCCACTCTGAGACTCTCAGTGGCCATCTGCAGCCCAAAGCTGTGACCCACAGTTGGGATATAAAGCACCATAAATACCAGGGGATGTTACAATGGCTGGAGCAGTATCAGCTGTGGCATAACGGCTAAACTATGAGACTGTCCTACCCAAGGGCCCACTCTGATTGTGCTGCAGGATTAGCACTTTACTGCAGATGAAAGAATTCTGAACAAGGGAGAGAAAAAAAAAAAAAAAGAAAATAGATACAGACTTCATTTATCCTACAAAACAAAAGTGAATGGCGGTGAGCAGCTGTGTGTGCCTGTGCATGTATTTCTGTCCACACAGCCAGCAGCCACTGAAATATTTCCTTCTCTCCTGCACATCACTATGTGTTGTCTTTATCTCCTTTACGAGCACTTATGCTAAAGACATTAATTGTTTGTGGTGAGAGAGAACCTCGGCTCTCAGAATGACATTAACTTTGGTGAAAGTTGTGGACCTGGAGTGTAATGTTCTTGAACCTGTGCCTCTCTTTCCTATATTGTACATTCAGGAATAAAAATCTATTCCTTACACCTAACTGCACAACAGCCACGCATCCACTTACACCGGGTATCAATTTCAACCCAGCAGTGGTAGCAAAACCGTGTTTATGCTGCATGTGCAGAGTCTTTGGGGATTTTTACTTAGCTTTATTGTTACAGCTGAAATGCAGAAAGAAAAATTCAAATCAGGGAAATGCAATAATCTCTGAGCCTGCTGTTCATCAGCGCATCACCCGTTAAAGAGCAGAGTCCTTTATTAAAAAGGACACGTCTTATTAAAAAGATATGAAACAAAAGTGATTTTTAATTTTATTGGGGAAACAGAGTCATTGCCAGAGACAGCCCGTGGCTACATGTGATGATCAAGTCAAGAGGGAGGGCAGTGAAGCACTAACACAAATATGAAGCTAATAACTTTTTTACTCTTAGGGAAAGTGCCGTTCAATTTCTGGTGCTCCAGGCGTGTGCAGCTTGAGTGGAAATTTAGAGAAATTACATCCACCTGCTTCCATTTCTTATATCCAGGGCCAGATCTTCAGCCAGCGTAAATCAGTTTATCTCCATGCAGCCAGGCAGATTTATGCCAGCTGAAGATGTAGCCCCTGGTCTTGCACTTCAGAATAAGAAGCTTTAAAATACAAATGAGCATGAACCCCTTAAAACATTCTCCACTCATAAAACTCGGGAGGAAAAACAGACCTCCCAGACTACCTCCTATCATCTCACAGATTGTGCTGTCTTTGGAGTAATGGACGATACTATCCATCACGGGGTTTTTTTAAGTATGTATCTAAACCTGAAAACACTGGTCAGGTTTTTTCGGTTGGTGGGGTTTTAAGTATTGATTTTTATTCTTTCACCAACACCTACCAGACCAATTTTTTTTTATCTATTTGGATATAAGCAAAACTAAAAGGGATTGTTTCCCTCAGGTCTGTGTGCCTGCTCTTAACCTTAGGAAGCTGCTTGGCTGCCCACTACCTCCGAAGACATATGCACATACTGAATGTTTTTGTACATCGTATTCCATACCTCTGCATGACAGCAACAGGAATAAATGAACAGCAGAGACAAAAATATCGGTATCTCTTATTCCCTTACCAGACTCTCCTCAGAACAGACACAGAGCAAAAGTGAGACCATACCGCTGCTCCTCGACAACTCACATAATACTCCTAAGAGAGTCACCAGATAGTAAACAAGGCCAGCCACGGGCAGAGAAGACTTGTTGCTTATCTGCAGCGTGTCGCCTACACGTCAGGTACACCCCTTCCCGTGATGTCAATGAGGTCTGAGTGTAAGACACATGCGTGCTGAGCTCTGCTCTGTCTTTCAGAACAGTCACCTGAGCCCAGGCAGCTGTCACCAAACACTGCTCCACCATCTCAGGGATGCTGCCGTCCGACACGGAGCCTGGCACAGAGCTCCTCAGCGAGCCCCCAAAAGCAGACCAGGTCACTGCATGCTTGTAGGCAGATACAGCACTACACAAAGAATGAAAAAACTGTAAATAACAAATCTGTGATCTGGCGAGTCTAGTGTATTTTAGTTTTGCAGCAGGAGGGAATACCAGCTTCTCAAAGTCAGTGGCTTTGTGAGGTTTTGCAAGTACAGGCAAAGAACGGTTTGCATGTGATTGAGAAACTGAATATACCTGCAAGACAGTGACTGATGTCAGACTCCCCCAGCTGCTCGATGCCTCTGCTACAGTAATTCCAGAGCAATACATTGATCAAGCAAGTTGCGTCATGTTTGCTGCCTAAATAAAAAAATCAATTAATTCAAAGTGGATGAGAATTTAGCTGTGGTATTGAATGTTGCTGGATACCAAGTGAATGACAGTTGCAGCAAAGTGTGGGCTGTGGACCTGCAGCACTTGTATTCAGATTTGTCTGAAAAGGGGAAGTCCTGTGAAATCGGTGGCAGATGCTCTAAAACTGTAATGAAGTCAAGGACCAGCCAAGGACCCTATTATGTCACCTTCAAATACATGTGTGCAGCAGGTCTTCTCAAGTCACTGACCTGGCTCAGGGGTGGGTGACAGACTGCCTGGTGCCAGGGCAGGAGGCACTGATATGGCACTAAGGAGGTTTTTTATCTGAGCCCAGGCAGACAGACAGGCAGACACCTCCTGACACAAGAACGTCACTTGTTCAAGTCAGGTGAGATGAGCAGCAACGGAACCGCTGCTCCACCCGAGAGCTTGTGGGTGACACAGCATGATCCAGGGAGGGCGCACAGCCGGGCCCCACTGCAAACACCCTCTTTGATCAGGTCTAAGCCCTTGCCAAGAACCTGATAGCCCAGAGCAGGGACCATGTCCCATCCTGATCCTGCCTGGACTTTCTCCCATGTCAGCCAAAGATGCTACTTGACATACTCCCAGCTAATGCCACATTCAGCCACGAAAAGCCTCAGGCAGAGGCAGGGCATGGAAATACTTGCAGAGTTTCAGCTTGACTTTCTACTTCCTTGTTCTGGTAGAGATCTGGAATAACTGCCTCAAAATGTATTCAGATAAAGGAGCTTAAATAGGGCAGAGTGGTGTCAGATAAAAGTCTGCAGCTGCGCCAGCCCTGGAACACACAGACAAGGAGATAATTTGTGCTCGTCCTGTCACAACAGCCTCTTACAGTCACATCATGTAGATTGTCTCTGAGCTCTATGTTCCGAGAGGTGCCTTGAGGACATCCTTAAAAGTAGGTTATCTCCCAGTGCACCAAGTGGTCCCAGGCACAGTCCTTGGCACAGCTAGCTCAGTGCAGGCAGGCGGACTGTTCCCAGTTTATCAGAATATGGCCAGGCATGCGTGGACAGGCTGTGAGGAGCATGGCCGGGATGGAGCAGGAGCAAACCTTGCTCCTAAGTTCCAAACTATTCTTTAAGAGCCACATAGGCAACCTTATGCAGGAAAAGGAGACAGAGCATGTACGACTTTCAATTCATGGTGGAGTCTCCCATATCAGAGTCTTGCCCACACAGACCTCCCAAGAAAAAGCATAGCTAATACGGATGGAGTGCTGTTTGGGTGTGAATTCTCTTGATAGCTTGTGAGCTCAGCCCCTGGGTGCTCTGGCTCAGCTTCGCAGGGGCAAAGGAAAAATTCTGCATTTTTCTCAAGGGGATGGGGGAGAGTGAGTCTTGGGTTTTTTCCTGGGAACATCTACAATGTCTGCAAAATTACTTTCTGTCCATCCCGAGTCAAGATAAATCACATGTATCTTTACAGCAGTTAGTCCAGACCTTTTCACTGTTCATGAAGTCAACCAAAAAAAAAAAAGACTTTCTAACTATGAAACAGTGTTCACTCTTGGCTGAATAAGACAGATTCCCTAAAGCAGCATCTATGTTTATATTTAACATTGGTTTCTTACACATCCAAAAACGCCCTCTCAGAACATGAAAATACAAGATAGCATCAGGAAAGGCAAGCTAATGCCTCACTCAATCATTAATAGAACAATGACATACTGGGATTCTGCATAAAGCCCCTATATATCAGGTCTGCAAACAGGCACAATGTAAAACATGGTCTCACGTGGTAGGGATTTTGCTGAGAGTTAGAAATCTTCAATTTTTAAAAAGGCAAAGGGATCCAAATCAAACCTGAGCTGCCTCTCTTCCTTTTTCTCATTATAATTGTCGTCATCAAAAATCCAGAGTTGAGATGTCACCTTAGACCCTTAGACAGGAGAGCATGGGTCTACACATTGCAACAGTAAATAATGCAAGAGAAGAATATTAAGGCTATTAGTAAATAGCAACCATTTTATGTTTTTTGCTTTTGTGATGCTGGAAGGTAATAACAGACCATTGTTTGCAAGCACAGTACCTTGCAGTTCTTAATTTTTTTTTCTTCCCAAGGTGTGGTCAAAGTTACTGTTCATCAAATGAATATGCCCTGAAGCTATGCATCCCACACTGGGAGAGGCAGAAGACATAGGGAAAAGCTAAAATGGGACCCACAAGCCCCCAGAGGTGGCAGCCAGCACATAGGCACTTTGGCTAACACACACAGGCCATCCTGGTTCCAATTCAGCAAAGCACTCAAAGACATATACAACTTAAACCACATACTTCAGATTTTGCCAACAGAGTTTCTTTATCGCCCCAGCTCCCCCAGTCTGAAACCAGCAAAGCCCATGCAGAGTGTGTGCAGGTTTGGTGTTACACTGATGCTATTTCTAACACAACTCATTTTTGTCAATCCAGAGCTCCACTGGAATGAGGCAGGCTTGCAACTCACCACCTGTGGGGATGGGTCTAAGTAACTGCCCTGGTAAAAACATCATACTTCTAACCAAAATAATTAAATTAGTATTATTAGTGTTGGCTAGGCCTCAGTCCCTGTGACTTCCAGCAAAGCTGAGGCATATACTTTGAATACTTCTCTGAACCCTTTCATCTCCTGCTCAACTAAAGCCACACATATACGAATACTCCTCTGCTCCCCCCAATCTACATAAAGATCAGAACATCAGCTATTATGCAGAATGATTAAAATTATCCATCTCTTATTTTAATATACGGCTCTGAACAGAAAGGTGCAATCGTTCCCACACGCAGGAAGATGGGAAGGAGCTGTAGGGGCCCCCTTTGACAGCCCCAGCTTGCGAGTTCACCCCTGAGCCCCTCCTGAGCCACACTGCCTTTGACCCTGCAGTACAGCCTCTGGCTGTGCTTCACCTCTTCCTCGCATTTTCAGGGGGGATACAGTACAGGGTTTGCACGGGGCCTCCCTTCAACCAGAGTTTCAAAGACCCCCCCAAAGAAGGTGATTTTGCCTTTGGAGGTGTTGCTTACAGACACAGAAATGGAAATTATTGTTTTTTCCCTTCAACACAGCAAGCTTCAAATTTCAGACTGTGTTAAACAGCCGCCAGTCTCCATGTGCACGTTCCTAAATGCTGCCAGTACCTGACTTGGTCAGAAGGATGAAGCCTCAAATTGAAAATTATTTATTTAAACACCATATAAAAGAATCTGGGTGTTACTTTAACACACCCAGCTAAAGCCAGGGTCCATGCACATGAGTACATTATCCACAACAGTGTCTGGATTGCCCCAGCTTTTCAGAAGCCATCATACATGGCACACCAACCAACCAAAGCATGGCTACACTCAGATGTCAAGTCATTTTCTTTGGATTTGAACAAGCATTACCAGGCACTGAAAGCTCACAGGTAGGGCTTGCTCACTGATGCACTGTTAGCCTAGAGAGCATCACAGAACAAGTCAGGACAACGCAAAGCTGAATAAGGCTAAAGAAAGGAGCGTTCCCAAAGGCGTGTCCTTGGCCCAGGCTGGAATTGCTGCTCAGATAAACCAGCATGTACCTTCATGTCAGGGAAAGGGAAGGGCTCAGGTTACTCACAAACTGCACTCTGAGCTGCAGACAAAAGGCCAGGAATGAGTTGACAAAGCCTTGCAGCTTGGCGTGCTGGAACAGCTCCGAGGAGCCAGCTTACAGGAAGGTCTGTCTCTGACCCACCAGGAAGCGAGCACAGGGAACGCGTGCATCCCACAAAGCGAGCTTGGCAGGGAGCAGATGCTGGGGATAGGCACCAAGGTCACGGGGAAGGAGTTAAAGCAGAGAGTGGGTCGAATCAGGACCTGTGTTGCTAAGTCTGTCCTCAACACGGTCACTTATCCAAGGATCTCTCTGAATTGCGCACGTCAAATGCTAGGAGAGACTTTTCCCCCAGCACACAGTCACAAGCAGATACATAGTCAACAACCGCAGAAACTTTTAAAGAGTTGGTTCCTACTTCTAGTCCATAAAAATGCAAAAAGAACCCAAACCAGAAAACACATCTCTCGGTGTTTTCAGCTTCGTTCAAGTCATAAAAAAAAAAAAATAAAAAAAAAATCACATCCTGACTTCTTATCAGTAAATGGATTTAGAAAAAATACCAGAAAAGGCTAGAACATTATGAAAAAGCTTCCAGAAGCCAAGGATACTTATCCAAACTAAACTCAAATTTTTCACTACTACATTTACTACTTAGCTTTGTCAGCACTTGTAATTTTGTAAGGATGGAGTCAGAACAACTGCTGGTATTGTTGCTCTGTGAACACATACGTACTCATAAGCAGCAACTGCATAATCCCTGTGCAGCAGTACACGCCATTTCACAAGAAACCTTAAGTTTCCCAGAAAACAATCAAGATGGCACAAGTACTAAATAACACTTCTTCATCTAATAATTTTTTGACATAAACCAGGGGATACACATTTTTTACCAGTGCAGGTAGTTTTTCACTAAAGACTGGCATACCCTTTGTACAGAGCAGCAGAGCAAAGCTTACGATTTCCCCCCAAGCCTCTGCTCCACCAAGACAGCAAATCCAAACTTAGGGGTCTGAAAGGTGTTTGTGCCCAAATCCATTATTTAGAATATGGCGCAGAAAGGGCAGAGCCGTGGCTGCATGGCGCTCTGCATTCCTCTTTAAAAGGAACATGCTGGCACATGCTAAAGGTAACAAAAGCATCACTGCAGGAAACAAAACCTAGACTGCAGGGAATCACAAATAGATTAATTGCAAGAACTGGGAGAAAACTGTATCTGCAAATAATGTCAGACCTTCCCATCCATGCCCTAAGTATGAAGATGGCTGAAGTCAGACATAGCTGCTTCTGAAAGTCTCACACATTGCAACACCCTGCTTATTAATGTACTGTCACACTCAAGCATTAGCCTGCCAGCTGCAAAACTGCCTTCATGCTGCTTTGCTTCCTGAATTGGGAAATCCAATATTCTCTTCTTCTATTTGCACACTGACAGAGCTGCCCCGGAATGGCCTGTTTGAGCCAGGTAACAGGAATGAAACTAAAACCCAACAACTTTTAGGAAAAGCTTTCTAAAAGAGCAGGCAGTACGTTTCATTTCAGTATAGTAACTACGATATTGACTCCTTCCTGAGGGTGGGGGCTTTGTGTAATTTTTGGGCCTAGGTCTCCTGTTATAGTGGGTTTACAGCAATGTAACTCATTTATCTTCCTTGGACATACTGCCGACTTACAGTTCATGCAGTTATAGATGCATGTCCATAGTGCTTTCAAAAGAGGCTTGGCTTTATGGCTTTCCTAGTTTTGAAAAAAAAAAAAAATAAAAATAAAAAAAATAGTGCCTGTAGTCCACAAATTCCTTGGAAAACAAGCTATCCACTGTCCCTCCCACCCACAAGAGTTATCAAATTCTTTAAAATGCCTGTTACTGTGGAATGTAACTTTTTAGTGTTGGTCTAAACTACAGAACAGAGGGAGGAATATTACCTCCATGTTTTCCAGGAAATAGCCTTCTGCATAATTTAATTTTCCATCCTGTGCTATGTTTCTCTGTACATTTTTATAGTATAAATAACACAAATCTCTACAGACATATATCTGTTTCTGTGATTCAGTTGTATCAGATTCCTGATAACGTTCCCTTCTTAGTCCTGAACTTCTGCCATCAGTTACTTCATTTGGTTGGGAGCATGCAGCAAGCAAGACTCCAGCCTGGGAACAGGCAACCAGGGCTCTTAAAACACAGCTGTGTATGGAGAGGTAGAGACCTCCACAGACCGACAGATAAAACAATGCCCAAATGTTTTTCTCAGGGCATTAAAAGGGCACTAAGGCATTAAAATTCACAGAGAAGTCAGAAATTTCATCTTTTCTGCTTAGAAGTTCATTCCCTGTGATGGTAGATGCCAAGACCTTTTTCTTGCTGCGCTGTGCCCCCCCCCCCCCACCCTTTTTTTTTTTTTTCTTTTGCAAACATAAAACTGAAAAGTATGCTCCTTATTAGTGCTCTGGTGGGTTTAGGCCACATACATCAGCTTAAAAGGTTTATTTTTAAATTACTGTTGCAGTCTTGTCAGCAGGATGATACATTCTGCCTTCTGCTATCAAACCAAGTGTGCAGACCCAAGTGTGCACAGAGAGTTTTAATTCTGAAGTGACCTGTGACTGCAGAGCCTATTTTGCCTGATGGCTCTGCAGCACACAGGTCTGGAACATGCACCTCAGCACAAATATCTTTATTCAATAAGGTTTAGACAGACTTTACAGCTGAAACTCACTAAGAGCAATGATTTTGAGCTACCCCAGCCAAAACACTATTTTAAGATGGTTTGTTGGTCTGATCAATTACTCATGTGTGGTTTATAGAAGTTCTCACACACACTAATCAGTTGCACCATGCATAAAGTAGTTTGGCTTTTAGGTTTACTCACAAATACCAGCCAGGGAGCAATGTGTTATTGCAGAACTGTAACAAATGCAGGAAGAGATAAATTGACAACCAAAGCTTGCATTTTATTCATCTTCTAATGCTGCTGTTTTTAAACACAGATCTAAAGACCAATAAAAAATTTAATAGCATATAGTTATGTTCTAAAATAGAAATTCAAGAATTACTGTAAATTTTAGTTCTTGACCTCTTGCAGACACAGAAAATGCAACTAACCTTCCAGTAATTAAAACACAGCCAGTCTGTCTTATCTTCAAAGGCAGAGGAGAAAAGACCTGCTACCTTTAGAGCCTTGGGATACTGTTTTACAATTAAGGTATAATCAATCTTTAATTATTTCGTTTGAAGGTTATTTAAGCCCTTCCCTTGTGACAGCCTTAGCAGAGATGGGGCAGCAGCTGCCGAGTCTCCTCCCCCTCCAAAGGTGCTCTGGAGCAGCAGCATGAGCTAACATGGCCACGCTGCAGCTTTGGTCCCCGCACAGATTTTTTTATCAGTGCGGCTCTGTTGGCAGAGAGCACAGTTTTACACAGAAATTAATATACACTAGCGCATCATCTAGCAAGAGAAGATATGTCGGCACAGAGGCACCTCATCATCTCCTCAAGGAACTTTGTGTCCATATTACCTCACTTCAGCAACACAATTGCATCCTGACACCTGCACCATCAACAGCTTTAGACTTGGCATTTTGTTAATGCTCAAATTTATGTACTTTTTCAGTTGTTCCTGTCAAAAGTCACTTTCTTCCCCTGACACAAACCTGCATCACATGAACACTGTTTGGGGGCTGTTATTTTTCTGGTTATTGAAATAGCAGAAGAGACCATCTTATCTACAGTTAAAGGTTGTGCTTCCTTCTTTTTCCTGGTTTAATGCATCAGGATTTAGCCGATTAATACTTCATGCCTCTGAGAACGTGCAAGTCTGAAACAGCAAAATGAAAACCACTATGGAAGAAACAGCAAGGTTCTCAATTTTCTACTTTACTGGAAAGGCAGAAAAATCCTTTCCAGTGCCTCAGCACCCACAGGCATGCTCTTAAACTCAGCCTTAGTTTGTCATCCCATAAACATTAGTGGGAAATACAGAGCTAATGTGATGTGTCACCAGCGTCCTTTTATAAGCCCTGAGCGCTGTGTTGAAACATGGACGTGGCACCTAAAAGTAACAGTGCAGGAGAGCAGGTTACAGCTTGTTGGCTCTTTCCAGTGGTGTCTTAAGTGAAGGGTACCTTCTGAAGCAATCAAGTGAAGCTGAGCAGAAAAACATGTACAAATAATTTTTCTTCAAAAAATTCCTTCTTTTAAAGAAGCAATATTTTCATGGAAATGTTCCCTGCTGCAAAGATAGAATTAAGTCTCCTGGAAAATGGTTTTCTTCCTCCTCTTTATTTTCCATCCTTTCCTTTTTCTGCTTATTTTCTTGTTTTACTTCTTTAGTGATGAAAGAGTACAAGGGGAAGATGGCAAAACCAATCTTGGACTAAAAGACTCTAAAGTCTCAATTTTTTAAATTTTTTTTTTCAGAAGTCGTAACAGAATGAAAGTCTAATGCTCTGTTATGCTACCATGTATTTATTTTCACACTGGTTCAGTTTAAGAAGAGCTCTGCTGAAAACAACAGGGCAAGACATCTACCTCTGTGCAGGGAGCTCTCTGCAAGGAGCGCAGACTCCATGAGTTATCACGCCCTAGCATCTGCAGGCACCTTTTTTGTAACTTGTCTACTTTGGAAACACTACCTGCTATTTGTTGCACACTTGGACTTCACTCAGAGCAGCCACTGACCCTACCCACTCTGGCTTGCTTTGCCATATACTCCCCGCAACCAGAGGCTGTGAGAGTTTGAGCATGGTAGAAGTCCTGTTCCTTGGATATCGCACTGAGGAGAAGCTGGGAGCCTTCCCGCTCTGCTGCAGGCTCATCAATACTGAACTCTCAGGAAAGATGCACAGGACTGCCAAGGATACATACTTCAGTTGAATTGGATGCCTCTAAAGGAAGAAAAGAGCCAAACGTATTAATGTAGAAGAGCCAGATACTTAACTATGCTGCAGAACCAGGTGTGCTACCTCATGCCAACTCCCATTGCCAAAGGGGGAATGGGAACAGAACAGAGGCAGTGTTTTCTTTTAAATTTGGAAGTGGAAGGGAGAAAGTAAACTTGCATGAAGCCTGGGGATGGGGTGAAGATGACAAGAGAGGTTGGTGCAATCGGTTTTCTTTCCTCTGGAAGTTGCAAAGGAGCAATTATGGCTAAGAATATTTGAAATAAAATTACTGGAACCTGTCATCAGTTGATTGACCTCTGTACACAGATATCTTGTTGAATGAGGAATATGACTACAGTCTTGGCTATATCAAGCCGTTAAGGATCTAATGCCATTTAGCATAGACATGAATTCATCAGGACAAGTGCCCCAGAAACATTTTGGCATGTTCTTCCTTTTTCCTTACAAGTTCCAGTAGATGCAGTCTTAAAGTTGATATAGGTGCCTTATGCCATCTCAGAGACATCTGCTTGTCAGGGATGAGCAGAACTCATCGGAATAGTGAAACACTACATATTTCCTGTATTGCTGTGATGTAAATGAGAACATACATTTCTGAACAGCTACCATCAGAAAGCAAGAATACCTGTGAAGCAAGCTTTAAAAAGAAGTAAAACTAACCAGTAATTCAAATGATAGAGCTGGAGTCTCAAACAAGTGGTTAGGTGATGGTACAGGGATAAATCTCAAAGAAACCTAAGCAAGTCTTGATCTTTCTCCTTTTCTTTATTGTTCTGGAATACAAAGACTTTCTTACAAGCTTTAAGTCTTAATTTTGCAACAAGTATTTCTCGCTATTCACAGCAATAAACTTCAGCACATACCCATTTCCACAGAGACAGGAGCAGCTGTAGAAATGGACTGACTGAATAATGCACACGCTTTTGTCAGTGTTGAGCAAGACTGAACCGTGCTCCCACAGATGACTTGCAAACACTACAGGTCTCACCACAGCTATGGTTTGAGGAGACTGCAGGAGAACAGAGTGGGGAAGATGACTCCCTATGATCAAACAAGGTTTTTTGGCTTCACTTCAGAAAGGTTACAAGATGGTTTTCCTTTTATGCATGTGGGAGAGTAAGTGCTGCACAGGGAAAGGGTACAGGAAGGCTGGTTACACTGCAGCACAGCAGAGTCGAAGAAACCATGTAAAATAAAAGTAAAACATGGTGTTACTCTGTGGTTCGTTTTTCTGTAATGGGAAATATTAAGAATGCATAGTCTGAGGGCTGCATTTAATCCTTACTCCTATGTAGGCAGTTACTTTATAAAGATGTTTTTCACAATCATAAATAAACTTTGGAGGCAAACTGGGGAAAACCCTCAAGTAATTATTCTCCACCTGCTTGTGGACTGAATTTACAGTGGGCAATTTCAGGAGACGTGGCCCTGAGCTTTCCTCTGCTGTGTTTGATGTCTCAAACCTGCAGACCAAGTAAATAATTTGATTCCATTTATTGGACAAATTTAGAGGTCAAAGCTGACAAGCCTTCAAGACCACACAGGTTTCCTCGTCAGAAGCCAAACAGTGGAATGTGCCTTTCAGACACTGCAGGGAAGAGCCTTCATCCCCTGACATATTTCCATCAGCAGGGTTTGAGAGCTTGCAGCAGCATTTTTATGATGTGTTGGCAGCTTATTCCACCTAACAGGTACGTGTTGAAAGTTTAAGGGAACTGATAGCTGAAATGATTGGGTATTATGGAACAACATTACGTTCCTACCCAGCTATCCATGCCACAGCCAGTCCCACCACATCTGTCCTTGACAGTAGTAGTTGTAAACTTCAAAGGTATTGGTTATTTTGCAGCAGCAAATAAAACAAATAAAGAACTGATTTGTATCTAAAAGAACTACTGCCCTGGCTTCAAACTGTGCAGCAGTGCAAAATTGTGGAGAGTTTGGCTTATTGTTTCACACAGCCCTAAGAAAATAAAAGCAAGCAATAAATAGTGATAACCTTCAATACATATTTCTCATATGAAAAACACTGACTTCCTTTTCTCTGAAAGTATTCCAGCAGACACGTTTATAGGCTGGTATATTCACCTCCAGGTTTAAAATGTGGCAAAAAAATCAGAACTCTTAATTCCTAGTTGTGGGTATCACAACGGACACTGCTCAGTAGAATTCAGCACAATCAAAATTAAAGCAGCAAAACTTGTGACCTGTGTCATAACCAAAGCAGCCTGAATTTAGAATCTCTGCTTTACCCAACAAACAAAGAGAAAAGCAGGATTCGTGTGCAGTCCTTACATGGAAAAGAGTGTGGAAGAACGGTAGCAAGTTGTTAGCACTATAAAAAGAAATAAGTGAATTTTTTGTTTGTTTGTTTACTTAGTTATCTACACCCTGCTCCACTGGAAAGGCAAACTAATTGAAATATTTTGATTTGTGCAGATTAATAGACTTAAAAGATCCAGAAGTAATCTGCCTTCCAGACTATTTTTGCTAAATGCAAAGTACTGGCACCTCAAGCCTGGCCTGCAGAGCTCTCCCACAGCAATGGTTTGGGAGGCTGAAGGGCAGACCCTGCTCTGGGAGCGCCATGCCCACTCCCACGTGGCACCATCAGTGCCAGTCAAGATGGTTGGGCACCTTCCACCCCCGCACCCCATGGAAAAGGAGGACAAAGATAAGGGTTTAAAAAAAGAAAAAAAAAAAAAAAAGACTGGACAGATTCACATAATACACGACGCAACTCTAGGAGTCTCACTATAAACTGCCTTCCTTTAGAACTGGAATTAAAACCATCGCATTGAAGCCCACTGGCAGAGCATCCCTACGCTTCACAAAATTCTTCTCTCCAAATTCTTTGCAAGGAGATACCCCACAGCAGCGCTTGAATTACCGGTTTACAGGGATTACATTATGGTCCCCATCTCACAACACATGGCATACTCAACAGCTAGCTCTCAAACACATTTTCCGTTTCTTCAGCAGCTCCGGAAAAGCAAAATGAAATGTTTCTTACATGGAAGAGCAAACAAAGAAAAAGTTAGGCAACTCGATCCGAGAAAAATTAAAACGCTCTCTTCCAAATTGGTCTCTTACATTTTGTATTACTGTTGTTTTTAAAAACAACAAGCCCTTTGACAGCAAAAGGCCGCCTAGAGACGTTCGCGCCGGAGCTGTAAAAGCAAAGCGGCCGGCTCTTGTTGGGCCGTTTCAGCGCTTTCTGCAAAACTAAAGACTCCGGGGGCCCGAGGGTGGATGGCGGCACGGCCGCAGCCTCCCGGGCCGCGCCTCCCCACCCAGCAGCTCGGTTCAAGCCTTCGGCCCCGGCGGCGGCCGGGCCCCAGCCTCGCTCGGCAGCAGGACCCCGACCCCTGGGCGCGGCGGGGCC